>NW_026535289.1:1611514-1975961 GCF_026225885.1 Hylaeus anthracinus | reverse complement strand
ATAATTAAAGACCATATTTTTTGTTTGTCCGACAGAAAGTTAAACCAAGTTTGGCAATTTTGAATATACTTAATTTTAAATTTTGCGCCGCCTCCGAAAAATGTGCATTGCATTTAATATGATGTATTTAATAATTCAACCAAATTCATCAAACGATGGTGAATAACATTGCCGTTTAAATAGAAATTATTTCGCACTTTTCACTGCATTTTCTCATACTTTTAAGCAATTATATTTAGAGCTAGTGCGTATTCATACAAATTAACTAGAAATTATTTCATACATTTCACTGTAACTTTTTTGAAGTCAGTTAAATTTTCTTTCCAAAAAATTATTTTATCTTCAACTGAGCCAACAATCACACCCAATATAGGCCCCACGTTACTTTCAATATAAAGAGTCAACTGAAAATTTCTTTCCGTAAGGCCAACTCCTGACTAGGTACAATAAACCAACAGTAGGCAGACAATTGGCTCTACTACATTTCAATAAAACAAGAGTCGAAAGACTTGCCCCGTCGTTGTGCCGGCAACAAAGCTTTTCATTTGTTTTCATTTTTGCTTTAATTAAAGTAAAAATTAAAGTAGACAAATTTGATGAATAATCAACTAATAAAGTTCAATATACTGTACATAACAAAATTTCAGTGAGCCAACTATGGCCCAACTATAATGGCTATTATTCATAAATAACAATAGAGAAAAACTCATTTTAGAATATAACAACATGTTCTTGTTTGTAACAAGATTTCCACAACGTCTAAGGACAACGTTTAAGCGTTGGGATGCTTTGGTTGGTCCGACATAGTATTATTGTTGCAAGTTTCTTGTTAATTAACCAACTATAGTAATTGTTGGCTCAACATTGGGTAATTGTAGGAAAATGTCATAATCCTTTTAACGTAGACCCTTATTTGGGCATTTGTAGGCAAAAGCACTAACTATATCCCAACTATTGGAAACCGTTGGTCAACCATAAATGCTACTAGGGTACAGTGTACGACGTAGATAGCACCGCGTCGGGGCGCCTGACCCTCGCGACACCAGGTATGTCTTACGGTAGTAGAGTCTGAGACGGAGTTCTACTCCTTGCACATCGTCAGGAGTCCAGGACCCGACTTGCATCCGTCTCACTGCACTTTTGGGACTTACTGCGCCGCGCCGAGAACCTGGACTTCGTCTGACGTGTGCAGAGAGTAGAAGATTCCTCGGAGCCGTCGATTAGTCTTTCTCTCGAATCAGGCGCACTAGAAGACGGCAACTGATCTCTGGCCATTCACACAGTTGGCTACTACACTTATGACATGAAGTAATAGTGACCAAAGTGAAGAACGGAGTTGCAAGTCCAATATGGACTTACGAACAAACAAAATAACTGAACAAATGATTAGTAATTATTTGGCAGAGGATAGACTCGTACACGCATGCCTTAAAACTAACCAAACTAAACTAAGATACCCACAACCAATACCAAGCTACGATAACTAAGGGAAATTGCAAATAGGAGGGACGCGAAACGTGGACGCGCGATCGCGAGATCCATACCGACCGCGACCGAAGGATCGTCGAAGAATGAGCTGTCACTCCTCGTGTACCTGTGTCGGTCGAGGGTCGCGGCTCGTTTGTGCCTCCGAAAGTAGAGAAGGGGAAGGACGAACAACAACCGCGTAACGGTCGTTTCGAAGGCTCGTTGAATAATTTTCGTGAAAATAATTCGTGAAACATTTATGTCACGGCAAAATCATATTCCCCATCATTGTTTAAATAATGAGTATTGTTAATGATGAACGATAAAAACAAATGCAAAATATAATATTAATACGGTCTCGTATTTGTTAATTTAAAAGATTAGTCTCTGTTGCTTCTAAAATTACTTCTAAAATTTGTTTAAAGAATACAAACAATCGGATTATCACTCGCCAAATTAATATCGAGTGATTGATTCAAATGGATCGAATTTACGGAGTGCGTGCGTTTCGTCTCGGAATTGTCAGTAGACTCATCGGTAGGGCTGCATCTGACAATTCCTGCCCTAGACGCGTCGTTTTTCTTGTTATATGAATTTCGATATCGTTGGTTGAGTCTCGATATTACGACTCTTTTTCGACCAACGCACGTCGAGTACGCTAAATGATTGGATGAGTTCCGTGTTGAACTCTATTCTACCAATCACTCGTAATTCGATATATCAATTGGCTGAATCCAAAAATTATTCGGCATCATTCGACTGATTGATTATGGAAAACGAAGATGGTTGACGAAGTCTCGATGATCGACCTCAATCAATCAATCTTACGTTGATTGCTGTACAATCAGAATAAGCCGAATATTAAGGATTCTAACAACCAATTGATATGTGATTTTAATTCAGAACTGTGTCTGATATCGCGTCTGTTTACCTTAATACGAACACTTTTTGATTAGAACCGTGTCTGATAAGCTCGATCGTTTTCGGTCTAAGATCTATGAAAAACTGAAAAACTGCAGCTCAATTCGATTATTTCGTTGACCCCTCTTGGGGAAAGAGGAGAAAATCGAGTGAATTGCACTCAAGTATGCGGGGAACTCTGTCAATGGGTCAAGACAAATAAATTCAACATGAGTGAAACGAAAAATATATTAATTCTGTCTTTGTCTGATTAGCCGTGTCCACATCCAATCGATATATTGATTTTTCGGAACAGCTGATTCGTCGCTATTTGGCTAACGGCAGGTTCTCGAAAGATCAAGACGGTTGAGCGACTTTGAGTGAAACAGAACAGTCTCCTTCCTAGTCGTTCATTTTTCAAATCTCATATAGGTTATCAGAAATACTAATCAATATTAAATTGAAGTAACATAACATAATAATTACTAAAATTAGTTTAATAGGCGATTTAAGAATAACAAGAAGAAAACTAATTAAAATACGCAATATTTTCTGTGGCCTTGTAACAAACCCTTGGATTTTATAATTTATAGTCAATAATTTCGAGAAAAGAATTGAAAGTACTTATATTAATATAACGTTTATAGATCGGCAGCACCAAACACGAAGTAACCAACTTCATCGTGTCAGACTTGAAGACAGACGTTCCGTACAACTTCAAAATAACAGCAAAGAACAGTGTTGGAACTGGACCACCGTATATAGCAGAAGAATCGATTGCACCTGGCAAACGAATCAGTAAGCAAATAAAGCTACTTGCATTTCAAACTATGCTATTAATTTCTCACGTGCTGAATTTTAAAAATTTCATTATGACCAAATTTAGCATGAAAGCTAATAATGGTAGAGGAATTTTAATAATTCTGTACTGTAATTCATTTTCTTTAAACTCTCAAATGACGTTGTGAGATCTTTTCCATTTAACCCTATGATGACTTTTGAAGTATATTTATATTATTTAATCAAGGTTAGATAAATAGAATGGAAGAATTGTCTGAGTTGCATGTTAAGAAAATTATAATTAATTTTAAATTTCTGTGTCATATGACTCCATAACAGTATTTACCATAGTAAAGTATACTATATTACTATATTTTTAATGGAACGCCTGCACATGCCTGCAAAGTACCTATAATTTAATTAAGCGGAAATTAATAATTAAATAAAGCAAAATAAGTTATAAATATTCTAGAAATGTGTAGATTCAAATGAGATCTCCAAAATTGCCCAAGAATTGAGTGTATTCTTTATTATCACAGGATCAAAAATATTAGCCACACTTTGATGAATGAATACGCTTGATTCTTACATTGATACAATTTTTTAACTAACAACGTCATTTGTATATATAAAATGACAGACACATCACTGAAGGATAAACCAATTTGTACCTAATGCTTCATCATTTTATCGATATTATTTTCTTCTCTATAATATACTCTGCATTTTTAAAGCTTCGCTTATTTAATGCTTTCGCTATCTCTCAGAAATAACAAAGCTCACCGAAACCAGCATGTACGCTCTGCTAGGCATATTCCCATCGACGAAAATGATCGTCAGCAAAAGTGAGTGCCATGATCTTGGCGTACCCTGCTTATTAAATATTAAACCTGTCCCCTTTCTCTCGTATAACTATCTCAAATCAATTTCAGCACCACCATCGAGTCCTCAACACGTACAGGTGACGAACGTTACCAGCAAGAGTGTAACTCTCAGTTGGTCACCGCCGGCTAGCACAGGAGGCACCGAACTCACAGGTGATTTAAACGAAAAAGGAACTTTTCTATATATGTATCGAAGTTTCCAAAAATATTTTGTCTTTCAGTCGTCCCCTTCTCAGCTATCATATTTATATCAATATTAAATCGACTCTACCCATAGTTTAAATATAGTAAAATGAAATTCGTTAAAAAGGAAGGTAGGCATTTGTTCCTTGGCTTAACAAGTGGAATATAATACAATGCCTATAATTAATTATAACGACCAACTCTTTGTCATATACCAACATGATGAAATAGCATATTCTAATTATAAACGTATCATAATAAAGATAAATATCAATCTCAGTCACTTTTAGACTACGTACACTTTGATTCAATATTCATAAATGCAATAGATACAGTAGATCCTTGATTATTGCATGATGCTTCGTTCATTGCAAGAATTTTCAACCCTCTCTTCCTGCAGTAATTAATGTTCTACCATACCTTTTCATCTAATCTTTGGGGGTACTTAAAATTAAAGAAAATTAAACCTCTGAAGCCTGGTTATGCATCTAGTCAAGAATTTCTACATCTTACTACTACGACCAAATAACTAAACATATTTCGACTTTTAACAGGATACGTGATCGAGAAGAGACCACTAATTGGAAAGGGAGCAAGATGGACGAAAGTCGTCACTTTGGACGCCACGACGCTTCAGTATTGCGTTGAGAACTTAAAAGAAAGCGAATTTCTCTTCAGAATCTTCGCTGAGAACAACGTTGGGCTCAGTACACCGACAAATTCGGAACCAGTAACGTTAAAAACACATGCTAGTGAGTAACCAGTCTAAGGGCATTCAAATTTGTTCTCTAATTTTATATTTAAAATTGTGAAATTTTCTTTTACAGCTGTACCCTCACCACCCACGGCACCATTGGAAATCAGACAGATCGCAGGCAACACAGTGGTGATTTCCTGGGGCAGACCAGAGTCCGATGGCGGGGCGCCATTAGAGGGCTACAAAATCGCCATTAGGGACGCCAAGAAGACGATGTGGATGGAAGTAGGTCGCGTGAACGCAGACGTCCAGAAACTTAACATCAGAGACCTCCAGGAGAACCACATGTACCTGATCAGAATCTTTGCCAGGAACGAAATCGGCTTCAGCGATCCTTTGGAATCCGACGAACCATTCAACATTGTACCAGTTTCTGGTACGATCTCTCTGCATTATATCGCCGTATTTGAATTACACTGTAACTGCGCCAAACTATAGTCATATTATAATTCAACCAAAGAATTTTCAAATTTTTTGAAACTTAATTTAGTAATCTAATTCGAAAAACGACAATATTTTTGTTACTTTTGTTATCAAAATTATTTTTTCAAGCAAGTAAAATTGTGATAAAACAAAGAATGAAACAGACTGTACCTATAATAATCCTAGAATTAGACATTCACTATCGAAGGCAGTTTTCATACTAATTGATACCATTTGCAGCAGACTTAAAGGGGGTATCCTGAATTAGGAGGTCTAAAACAAGCTGTTTTTCGTGAATTTTTTTAGAATTAAAAAAATAATTAATTCCATCGATCTTTTTATTCTATTTTCATGCATATTTGAGTCGACTGTAACGCACATTGACATTCACAATTGAAACCTCCTATCGGCAGAAAAGATACAGGTCGTAATTTTGGTTTGACACAAAAAAACCAAAAGAACTTTTCATTTTCATACATTTTTCTTCTATGTGAACTAAGAAAAACCCGCAAAAATGGTGAAATGTGAAATTACTGCAAGTTTGATGAAAAGAACGAGTTCTTTAGGTGAAAAAATCACTTTAACCTGATAAAAAAGTGGTTTAAAATTTTTTTTGTATGAATTTTCTTAGTTCACATAGAAGAAAAATGTATGAAAATGAAAATTTCTTTTGGTTTTTTGGTGTCAAACCAAAATTACGATCTGCATCTTTCCCGTCGATAGGAGGTTTTAATTGTGAGGTGGTCTACACCTCAATGTGCTTCGCAGTCGACTCAATTTGTATATTTCTTCTTGAAAAAATGTTGTACAGACTACTCAAATATGCACGAAAATAGGATAAAAAGTTCGATAGAATTAATTATTTTTTTCCATCCTAAAAAAATTCACGAAAAATAGCTTTTTTTAGCCCTCCTAATTCAGGATACCCCCTTAAAGGGCTTGTATTTGTTTAACAATTGCGAAGCTAGAAATATGATAACTGAAACAACTCCTAATTTCACATAACTACAATATACCAAATGTCATTAGCAAATTCCTTACACAGCACAGACCTAGGAAAGCAAACGATTTAGTATACATATACCCTCATTCATAAGTAACTAAACACTCTCAATCAGAATGAATATCTATATAATGTCACTAATCTATTAATGAATATCACTTGTTTTTCTATATTTAGTTTGTGTTTCATTAAAGAATATATTTTATCAGCAGTTTATTTACTAAGGCTCTACTGAAGTAATCAACGTATTTTACGTTTGTTAGAGAAGTTCCGAACTCTAAATTTGTCTTATTTTCCAGAACTGTCGGTAGTGGAACCAATTGCGGAAGCCACGGAGAAAGGTGAAACTGCATCGCTGAGCTTCAGTACAGAAAACACGAGTTCATGGCTTCGGGAACACAACATGGACGCCGACATTCACTCGTACGCAAGGGCGAGACTTCTCAGACAAGACGAATACTTCTTCCGCATTTGGCACTATGCTAAGAAGCTCTTCGAATAAGCATTTTTACGATTTTATTGTGGAGAAAGTGGGAAACGAACCCGTTTGTTCTCCTTCTTATCAAGGACCATAAGAAATTTAACTCATAAGATACCAAGAAAGAAAAAACTTAGAAAACAGTGGGGCACAGAATTAATTACCAATTTCGTACGATACGGAACATAAATCTTTCTTTTTCTCTAAAGAGAATTCGAATCAGGTGTATTTATACGAATTTTTTCTTTCACGAAGTTTTTACTACACGATAAAGAGATATATGGTGAAGAGATTAGGAAACGAACCTGTTCGTTCTCCCTCCTACCGAGAACCATAAGAAACTTAAGTCATAAGACACGAAAGAAAATGAATTATGGAAACAGTAGAGCAGTTTCAATGATCAATTTCATACGATATAGAAACAAAATCTGTCTATTTTCCAAAGAGAATTCGAATCGGGTGTATTTATACGATTTTCTTCTTCCACGAAGTTTGTATACAGTTAGGTAACGACTTCTGATATGTACGATTTTCGATGTTTCATCGTATTAGAAACAAAGAACGATGTATCGTTGAATTGTTCCTCCCTAGAATCGAACGTGTAGCGGCTAGATTTAAACTAAGAATCGATACTGGATGGGTGTAGAATCTAGTCAGCGTAGAGTAATGTATTTTTTCTTTTTTTTTTTCTTTCAACGGACCAAGACTTCCTCACGCATACTTGGAATTGATACGGGGAACCGAAGGGTGCCGTTTAGCTCTTCCGGTTCCCAAAATATACGCCGTCTCTTCGTAGTCGTGTCGTTGGAAATTCGAGTCGAATAGACAGGATACATCGCCATGTTCGTTTTCTTCAAAGAAACCAAGAAATAGTATAAAAATTTCTAACATGGACGCTTGCAGGTCCAATTTAAGACAATAGAATAGTCTGGTACATGCGTGTGTTTTTAATTGACCTCATGTTTGAATTCTCTTCGATAAAATATTATTATAAAAGTAACATCAATTTTATTAATATTATTAATTTTATTAATTTCATTAGATCGGTGGTACACTTATTTCAGGATTTTACCAAAGAGGACCCAATCGTGTGAAAGAATAATATACTAATGAAAAATAAACTCATGCCTGCATCAGACTATATCATTGCTCTAAATTACACCTGTATCGAAAGTCTTTACGATGATTTCTTTTGAAATACACATTTTATCTTAATATTAATATTTAAATAAACAAAAGCCTTAAAGATTTATTAAAACCCATCGTAAAGCTTTCAGTATACCGTTTCTTTGTTTCAAGACTGCATTAAAATTTAACGAGACGTTCATTGATAAGAAAAAAGGTGAATCGAATCGACCCGTCGTTCGGGCGAATTTCCAGTTACGCGAATGTAAGAAAGAATCGTCCTAACTTCCTCGAGATTCCTTTTCATACAAAGAATGCTCTGATCGAGCTAAGGAAACCTCATCAACCCCCGAGACTCTCGGAGAATGTGATAATCGATCGCTGGTAAATCGAGTACCTTGCGCAATGAAGTGATTTAAGAACGACTAAGGATATACGTATCCCCCTCACAAAAACCCCTTGAAACCATATCCACCTATATTCCTCCCCAATGTCACAGATGTCCTTTGTATTTATATTATCGCGAACGGAAAGCAGCGCTCAGTTACACACCCGAGTTTGCGAGGATTACTTTTAGTATTTATTCGTAATTGTAATAATGTATATTTTATTGTTACTTGTTACCATTACCGTTATGATAATTCTTAATAAATTGCCGTCGGTATCGGTGCCGACGTTGATGCGACTGGTCGATAAAGACTAGAATTACACAACGAAGAAATGCCACGCGCGGTTGGTGTCGCGAGACGTGCAAAATATAGATGCAAAAACACCATCAAACCATTTCACCAACGACGCGTCGCATACTTCACGTTATATACAGTAAGACATTTTGCGAATTAAATTATTGCAAATCGTATGGTTTGGTGTTTCTTTATTAAACGGACCTGATTATTGAAAGACCTTAACACTTATCCTCAAAATGTGAATACTACTTCAATGGGCAGAAAATCGATAAGATTTTCGTAACAATTAATATTCTACCTTCTTTTGTAAACAATTCACATTACTATCCTTGTGAAATATATTTTCAAATTCAACTCTTCACAATTGTAGTTTTTAAAGGTGGTAATTTTTATAATAGCCGTATTTGTGAGAATTGTCTTTTAATAGCAAGCAATTAGTCAATCATCAGGAAAGCGCGATTCAAAGTTTCTAGGCGTAAAACAAAATTTTTAACGAAAAAATATGTATTGATGACTTAAGGATATTCAACAATTCTCTTTTCGAAAACAATCGATTTAATAGAAGATCTATTTACTCGGGATTGCTATTCATATATTGAGTAACTAGTCTTCATTTTTAAACTTTTAAACTATCACAGTTTCTCTTGTGTTTCCCGGGTATTTACGCTCAATTGAATATCCATCTAGTGGCGAATAAACCGAACTAATTGAATTGAATTGAAATACTTTTTTATTGGGTAATCCTTAACGGACTGTTTACCCCTTTATACATACGTATTTGCATAATTAAACTAATTGTCTAAACACATTATAGGTTAATTTAATGCCTGGCTTGTTATCAATATATATACTTATATAATAATAATATTCTATAGGAACTCAATTTAATATCATTTTTAGTTATCTTATAAATTAAATTTCTTCTTTTATATTGAGAATTATGGAAATGAGAGTTTATTTACTTAAAGGAATCTTTCTATAGTCTATTAATATCTAATACTGAACTTATACTTAACTTAAGAACTTTTGTTTTCCTTTATTTAATCGTAATATCAACTAAAACTTTTATTTTTCTGTTAATTGCATGTCTATATTTTCATTACACTGTCCTCACTCCTCTACTCCTCTCTCTCTTTTTTTTTTTTACATACTTATAAACATATGGTATTATATGAGTATTAACATGTATTATATTATCTAATTATCTTTGTAATATAACAATATATAAAGTATCGTCTTAACATTATACAATATATACTTATTTCTAAACCTTATTTCTATATCATAAACATAAATCTCTTTTCATTAACTTAACGAAATAATACTGTTCTTCTTTCGATTTCCCTTTTTTTTTTTGAAAGCGATATTAATTTGTATAAGTAAATTATTTATTTTAATTAACTACCTATCCGTTCTTAAATTTCTAAATTACAACTTTTTAAAAAATGACACACATTTCTGAATACCTTTAATTTATCTAGAAAACCGAACTAATTTTCAGAGTTCAGTCAGCACCTCTATAGGGAAAAATTTGTCCTCGAATAGTTCAAGCTATCACCGCTAGAGGGTCCCATTTTTATGGTATTTACCGACGTATTGGTAATTTACCGACAGGTGTTGGTACATTACCATCATGTCGGTAAATACCATGGAAATAGCACCATCCAGCGGTGACAGTTTTCCCAATAGAGGCGCTGACCAAATTCCGAAAATTAGTTCGGCGTGTTCACCGCTAGATGGCAAAACCAATTTTCGGTGGGAAGTTTGAATTTGTTTTTATTTAAAATTAAATGAAGTTCATTAGAAGCATTTATAGATACTATTGAGTCTCTCGTTGGCTCCCTTTTGTCCTTAATAGATATAGACTAACAGATTAATGTTTCGTACACCTAAACCTTTCTCGAGAAATGCTGTATAAAAGAGTGAAAACCGCACAAAAGTCCGTCAAGTCGTTCTGGAGATTAGCCCAAGCAAACAGATAGACGCCTACCAGGAACTTTATTTTATACCATGTAGAGATAAATACAGCTATAATGAAAGTTTTTATTTCTTCTAGGACAAATATCATAGATGATTTATATTGAAGTACGTTTCGCATATCTCCATAGTGTTGTGCAAATTGTTGTAACTATTTCTCAAAATTTTTTAATAAATTTGTCAATTATGACAACAAAATTATCACGAAGAAAAGTATCAAAAAAGATGTAAGAATACAATAACAAATATATTGACACAATATTGCCACTAATTAATGATGTTCTCAACACTGAAATAATTATGTTTGCGGTTCCAAATGTGTAATAGTATTCAAAGAACTCATTAAAAGCTACACTCAACCAAATAATTAGGAGCTTCGATGTAAAGCAATTTTACTCTCCCCCAAAGCTGCGGAAATTTTCTTTTCGATTTTATAAATATTCAACATTTGTATCTGGATCAAAATGTCGAATAACGAATAAAAGATAAGTAACCTTTGTATTTAAGTATGTATAATGTAAATTGTATTATACATTAAACGAATATGGGCTCATTGATCGAAAGCATCACATATCGTCGTTATACATTTTTTATGACCTCATCCATCATATATTTATTACAGTACAATAACGTGTGAATATTACTAAGTGCAACGAAAAAAGATCACGTATATACAAAATAAGTTATTTCGAACTTGTATAATATTTCTAAGACATTCCTGCAATGTTCCGTGATGTAATGGAAGCACACAGTTTGTACAATAAATGTGATATTGTATATTCAAACGATTTAAGGTAGGTCTCCACGATAAAACATATCATTTGCAGAGATTAATTTTATTACAGGTATACTATACCGATACTTTTGTTTTTCCCCTATTATCGGAGGTCGCAAAACTTGTCGGTCAGTGACCAGAAGCTAGCAAAAGGCTTAGTTATTTTCGATCTTCCGAGAGTGAGCATCTTGGCACCACTCTCTAAATAGTAGCTTTAAAACACAAAATAAGACCGAAATCCAGGCTCACGGCCGGTTATTTACCGTATCTTATTATTTCTTACGTAATACGACCAAGCTTGATCATAATTAACAAAGACGAAAGCGTCACAGTATTTTCTAACTTTTAAATTTAAGATACTAACATACATATATTTGTTCCAATAATTACATCAATATTCCAAATAATTTGATTATATCTATGTATATGCTTATACTTGAAATGAGTTGAATTTCCATTCATTTGGATTAATTACTTGATGTTTATGAATTGTGCTATCTGTTATTATCATTTAAACGATATGCAAGCCCATCCGTTTTCGCTTACAACTAAATCGATAGTTATTTATTTTCAATCGTAAAATGCACTTACAATGAGGGACTCAGGCGGGGCGTGTTAGTCATTTGTTTGCTGCTGTATCCCATGCGATGAAAAATTTTCCATGAAAACTTACGGCTTCGACTTTCACCCGTATCGTGGTAGAAAAGTTTCCATGACCCTCCGTGCTGGCTGTTAAATTCCTATGAAGAAACGCGATAACGTTCAATGACTCTCTTTTTTATAGGAGCTACACAATATATTGTCATTATCAAGTAATTCTTCAACGTACTCGGTTACATAAGGACGTTTGAATTGCCTGCACGATACATATTGTACGATAGACGAAAAATCAAACAGGGTAATTCATTAGTACTCGATGTAAACAACTTGTGTATTTCAGATAATTAATTGGTAATGGAGCGTTTGTATTCAACAAAGGCACTTGTTAAAATAAATACTTCAGTATGGCACCATCTTCAGAAATACAAAAATATATTTGCGAACGAACAATAATTATTGAATTATAAACGAAAATCGAAATACAAATTTTTATATAGTTATTCTCTTATATCACTTTTGAGAGGTATCTTTATTTTGGGCACTCTATTTTTGTCTTATACCCATTGATCCCTTTCATTATCTTATACGTAAGTAATGTGTTTTGCTTGTTCGTTTTTTATCAATTTAATATGCGTCAATAATTTTTATCATATTTTCTTGTGAATAAATGCGAACATTTATAATATAGAGACGACAATAATCAAAAAGTGTCATTTATTTATTGTATGTATTGTTTTAATTTATATTATTTGTGACGTCACAGCTTTGTATGTATATAGTTCCATTATTTTCATATACCATAAATAACAGGATGGACGCTCCCCTTTGGTTTAAAATATCTATTTATTTCTTTTTTAATCAGTTGTTTATTTATACTGCATTTCTGTGGAAACTGCCTCACCTCGTATATGTTTTATTTTTTAAGGTTCACATTATATTTTTATTATATTTAAAGAAAACCTCATCCATGCGATCTAATTATGGTAATAAATGAGAAACGTTTAAAGTATTGTTCATGAACCGAAAACCTTTCTTCACGTCTATTTATTAAATAGTTATCCAAAAGAAGTTTTAGAATTTTTTTTAATTAGGACACAAATGGTATTCAATATATCCAATTTGTCATTTTAAATGAAAGTACGCATGATTATAATTAAGCGTGCAAGGTGATGTCATTTATGACTAGATTGAGAAGCGTAGTTTTTATTAATAAACAAAATTCTAATACCGCTTTTAGAAGACTTTTTATTTATATTCCAAGTTCATTCGTTAAGTCGTGCTTGTCTTTTATGGAATATCCTTCTTACACGTAGCCAGTAGTTATTTTCCAGGAAACTAGCAAACCCAAGGTGCATTTATAAAAATATACATATCGATAGTAGGAGTCGAATAGTTGTACGATTGATCGCCTCAGCGTGGTCTGCGTCATTCGAGTGGAAAATTTGAAATGTGTTGATGCCGAGATATCTACATAGATAAAATGTAATCGTCCCAAAAAAGACCCCCTCTTGATGGAAAATTAGGGGTACTACCGTGATTCATGGATGGGAAAGAATTACACAAGGAATATTTCCTTTTTCCTCTGTTATACAGTGGATGTAGAAAATATTCGTACACCGATCAATTTTCAAAAAGACTGTGTAAAATTGTAATTTATTAACTTATTTTTTATAAACAATGACATTCTACACATTCTCTACAATCGATCTCTAGAATAAAATCTCTAGAATAGATAGATATAAAAAGAAATATAGCTATTTATGTAAGTTGCGAAATTAACAAGAAAAAAACAATTAATCGATAAAAATGTTGAAGCAATAAGTATTCGCATAACTGTTTAATTTTTAGAACTTGATTAAAAACAAAAGAAATTTACATTAATTTACAAGTATATAATACTTCCTTCGTGGGATTTCCTTTCGATTTTATTATTGATTTTATTATTTATTATAATTATTGCATCTCTTCTAAGCGTTAAATTAACTAAATTATTAGTTATTCGAGGTAGGATCTTTTTCCTCTATTAGAACCTTTTTTAAAAGTACTTTACTGGAAATTTGATGTTTTCTAATTCGAACGGAGCAATAAACCAATGTGTTTACGTTACAAACTCTACTGTAAATGGTTCGTCATAAGAATCGTACAAATACTTATTGCTTCTATACTTTTAACCACTTTTCGCTTTTTTTTGGTAATTTCACAAATTATATTAACTAGTAAATGTTGTTTGGACTATATCTATCTTAGAGACTTCCGAGAATATGTAAAATATCATTGATTACAAAAAAAGAAGTTAAGAAACTACAATTTCACACAAAAGTTTTTTGGAAAATTGATCGGTGTACGAATACATTCTACATCCACTGTACATGTAAAGAAAGTTAGCAGTAAGCAGTCACTGTGTGACTAAAAGTCTTGTTTCTTTGAATTTTTGTTTTATAACAAAATGTGTTTTCATTTTATATCTTTTTAGAGCGTAAATTTTATTAATCAATTATTTTATTTTTAAGATCACATATTCCTTTTCGAGGTAGCAATAATTTCATGTGTGCTCTTTATTTTGTAATAATATGTAGTGTAACAGAATAAATTGACTCTGTAATAATTTTTTAACAATTTCGTATCTACACTTTGATGTAGTGAGTACTATTTTAAATGTATGTATATTTTGTTGCAAATATAATGGAATTGCAAAATAATTAGGTCAAAAATTTAATTTTGAACCGTTTGATCATTGTATCATTGTACATGATTAAAGGTGTGCCTAGCTCAAAGAATAATCTTTGGAAGGATAGCGACAACTGATATTGTAATAAAAAAAAAAATTATCTGAAACTGGCTTGTTCCGAAAACGATATCGTATATTGATATTAATAAGGAATCATTGAATCAGTGAATTATATAATTTTATCGCATGATTATACATCGTTAAGTTGCGGTTGGATGATCTTTAGTTTCTAGAATTACGTCGTAGGAAACTTTTTAAACGTATTTATTTAGTATTTTTTCTATTTTGTACTAACTATTCCAACACTTGTAGGTTTTCTAAGGATAGCTCCAAGGAAAGAAACCAAAACGTTAATTTAAATTAAATCCAAATTAAGATCGTTAACGACCAATTTTATTTATTTGTACTAGCACTTGCACTTTCATATTGACAAAGTTCTAACAGAGAATAATTGTTAACTTTGAAAGTGGAGACCTGAAGTCTTGAAACGACACAACTTAAATGAATGTTATGATGACTACTTAACGTGTTTACTTTATGGTACGTGTACAAGACAATACAACGTTCACAAGTTTCTCATTGTTCTTTAAAATACAGTGGGTGTAAAAAGTATTCATACACCAATCAATTTCCAAAAAGACTGTGTAAAATTGTAATTTATTAACTTAGTTTTTATAAACAATGACATTCTACATATTCTCCGAAATCTCTGGAATAGATAGATTACAAAAAAAATAGCGATTTATGTAAGTTGCGAAATTAAAATATATTCGCACACCTGTACAAGTACTTTCCTGGATCTTTTCTAATTCGTACGGAGCAATAAACTAATGTGTTTATTGCTTCTATACTTTTACCCACTTTTCGCATTTTTTTGTTAATTTCGCAAATTATATTAACCAGTAAATGTTCTTTGGACTATATCTACCTTAGAGACTTCCAAGAATATGTAAAATATCATTGATTACAAAAACGAAGCTAAGAAACTACAATTTCACACAAAAGTTTTCTGGGAAATTGATCGGTGTACGAATACATTCTACATCCACTGTATACATATTGTACTTTGCAGACAACACAGCTAATATAACACTTTGAAATATACTAGCTTAAAACTATTGTATAGAAACAAATCGAAGTTACAAGTCGATCAGTGTTATCAATGTCAGGATGTGGTGGTGCGTATCAAGTATGACTATTCGAGGAATTATCATCTGAAATCGTGACGTTCATATTAATCCTTAAAATGACGAGAGCATTTACTGCTATTTGCAGTACACTATTTAAACGGTAACAAAGGCCCGGTTTTTTCTTTTTTTGCAGAGGTTCACGCAACACTGCGTGTTCTCTCTGAGTTCGATGTAGTTGATAACGAGTACAAAGCAAATCTGCTGATCCCTCAATGGCATCGGTTTTATTGATAAAGTTCATTGTGATAGCAGTTTCTTAGATCCATGTTATTAAACTCGTCAGATAATAATCACCGAAAGTTGATCCACAGTAACACGAAAGTCATATCGAAAATACAGTATATAGGATGATTATGATATTTTGATTGATCCTGGATCCTCGCAATAACGTGAAAATGAGTATAGTGTATCGTTTGTTCAGTAAAACTATGCTGTTTCCTCCAAAGTAAAGTAAAGTGAAGTAAAGAATATGATAAACATACATTTTATATATTTCGACCGCCTTATGTTACAGTGTTTCAATATATCGCTGGCTATTAACTTATAATAAAATAATTCTTTCAGGTATAGATGAGTAATTTTACTGGTTTTGTTTTGAGTATATAAATTAAAAAATGTATGGATAGTTGCGAAAGGGACTAATGCTAATATTTTATATTTTTACGAATTACGAGATGAGAAGTAGTTATTTTATTTAATTGAATGGTCAAATGAATATGATGGTCTGTAGATTAAGGATGAAATAATAAAATTATTAAATCTATTGAACGGACTCTATTCCTCAGACTTAAAGAACAAATTGTTCAATTTGTTTCATGTTTTAAAAATGGCATACTTAGACCAAAAGGAAAGCGTGTACAAACAATCAATATTAAATAAAGGATTTGAATTTATTAAGCGATGCGCAACAAGAATTTAATTTAATTTAAATTTAATTTAAATTAAATAATTATTATTTTTATAATTTTATTTCATTAAAATAATGTAAACACACAGACGCTATACAAACTAGTTTTAAGTTAATCTATGTAAAAAAGGCGCATTAATATATGTTATGTAACGTATGCTATATAAACCATATTCGGTTTAAAAGCAACAAATAAATAAATAATGTTATATGTTCTTCGAGATGTCATTAATTTTAATTTGATCTTGTTCATTAAAGACAGTCCAAATGGATATAATACACTCCAATACTAACTATTCCTACACTGTATTCGAAGCTAAAGAATCGTTGTCCTGTTGCGAATGAAATACAGGTATATGGCGTCTCTATCTTTTCCATGGACGATTAATTTTTTAGAAAAGTATGCAAATATTTCTATTTATTACAGAAAGTTAGCATTGAAATATATCTCTATACACATACATGCATAGCCAATACGTGTGAGAAAGACTGAAAGTCTTCGTAAATATGAATTTACGAAGTACACAAGCAAAGTTCAAGGATCATTTCAATATTTCATTTGATTCGTTGTCCCTTTAATAAATGTCCTATGCTATTTGTTCATATACAGTTCCACGACACGGATCCTCTTCCATGTTTCATTGTCGAGCAGATATTACCATTCCTGTTTTCAGTATTTTTCTGTTCCCACACTATTTGTCCTTCGTCGTCCTATCCAAATAAATTAATATTTGTTTCGTCGGAGTAGATAACAATTTCCAAACAGTTTTGTCACAATTCATGTATGTTTTAGTTGTGTACGATTTTCTGTCTATTTGCATTTGAGATATGGAGGCTTTTTCCGAGCGATTTTTCCGTGGAACGTGTCCCTTTTTACGTAGAGTTCGACGAACTGTCTCCACTTTCTGGTTAATTCGTGAAAAATTTGTTGTGGTTGAATCTGGCACATTTGTCTTGGGAGTAGCTGCAATACATGTGGTTATAAATAATTAATCTAATAATCTTCTATCGATAATATTTTCTTCCTTTCTCGATCATTGGTACTTCTTATTATTTCTTCATATCAATATACATTTATATTGTTATACATATATTTATTATACATTTTTTGGTGGAAACTGTTCTATACTCTTCGCGAACATTTCTCCTGCTTCAAAATATAAGTTCCTGATGTATTTGGGTGAGGAAAGTATTGGCATGCTTTTCTTTTACTAGTCATTAATCTTCAAATTACATAAAACTGATACTTAATCATCTATTTTTAGTTTCTTAATGATACGTTATAATCAAAGCATGCCTTTAAATAATACTACATAATTTAAGAAATTCCCTTTTCAAATGTTTAGTTTACCCCAAGGACGTTCATTAAACTTTGATAGCGCAGAGATTGATGTCTCACTCAGAATTAACGAAACATATCATGTACATTTATAATATGGATTCGTTCATGGCTGGTTGAATTTAAGGTCGTTCCATGCCCATAAAAATATTACATACTCGTACGACCTCGTTTCCGTTTATGGTTCGTATAATATGAGAAGGTACAGTTGAACAATTTGTAGACCGTATAGCTGTAGATAATCGATACATTTGATTAGTTCTACTATAATTACATATTTATTTCTAAACTTTATCTCTCAATCTTCATCTTGTAATAAGGTAAGGCAACGTCTAATAACAATAGAAAAAATCAATGTAATCCTTGTAAATTAGAAGATCAAAATAAATTCGAAGTTAATCAGGACAAGCATGTTATTATTTTTAAAAGGATATAGTTAACTCATTAAATTACTTTCCATTATTTCTATTTATCATTGTTATACTCTTATCTATAGCTAATTATTCAATGCTACTAATTCAAACAATCTATTTTATTTTACTTTATCTTAGTGCCATAAATTTATTTTATTTTATCTTAAGTCCCTTTTGGTGATATAAATATCTGCCAATAACGTACAAGAAGTTGAAACTCTAAACCTTACAATGTGCAAAGTTTTCATTATATACATTTTAATTAAAAATCAAAAAAAAAATAATAAGTAATTAAGGCACCACCCAATAATTAGGAACGGAAAAATGTTCAAAAATGATTCATAGAATACTCGTTACGTAAGGAAAATAAGCAACGTAGATACAAACAAAAAATCGAGGAATTATAGCAGCTATATCGCTGCGTTAAATCAAAACATTGCTGTGGATGCTTCTGGTTTCAAAGAATTTTAATGAGAATATATGCTACCATGCTGACATGAAGGTATCATAGTAGCGAATGATAAGACGCAATAGGAAGTTGGATTTATTTACGCGAAGTAGTAATCGCGCGATTATTTCACAGGCACGAGCTCCGTGAACACTGAACCAGCAAAAAGGATTTCCATGAAGGCTAAAGAGTCGCTGATTTCATTGTCGAATCAGAGTTTCGCCGAACGTCCTTAAACCTAAAGCTACACTGGGAACAGTTTAAGATGTCGATGTACAACCTCGGCTGTAAGGAGCCGTAGTGAGACATCTTGTATTTTTAAAGAAAACGTAATCTTTTACGCAGGTTAAACGATTGCATATAATTATTCATGACTATATATGTACTTTGCACGACTTTTTTTACCAAGTTTATTTGAAAATGAGTTATTTAAAAATAGTCCTTGGAACTAGATTGTATTAAGTTGTCCCGAAAGTTTCTTCCATTTCAATATAAGTAACACATACACAATATATTATGTTTAATGTTACATTATCGAATTGCGTACGATCCATTTTGCTCCATTACTGTCACAACACTAACGTCTAAGAAATTAGGTTGTCTATTTATATTAACACTTCCACACGAAATAACTGAATGCAAGTCACGAAAGAAACTTTTGGAACAACCTAATATATATGTTCCTGTAACTTAAGAGATCAGTAATAAAGTATATATTACTGTTGTGAAATTAAATTAATATCGAACAGTTATCATGTTTGAAAGTCAGCAACTTTGGCAGAAACATTAAAATGGAGAAATTGTTTAACAGGATTTAGACTTGATTATCAAGACAAAGTGATCATGAACAACCGAAATTTTACAAATTTCGTGTAAAATAATACAAAATATGATAAATACGTATATTCACCTGAGTCCTTCAATAATTTTATACTTTCTTTTTTTTTTAATGTATTTCACTTTCGTATCATCCAATACTTATAGAATTAGAGAGTTTTCAGTGACTCAAAGGCTTTTTAACTATCGTTGGAAAATTGAGAGTTATTGTAAATGATAGTTATTCTAATATAATCTTAAATAATAAGAGACTTCGTCATATACACCTGTATGTATAACACGTGTTGTACTAATGCGTACCAGGTCGAATATCGGAAAATCTCTAAGTTTCCCATTGAAAGATTATTCTTCAATCTATTATCAATGATAAGTATCAGAGTAATAATTCGATTTATTTGCCAACAAATTTTGTAGCTATTGTCTTTACAAGATTGAAATCGGTCGACCTTTAATCAATTTCGTCACCAAGCTGCTGGTTTTCCTTAATTAAATATTACATAACCACCACCCTAAGGACTCCTTAGTAAGGAGTAATCCTGTGTTCGACTTGACTCTAAGTAACACGTCGCTAAGTACATATTCATAAACAATTTTCTACTCAGACTTCATTTGTTTTCGAAATTAATTAACAACATGTAACCTTTCTTTCGTTCTTCTACATCATTAGATGGGACTATTATTAAAAATGTATCTAATGGTATAATACAGTGAAAAATTAATACATTCTTTATATATTTCACTACTGTGAAAGTTAGGATAAAGGTAATCGTTTCGAGTACCATACAAACACTTTCCGATATCATATTTCGACTAGCATCAATCATATTGATAAAAATGGCGATTAGCCAATAATTATCGTGATACATCGATTGAAAAAGAGTGAAGAATGATTTAAAGCTTATTTCAAAGTTAAATTCTAATATCATCTTCTGTCATACTGTGTTAATGTTTTAAATGAAAGTATGTAAGCATTCACTAACTAACACATTACAATACGAAACTAAATTATAGAGAAGAGGTACGTTAACAATTTATACCAAACTATTTATTTATTGTAGAAACTAAAATTATACTAAAACATTTCGCTTTGAAATATAGAGAAGTTAGACTAAAATAGTACATAAAATAGTATACTGTACATCGTCTTCTAGGTGGAAAAATGGTCTACGTCATTAAAAGTCTTAAAGTCTCTACATGTCTCGAAGTCATAGAAGTTTGTCACATTTATTACAGTCTTATCAGTTCTATTGTTAGTTTCGAGGAAATATTTTAATCCTTTGTAAATCAATTGTTTTATAGAAAATTACACCACAGTACCGATTTAATTTTTAACATGGAGCCATCCTAATCTTACGATACACAACTTGAAGAACTATGCAAACCTGTCGAAGTCTACCAGGAAGTAATTAAAAAACACGAGCAGGACTTGCGCAACTTTGGCAGATTTCTGTTTATTATAAGTTTTTCCTTGAAAGGGTAATCTACAATCATAGCAAACGCCACGGTTTTATCAATTTTTAAAAAAAATAGCTTTGGAGAGAAAAATGTCTTCATATTTCTTTCAGCCATCACGTATTGTTGTACTTCAAATAAAAAGAAGTATTCTTCACGTGTCTCAAGTTCTTTGGAGACAACGTGTACAGTGATATACAGGGTGTCCACGCTAAAGTGTGACAATGGTGGACACCCGGTATATTGACTAATTTCCGACGTAAAACATAGCATGTTCCATAATAAAGATATTGTATATTATTTTAAATCTTTTAGCTGCAATATCTCGTTTATGATCCACTGTATTTCATCAGTGTTAAATTCTTTCTAATGTCGTTTTACAAATGTCACTGTTCGTGGAAAACTCTTTACTATAATATATCTGAAGAGAACTACAATTAAAACTGTAGATCTACAAAAAACAGTACAGAAAAATCTCATTCATTTCTGTTACAGGGTTAAGGGTTTAGCTTGAGTATAGCTGTAAATTCTACAACGCTACTTTTGAATCAAATTGTAGTTTAATCCACTGGTCACTGCGTTTATGCAACTCTTGACGAGCTTGTACTGGAACTAAACAGAGTTCCTGGGATTGCTTGAGAATTGCGTATTCGTTGACGTAGTTCTTGATACAACTTAAAGTAACCGTGAGTCAGAAATGAAAGGTTCATGCACCCACGTTTATTAGAAACATTTCCTTAGTTCTACGTAGAATCGATACGCAATACACCTACACGAGTACGTGCTAAAGAACCGAAAACAAATAGTTGCGACAAAACTGAATCTCTAACGGGAAAGTTAAAATAAACATGCATGGATATAATTATAGACATAATGTGCATACTTACTACATTTCTTCCTGAGTTTCTTTAGGTAATGAGGACAACGATTACTTTACATAAGTAATAACGATTTCTCAAGGTAAAATAATCGACGAGGAAATCACCAAGTAAGCGTATGAAAAATAAATAAAACTGTTGCTGCGTGAGACCAACAACTCACTAGTCGTTCGCCAAACTCACATTTGCATATGTATCCAAAATTAGCTGCAAGACCGGTTTCATTCTTGTAATTTATACGAGTTTTGATATTGCTAGATTATGCATACAGAGCAAGGGAGAATGATCTTTTTATATGTCGAAAGTTGCTAATAATACTTTTGACTCATCTAAAGAAAATCGGTGCTCTTTTAATTGAACGTCTTATTCTCTTATATCGTTTAATCGTGATCACCGTGAATGTTTATGCAAATTCACGTTTTCACAGATACAGAGAAAGAAATAAGCTTAAATAATAATAAGTTTCATCCTTTAAACGGTGTAACATGTACAGTGGGTGTAGAAAGTATTCGTACACCGATCAATTTCCAAAAAAACTATGTAAAATTGTAATTTATTAACTTATTTTTGATAAACAATGACATTTTACATATTCTCGGAAATCTCTAGAATAGAGTACAAAAAAATAGCTATTTATGTAAGTTACGAAATTAACAAGAAAAAAACAATTAATCGATAGAAATATTGAAGCAATAAGTATTCGCACAACTGTTTAATGTTTAAAACTTGATTAAAAAAAAAAAAGAAATTTACATTAATTTATAAATAATTAATACTTCGTGGGATTTCCTTTTGATTTTATAATTATTGCAACTCTTCTAACCGTTAAATTAACTAAATTATTAGTTATTCGAGGTAGGATCTTTTTCCATTCCTCTATTAGAACCTTTTTTAAAAGTACTTTACTGGAAATTTGATGTTTTCTAATTCATACGGAGCAATAAACCAATGTGTTTACGTTACAAACTCTACTGTAAATGGTTCGTCATAAGAATCGTACAAATACTTATTGCTTCTATACTTTTATCCACTTTTCGCATTTTGTTTTGTTAATTTCACAAATTATATTTACTAGTAAATGTTGTTTGGACTATATCTATCTTAGAGACTTCCGAGAATATGTAAAATATCATTGGTTACAAAAAAAGAAGTTAAGAAACTACAATTTCACACAAAAGTTTTTTGGAAAATTGATCGGTTTACGAATACATTCTATACTCACTGTATATTATTATCGATCTTTTATGAATGTTTACATTTATGTACATTCACATAAATTTACCCGTATTTTAAGTTGCCATAAATGCATAAATATCCGCGGTGTAATGATCACTACAGCATTTCCTCTGATTATTACAAAAATTCTTCCTTCTTCCTTCTTCTTCCTAAATGTTTATTTGTGGAATACTATATCTTACAGGTGAATTTTTAAGCACTGATACCATTTTTCGTATGGCTATGATTATGTTTTTAATGGTCAGCGAGAATTAAACACCTATGACGTATACATATATTTACAATTTTAGAATCGATAGTTGGGAATCAATTTTGAGCAATGTATTACTAACTAAACAAATTTCATTATAATTTTTTGAAAACTGAGTTTCTTGGGAAATATAGCTTCTCAATAAAGAAAAAAGAATCATAAACAAATTATAACTTCTTTTCTAGAATTTGATTTTTCCCACAATCATTTAAATCAGCAATCTTTTATCGTCGTTGTTCGTGCCTTTACTTTTAAATCCTCCTGTATGTATCAGATATAGTCCCGCAAGGACACCGTGACCGTGACATCCTCCAAGTTTTCCGGAAGTGTATAATTCACCAGTTGAACGTCTTCGTCGGCCCTGAGCACACCCTGTCTTTTCAGATCAGAGATGTTGAATACGTCAGTAAACATAGTGACGACGCTCTTTAATTACCTTCTGTACAAGGTGTCCAGAATTAAATCGATTGAACTGTGCCAATATCTTCTACGAGTATAACGAGTCAATTTCAATTGCCTATTTAAAAATACTACTATTTATACACTAAATAAATTACTCAGAATTTATAGTTTCTTTGCATTCGTAATATTTTGTCATTTTTCATACACCTGTGTAAAAAGTAAATCTTAAATTATCTAAACAGGCCCATATTCCCTAATAATTATGAGTGATTTGAAATGTTTTCTGTAAATAAAGAATTAACTCTGATTCATATTACTTTCAATGCAATAATTGTAATTTATAATTTCAACCAGGTTTTAATTATTTCTTTCATGTATTCTTTTTATAGGACATACAATTTATATAAAGAAAACCACAGATTAGAGGATATACGTTCCAATGAATTACATTTTCTTCTGCTCCTTGGAATATTTTAGCTGTTCGAAACCTTCGAGGTCGAAGGTAGTTCCTCGCTTCAAGGTGAAAAATCGGGTCTGCCAGATACCTTGAATCGAGTCGGAAACGTATTCTATTTCCAGGCGAGACTCAGCCACGTGTGAATCATCTGAAAAGAGTGAGCAGGATACGTAAAGTGTAAGCGCAACTGCGATTGCATTCCGTGTTACATGCGCTTGGTGACCAAACTTCAAATCGACGCTGCGCGCATATCGGTATGACTTTCACTCTTGTAAAGTAAAACCGTTTGTATTTGTAACGTGTAATTTGTGAAACTAACTTTATCTGGCTATTATTAATGGGGATTTCTAACAACTTTATTCGATCGATGTTTAATTATACGTGAGACATCTCTCGTCGCGAATGTAATATTACTAGTTATCCAAGGTTATTATTGTAATTAAATCTCGATTGCTCTTGAACAATATAATCAAATGGATATCGGATATTGATTTCAAGAAAACATTTTGATATGGGTAATCATGATACTTATGGGTAAGCCCAGCCACTTTGGATTTAGTGGTAACGTGTTAGATTGGTTAAAAAGCTATTTATCTTTGCGGATTCAGGTTGTCATGGTGAATGACCTTAATTCTATTCCCATTCATGTCGCATTCGCTGATTACAAGGATCGTATTTAGGTTCATTATTATTCACAATATTTAATAATTATATTTCTAAAGGGTTCGTTAAGTTTCTGTTTTTTGCATCACAGGTATATATTCGAATGTATCAAGAAAAAATAAACTATAGTGTATTCGGTATCAAAATAATAATGTAAGTGTAATAATACCATATAAACGGACTCGTCTTCTGAAAAGGGAAAATTCACTTCTGTGTGTCATAGTATGTCAATATACTATCACTTCTTATCAATTTATTGCAGGTATTATGAAAGCTTAGGCCTATAGGCAGACTTAAAAATTAATATCATATTTATGAGAAATACTTGGTATTGATTGAAGAGTCATCCTCTACGTGTAATGGCTCCAACATCGCTATTTTATTAAAAAAAAACTTAAATAAAAATCATTTCTTTATTATTAAGTCAACTGTTTTCGAAACAAAAATTATTTAATATATCTACGATTTTCACGCGTCCAAGGTCCCCTTAAGGGGGGAGAGTTTTTCAGGACTAAAACGTGTTTGATTCGTTACCATTTTGTGCAAAATTATTTTTTCAAAAATACAACTCGATAGCACTTCATATGTGCCTTTATCGCCTGAACCATAGTTTTCAATATCTGATTATTCTAAATAATTTTTTTTAATATACTCAGGACAAAAAAAATTCAAAAAATCGATAAATGCAAAAATTTTAACATGGAATTACATTGGATAATGCATGAATTGTATATAATTCATATATAGCATGTATAAAACTGTACACAAAAGTTTGAAAACGGTCATTTGACCGGTCGTGGAAGGTTTAGTGTTAAATTTCAAATAGTCCCCATAAATTTGATTGATGTTCTCTGATACGGGAATATAGTAACCCTACAAGTGCAGTCATATATTCTTCAGTTAGAGTGCTCATTAATTTATAAACTTATTAGTAGACTGCGAATATTTATGTACTTATGACAAATAAAAATACGGATAAATCTATGATAATGCGCATAAATGAAAAAATATATTACATAAAACATGTTAACGATAAGAGATACTTTCATTTAAATTTCAATTCTTTTGGTATATCTGCGAAAATATGAATTTGCTTAAACATCTACAGTCTAGTGTAATTATCTAGGTAGGTTTAGTGTTAAACTTTCTTACCTTAACTCTTTCCGGCACACGAATTCAGGTCATAAAATAGACCCATGTTGCACAGGAATTTTATTCGTTTTAAATCAAACAAAATTGTTATATTTTTATTAATAAAGGTATCACATAATGTAACAAAATAAATATAACAACAAAATAATATAAAATAACATAAATATAAATAACATAATAATAATAACATAAAATGACAAAATAATAATTATGTAATCGAATTTGTTGTTAGAGGGCGGGACTCAAAAAATAGTCCCACCGTGCGACATAGGTTCATAAATGATACTTATTAAAGCATATATTTTTTCCTAAGCACAGGGGCACTCTGCACACAGTACAAGACCATCGTGTTCGAACTTCCTTTTTTTTATACTACAAAGCGCACATCGTTTACGAGACGAACTTTCTGGAAAATGTTTTGTACCACGTTTTCTTATTTCTAATGAAACGTTACGTTTGTGTTTACTTATTTGGATTTATAACCTATACACATGCAGCTATTGCAAAATTTCGAGGTGGGATTAAAAATGTCCCGCCATGCATTACAGTCCATCAAAAAGGTGGGACACTTTTAATCCCACCGTGGCCCAAAGAGTTATGCCAATTAGATTCAAATCTGTACAAAAACCAACGCGTACCAACACCATTTCATTGTGGCGCAGATCGCGACACGGCAGATTGTATTCGCAAAAACTTTGACCATGACTTGCCCCTCGGGACTTCCGGAAGCAGATATCACGCCGGTTGAACGTCTCCGTCGACCCCGAGCCGAGCCCGTTTCGACCGAAATTCTAGGGGCCACCGCGGTCGGCTCGGTTCGGTCTTCGGATCGTCGAGCGTCGGAGGAAAGCCAAGAAAGACACGGTCGCACCGGGCAAGCCTAGCAAAGTAGCAGCAAGTAGTCGAGCAGTCTTTGGTGGTTTGGCTCGAGTGTTCCCGAGTACCGCGGCTCCGTTTCAGTCGCGCGGAAGCAGCCGACCGTTGCACGTGCTCACGGATCGGACGACAACCGCCACCATCCATGGGTTACCAGTACCCGTTCGCACATCTGGATACTTTGAATTGATTACGAGAAAGTAAGTCATCCAGTATCCGACATTTGTTCGCTCTTTATTCCCGGGAGCGTGTCTCACCCTTCGAAACTTTCACGAAACGAATCGGCCGACGCTTCTCCGTCGCCTCTCTTTCAAAAGCGACGGACATCGATGGAAGTTGGCAAATCGAGTGAAACGATTTGCTCGTGAATCAATCGTATCACGTGTTTGCCCAATTCGCGAATAACACGATCGATTGCGGTGGTGCGAGCGAGTCGATCGCTTAATAACATCAAAATCGCGATACAAACGGTTTTCTTTATACGGCGATGATTACTTGGGTCGAAAATAAGGTAAGTGCAATTTATTTGGACGCTAACCCAGTCGTCGATACTTTCAGTTTATTTCGTTGATCTGGTTGACAGTTTCATGAAAGTTTATATTCAGTTTTGATCGCTTGTAAATTTCTAATTTATCGTTATCGGCGGTATCATTTTGTTTCTTGTTACGCTAATGCGCGCTGATTATTGTATGACGATGGCTAGATCTAGATATAAAGTGTACTGTTATCTATTCAATAAAGTAAAAGGTTCCGTTAAATAAAATTCTCTATTTCTCAAAAGTTAGTTTCCTCGTACCACCGAGATCACTCGTGTTATTCTAGAAGTTTTCCAACACTAAATCAATTGACACAATAATTGAATCCATGCGTACAATTTCATTAAAATGTCACGTTTTCAAACGTCAAATTGATACACAATAAAATATTCACTCGGGCCAAAAGTATTGGAATATATAATGTTCTGTCTGTATCAGTGCTCCAAAGCGATAAATTCAAAGTTGTGTCGAAGTGTTGCAGCTAATCAACGAGATTGGGCAGTTTTATTCGCTGGGTGGATTTTGAGCGAACTGTTTTATTTTTGGGACGATGCGATTACACGGATAAAAGTTCGGTTTCGGTTGACGTTATTTATGCATTTCACGTGTGTACGGTTGGTCGCGGGAGAAGTGATTAAGTGACTTGCAAGATGCAATTATTTCAGTGTTGCACGCGTCGAGACGCAGTCAACGTATCACTGAAATACACATGATACACGTGTGGCTGTGACGTTTTGTGTTTTCATTTCTACTCACGCTCGTGTTTTTACGCGTATTCTGATATTTTTATCGGATAATGGCTTTTAATACGGACAGTCTTCTTCAGTCAGTCAATGGACTCGAATGAGAGATGGTTACAATTTTATTTAATCTCTTGAGGGACGAATTTTTTAATATTTTACAACAAAAATTGTTTATAGTAGATTTTATCCAAACTATAACAGCAGTTAGACTATGTAGAGTATAGGCTTTTTACTTTAGCCTCTTGAGGGATATTGACACATACAGTGGGTGTAGAAAGTATTCGTACACCGATCAATTTCCAAAAAAACTATGTAAAATTGTAATTTATTAACTTATTTTTGATAAACAATGACATTTTACATATTCTCGGAAATCTCTAGAATAGAGTACAAAAATATAGCTATTTATGTAAGTTGCGAAGTTAACAAGAAAAAAACAATTAATCGATAAAAATGTTGAAGCAATAAGTATTTGCACAACTGTTTAATTTTTAAAACTTGATTAAAAACAAAAGAAATTTACATTAATTTATAAATAATTAATACTTCGTGGGATTTCCTTTTGATTTTATAATTATTGCAACTCTTCTAAGCGTTAAATTAACTAAATTATTAGTTATTCGAAGTGGTATCTTTTTCCATTCCTCTATTAGAGCCATTTTTAAAAGTACTTTCCTGGATGTTTTCTAATTCGTATGGAGCAATAAATTAATCTGTTTACGTTACCAACTCTACTGTAAATGGTTCGTCATAAAAATCGTACAAAAACGTATTGCTTCTATACTTTTACCCACTTTTCGCATTTTTTTGTTAATTTCACAAATTATATTAACTAGTAAATGTTGTTTGGACTATATCTATCTTAGAGACTTCCGAGAATATGTAAAATATCATTGATTACAAAAAAAGAAGTTAAGAAACTACAATTTCACACAAAAGTTTTTTGGAAAATTGATCGGTGTACGAATACATTCTACACCCACTGTATGTGTGCTTGTATATAAAAATTATCATTACTTACAATCGCAATACCTTTTAAAATTTTTTAAATATACCGTATTACAATGAGACAGTATATTTGAATGTTAAAATCGATTTACAGATAAAAATTGCTTTGGTTTGTGTGTATTCAAACAGAAGCAACAGAAATCCATTTAGGATTCGTCGCTCAAGAAGTTATATTGTACATTTTAACAAATTTTGAAAGGGTGTTGTGATCGTGAATAACAGTAATTTTTATGTAAAATCGAACGTATAACAATTTATTCGATACATTCATTCGATCTAACAGTTATTGAGATCGAGATACATTTTTGTTCCTCAACACGAGATATGATATTCATTATTCATATTTTTATTTTTTTTTTTTATTCAATCGGCGAAAGATAAGACACTGTTATTCAATATTCGATACTTTTATTTAGACAAGAATTTTGCTTACCTTTCCTTTCAATGACACTGACGAATTGAGTTGATCGCAACAGTATCAGCGATTTACAAGAACAATTGTTTATTCGTTACTAATTAAATAAAAATTGGAATTAACATCTTAGAATAAAATATCTTGCAATCGAAGAAATAAAAATTGAGCAATTAAGTCGAATAAATGTCGCGAATAATACTCGAATAAACTTATTATTCGCATCAAGGTATACATACCTTTCGGTTTCTTTAGATGGGAAATCGATCTTAATGGCATTTTTTACAAGTTTAATATCTGAAAATTAGACTCTTCACATTTTGAGACGACATTCAAAGGTACTCGAGAAATAATCAAGCACTTGACTTGAAATCTTGTAATCTTGGAAACATGTGTATTTAAAATATATCTACTTGTGATTGGTTCTAGAATTATTGCAGCTGCAATTACAGTTCTTAAACAAGTACATCAAATTATTCGAGGGATTACTTACTTGCAGCTGTATATGCAATACGAACTTAAAGTATTCTTTTGTTTTTGATATCTCCGAGCAAAATAAATTCCAGAAGAACATACGCAATACGAATTATTTATTTAAACGCTTCGACTCTCTTTCTATGAACTCTCTTGAGATATAATAACAAGAATTCAAATACGATTCTGTATAAGTAACATAAGCAAATATAATAGCAAAAATGTTATGAGAATAATTTTTCTTGTATCGAACAAAATTATTAATGAATTATAACAATAATTTTCCTTATAACATCTTTGTATTCACCTTTGTTGTCTAATTGTGAATTCTGTAGAACTTTGTTTACATTGTAGTGTATATACACATTTCTGATGAAGGCTTGTAGTAAATAAACCTTCTCACATATGTTTTTCTGGATCTTGTACTGTTCGAAAACATCAACAAGAAAGTATGGCTACCTTCACCTACTACGTACATATCACATGTATTGAAGAACTATTTTTATTACAGTAAGCAAAATTACTCCAATTTTAGAACCAAAGATTATTCATCTGAATGTCGTCTTTCTTTGGAGGCTACCACTTGATACATCTTCTAACTATCTTCTAGTTTTAATGAATCACCATTACAAATTAATCGAGTCCTTTGTTTGATCGCTATTAAAAATTAATCGTGACGTTCTTTCTGTTTGTCGTACAAAAATTTGTTTCTAACGCACACGTTCCTAAAAATGACTCATTTTATCATTTAACAAACGGGAGCCTTTCCTTAGTCTCTTATCTCCGTTACTTACGATTCGATCCGCTTTCTGTTTTCATACCTCGAGTATCATACTCGCACTTTCTTCGGTTGGTGTCGATTGCTGCATCTCGTTCGTCCGTGGTATCGTAATCAAAGCGAGTACGGAATAAGTTCCTCTCGGTGTTTAATATTTTGATACACTATATTCAGCCACCGCGATTCATGGATGCCCGTGTTTACATTCGGTATTGTACACAGTTTACATTAATAAGTACATTAATTAGCAAACTTCGATAAGTGAACGTATAGTCGTTTCGTGGTGTTCTTTTCGTACTTCTTCTCATGAAGAAACTCTCTTCTTACCGAATTAATATATGACGTAAGTGTTGTGGTCGATGAATTTAATATCCTTGGGAAGAATGACAAAATGAAAGATTAGTATATTCATTAGTTTTAACACGCAAACAATATTTCAATCCTTAAGGTTTTGGGTCCTCTTCGAAGGTTATTGAAAATAAGCATCAATTTTTCAATGAAGTGAGGACAAAATTATAACAGAAATGAAACAATCATTTTGCACGATAAGGGACGATGATGGATTGTAAAACGTTTTTATAATCCATACCTTATAGACTACATAGTTTAAAAAATACTACGAACTCAATCTTGCGTGGGTATGTGATTTCAATTTATTAATTGTAAGTAAAATGTGATTCATGTTGAATTGATGTTATAAAAAATATAAATTATAAGGCAGAGTGTGAGAAAAATGAAGTTCCTTAAGTTTTCTATTCTTCAACATATTTGCTTTTTAATATTGTTAGTTATTCTATATAACCTTTGCAAAATTTGAAAAGGACCCAAACCATAAAGATTGAAAGTATTTTTGTCTGTTTGTTTAAGTAAAATAAAGACTAATACCCATTATTATTTTGAAAAATCAAAATCGTTGAAATATCATCGATACAAAAGGCGTTGTATATTTGTTAGAATAATTGGTAGGATGATTGGAATGAATCTTCTAATTATCTATATAAATACATGTATTTCAAGTAGCAGAGATTTCTCTGTGAGTCGAGAGAATTTGGTATTCGAGGAGGATCGCGGTTGTTGACAGTGGAATTATAATTTTCAACCATGGATTGAAATGTAATTTCTATTTTGATAAGAGTACAATGACATTTCGTCGTATTTCCTCTCAAAAGTTCGCCTTAAAAAAAGGTCTATATTTCCAGCAGTGCCTGAAGGGAGGGATTGATTTTATCGATATGTTACTTCAGGGGTTCTCATAATCTCTCGAGTGAATTTGCACACGCTTGACAACGCTGTCTGCCACTTTATCCGACGAAGATGCAACGATACTGCAATTAAGATAGAAGATATCCGTATCGTCACTATCATTCAATTTTGAAACGTGGTTATCGTGCTCGTTATGCATGTCATATTCGTGTTAATAATCTCTCAGCAGGTAGAATGGTCTTGTTTAATACAAATACCTTTAGAGGTATTTATTATTATTCACCAGGTGTGAATAATATAAAACTTGTCGATCAAATTTTAATACTCTGGACCTCGAACTTCGAAAAAATAATAAATTAAATGATTATTAAGTTTACCAGGGGAAACAATCTGGAAATGTATATTATTTTTAAGAACAAATCGTATTTATGAATTCATAGCTCTCACAATGTGCCAATTCTGTGCTATCTTTAATTGAAATTTTTTCAGAGTAATTTTTCATATCAATTATTCAATTGAAGAATCTTGGTAACTTATATTATTTCAAAGAACAATTTGTATTTAAGAATTCATAGCATCAAAGCATGGGCATTATGTATGATTCAACCTACTATACATTTTTAAGAAAAATATTCATGTCACTATTAAATTATTCAGTAAAAGAAATTTGGAAAGTCATATACTCTCTATAAACAAATGAAATTTATTAGATACCATTTAATCGCAAAATTGATCAAATATAAAATTATGGTAAAATATATTTAAGACAAACATTGATGTCACTGTTAAACCGCTCAGTGGAAGTATGTTAAAAACGTAGGCTAATTGCAAAAATCATTTCCATTCATTAGCATAACAAATTGCATGTCCTGCTTCTGTCAATTGTACTCTTCGTTAATAATTACATAATTCATTGGATCAAATGTTGTAACTGAAGCAAGGTCTTTTCTTTTATATGTTTATCAATAAATACAATTTAATATTAGCGTACTACTACATATTTATTAATATATTTCGATACAAAGTCAGGAGCTTCTTGAGACATCGGGAAACTACGTTTTAAATGCAACTCGATCACGTCTGCTTCACTTGTCCATAGCTTCCTGCAATGATGAAGTGTTAAGTTCGTTAACAGAATGTTTATTACGTCACGTGACAAATGCACTGTACTCACCAGCGACCGGTGTGGCGCAACATTTCCGTCAATTGTTCGTCATTGATATTTGGCGATCATCCACATCGAATGCAGACACATTAGATCATGCATCGTACTCGAAAATAAAACTGAACCTATCTCACTTTTTTCTTCAACCACAAAATCTTCAAATCGAAGCGACAAATGAAACTACGATTAATATTCAAACTTACACGAACAGGATACGTGTTTTTTTAATTATGCAAATAATAACAAAGAAACGGGGAACACTATCGCGTTAGTTGATTGCAATTTTTCAAACAGCTGCACATAAAATTCGCATCCGACCTCGAAATACTGGTTTTCCTGCTGTTTCGTCAACTTTGCTTGCCCGTATTTAGAGACGTTTGAACAGACGAAAGATGATGTCTGGGCAAATATTGACAGGCCATTCGACGATGAAACGTTTGACATTTAAGTAATCTTGGCCGATGCACCGCTGCACGTGCAAGAAACGTGTAAAAGAGATCTATCTAATGCGTATCTGTTGCCTAATTCGGAGCTCCAAACTATGAATTGGGACCCCTAAGGCAGTTTAGGTTTTATAAAATCTTAAAAAAGTATACTTATTAATCATTTCCGTGTTCTACGTATGTAAGTGATTAATATGAACTGATTTTATTATTTTACAAGCATAGATCGTTATATTAAATGAATTAGTGTAAATTATTAGAGTACTACTGAATGAAAAATATTAATGAAGAGATTATTATAACAAATTTCAAGTCGTGCTAAAGATTGTAATAAATTTTACTCTCGACTACATTTATATTTTCTCCGTTTATTTATTGTCTGTTGCATGTACTTTAACTTATACATGTTACCTGTATTCTCACAATTTCCTCTAACAACTGAATCTTTTAAAGAGGATCGTTAAAACGACTACAGTATCACTTGTCTGCTTTTTTTCTCTTCTCGTTCGAAAAGAAGTTGTCTCTCAGAAATCGAGTCAGATATTATCCAAAATTCCATTCTCCTCGATGAAATCATATTTTGCACGTTTCACAGTCGATGACTCATTGCTACTTATTATATATGTAACCGAATTTCGATGAATTTGTTTTAGTCATTTTCGCATGTATTTCGTCGGCAATTTTGTCTGTTTATCACCATATTAACATTCAAGGTTTGAAAGCGATAATAGTTCCTTATTGTTACTGCTAAGTATGAAGCTTTTCGCGCAATTTCGTCGCGATAACGAACCACATTTTATTGTAAGCGCGACAATAAAACAGAGACAATTAGCACCGAGATTATTGCATCCCATGTTAAAGAATATCGTCATACGAGGTTATTCTAATTTATTATCGGTACCCTTTTGCGTGTTTAACGCATCACGGTTATTAATATTAATTGAAATGTATCGGCACTTAAATCTTGCGAATCTATCGTTTTCACTTTGAATAATGACATGAATGATCATTTTTTAATAATAATTACGAAAACCAAATTTTTAGTGCGAAAGAAACGATTTGTTTGGATGATTATCGTTTCGTAGTCTTCTACTACTATTATTATAAAGCATATTCCTGATTTCTTGTATGTGTACTACATAACGTATTAAAACAATAAGTAACAATACAGTATAAATGTATACTTTACAAATTATGGCTGTCGATCATCATGTACATATATAGGATTACATATCCTTTAAGTGTAGTTGTAATCCTTTATCTTGCTCACTATCGTTCAGTTTTCTTAATGCGTACTTGTGTCCAGACATGTAGTATTACTCAAAAGTGTGCGATATTTTTTGATCTTTTAAATAAAAGAGTGCTTCATGTACACAAGTTTTATTTATATTAAATTTAGGTGAAAATTATAGTTAAATTTGGATTCATTTCATAGAAAAACAATTCATATATTGTTGTTTAATGATGGAAGGATATGTTGTCATTCATCAATTAAAGAATATCAAAGTCAAATCACCTGGGTAATTGATCGTTTAAAGAGACATATATGGTACATTGATTGAGCACAATACCTTTTTATCTTTACTTAAAACAGTGGTTTTTAATCTTCTTATTGCTCAGCTAAAGCTTATTGCTCAGATTCAAAGAAAATTATTGTATGTAATATATCACTTACGAGTGATTTTCAAAGAAATTACTATTCCACAATAATCAGTAGTTTACAATGAAAAAAGTACACAGTCTTATAAGTATAATTAGAGTAATTTGTATGCAGAACATTCATTACATCCATTTCATTCAACTCTTGACATTTGTCTGTTTTTATATTTTCATTATTTTAAATTCAATCAATAATTATAATATATACTTACTAAATCATTCCTCCTATATTAACAACGGTACGAGGTCTCAACACTGGGGGTTGAAAACATCTCGCATAATTGCTTCCAAGCCTAATCAACAGATTAAAATTATTTAATTAAAAAGCTTGAGGCCATAGTGTTTTTTCATTGTTGTCTGTAACTGAATCATTCCTTCTACATTAGCTTCACTATGAGGACTCAACACTGGCGGTTGAAAACATCTCGCGTAATTGGTTCTAAGGCTAACCAACAGATTAAAATTGTTTAATTAAGAAGCTCAAGGCCACAGTATTTTTAAATTGTTAAATGTATACACTCTTTCATTGATAGTTCGTACTCCAAAATCGGCATTTAGCTTCTATTCTTCGGTTATATCTGCCCATCCTCCAGTTCTCATAGCGCAAGGAAGATTTCTCTGACCGTTGTCCTCGGGATATACCATCCGCGACGATCAGCTCAACGAATGATGCAATCAGGTCGGATAGTAAACGATAAAAAACGCACGTGAACGAGCAAAACAGGCGTTGATCGGGCGATTAGGTTCTTGTGCTCCGGTCTTAAGGCGTTTCTCAACGGACGAACTGCCCGTATCGAGCAATTGGGCCGGTCAATGCTAAAATACAGAGAACCAATCGTGTTCTTTCCCTTTTCCTTGTCGCGTGACGTTTGAGGAAAGTGCATCGACATTCCTTCCTTGCGAAAAAATACCCTCAGGGGCTGTAGCTATGTTTGAATGTAGCCTCGGTGCGGTCATAAGGGGGCCAGTGGGCCTCAACAGATATGAAAAGCATTGTAATGTAAGAAGTTAAGGATTGACGTAAAACAATGTAAATGTGACTAGGAAAAACACGCATATGTGCAAAACTGGTGATTTGTAACAAGCAAGACTGGACTAATAGACACAATAACCAATATAAAACACATTACGTACACTTATCAAATGAAGAAGCAAACATACATTGGAAAGAAGGGATTAAGGTGTTATAAAATTTATCTAAATATTTTTCAACTTTGACCTTTGGAATGTTTTTTTTTAATGTACGAAGCCTTGAGAATATGTTCTTAAAATATTCTTTAGGATTTACCAACTCCTATTTTAATGTATGAAGTCAAGGTCTTGACAAAATTGATATTTATAGAGGATGCTATTCTGTGAAATTGGTGTTAATTATAATTAGTTGCCAGTGTCTTATTTATAGGACACACAGTGAAACTAAATAGAATTTTGTTTCACCAGTAAATTATTTCCTTAGCTTTCTAAAGTATTTTTGAGTACAATATGCAAGAGCTAAACATGCATTTCGGGAAAATAACAATTTATTACATAATGCGTTAACCATTCAGGTTAATGTAATTTCTTAAATAATTGGATTGTTTTTGTAAACCTAGTATTTCTAAATTCACAAATCTATTAATATCTACAGTAGTTTGGACAGCATGCTTTTTCCAATGAATTTGAGAAGCAGGCAATGTCTAACAAATTTTCCTCGCGTTTATTTTTAACTGAAAAGTACCAACTACTGTAGTGAATTAAACACCTCAATTCACTATTTATATCAAAATGTTCTTTATTTTACACAATATTGTTCGTTATGACACTGCCTTGTCTCGAAGTATTAGCTAGCAGCCCGGACGACGGCTTAGTCTTCCCTCTGGTCGTTCTTCACTCGCGTATCCGCTTGCCCGTGCGGGTGGCCCTTGCCGATGGTCCGATCCGAGGAAAATGTCGAGACGAAGCCATAAAAAGTGGTAGCGCCCCTGCTTGCACTTGGGACCTTGGTTGAGTGTCGAAGAGCGACGATGACTATATTTTCGACATACGCTTTCCACAACTGGGAAAACTCGACTTTCTCTCGACTCTCGTGCCCGAATGTTTACCACACTATTAACTTAAACAAAATAATCTTCCTCTGCGTCAATACAGCTTGTGGACCGCGTAATTAACATTTCGAAGGACCTTTGTAGCTCCTGTTTTGGTACCCCGTTTAGTACGGCGGTTACAACAGCCTCCGAAACGTTGCTATAATGTGTCCCTTTCATTGGAATTTTCAATTTTGGGAAAAAAAAATAATCGCAGGGTGGCAGATCAGGCGAGTAGGGTGGATGATCCAAGGTAACAATGCCTTCTTTTTAGCCAAAAATTGACGCTCAATTGCGGCTTTGTGTGCAGGTGCAGTGTCGCGCAGCAACATCCAACTTCGTCTTTAATGGACTCTCGATCGCTTTTAAATCTAGCGAACCACTCGTAAACTTGTGTATGGCTTAGCCATTCATCCCTATACATTTGTTTTAATAACGTAAGCGTTTCGGTAAAAGTCTTTTTCAATTTAATGCAGAACTTAATATTAGCGCTCTATTGCGGTGTTCCAACAATAGTCACAAAACGTCCGTTACATTTCAAGTCACACAACGGAATGTGAACGATTGATTCAAATGATATTGTGCACGGTCAACAATTAACGTTCAACCTATCGTCTTTTATTATCTGTAACTAGATGGTGCGATTAGAAAAAATTTTAGAGCAAAAATTTGGTTTCTTTTTAGACAGACCGTGTAAGTAGTAAAAGCTTAAATAGAAAGAATTAATTTTATTATCAAGCCTTGCAATTCAAATGAGAAGCATAGTATTTATCTAGAATTTATCCGAGAATGTTGCATCAAAAGAATGCGCGACGAATTATACAAATACTTCTAAAGCGATAAGTTAATTTAGCCGTTCATTGCACAAATCGATTAACTCGATAAAACAAGACTTAGAGCAGAGGCCACTCTAAGATAATACACGAATTCTTAATGTATAAAACAAATCCTCCGCGATGCGGACATGCAACAACGAAACAACAACCAAGCACCTACTATTCGAATGCCGAAAATACGATACAAAAAGACCAAAATATAAATTGAACTCAGACTTGGCCTTAACATCTCAAGATCTTGTGCAAAACACCATCAAATATTTAAGAGACACCAACCTGCGTCACAAAAGCATGTGTTCGTCGCTAATGACCTTTCAGTCGATGTGACGTAAAGCCTCTATTTAAAAAAAAAAAGATAATTATAGTAATATTTCAAACTCTATTTTTCTTTCATGAAGCCTGTTATGGTTCAGTTTACACTTGTACCTGTAAATGAGAGGAAATTATTTGAAGGAAAAAAAAGAATTCTTTGTTACTCGAACAATACAAGATCATTGTTTGACTTTTCACAGAGTAACCTACATGGATTGTTTCGCAGATATTAATTTGAGATTTCTACATCTAGAGGGTTTTTGATCTTCTTCAGATGTAATATTTCAGGTTACGGTTAAAAAGAATTTCTTATCTTAGCTGGCGTTTTAAAGAAAGTTTTATTTTGGCCTTTGGATGGAAAGCTTAGCCTACCAAAGTATAATGGAATTTACCCAAAGAACTTTGTAAAACGTTAGCTGTAGTTGTATCGTCTTTTGTATTACGCAGTCCGGTGATCGATGCCAAGTTCGATCGATATATGGGCTCACCACCCATGTACACTAATAGAAAAGGCTTTTTTGTATTATTTATTGCACTAATTATTTTTATCACATAACTATTCGTTTTTTAGACACTGCCAGTTTGCGTTACTTAATTCTACATAAGGATGTGGTCTGCAAAGAAATTCAGATAACCAATTGTACACTTTATGGGGTAGTAAGACAATGTACACATACCTTTCACTTGTTAAAGTTAAAATATTTATTGAATTAAAATATCACACTTATGTTTATAGTACTAGTTTTATTAAAGGTCTGATTATTAATCTTTGTCATGTATGTCTAGTGTAAAAGTGTTTGTTAAGTTCACGTGACCACATAATTTAATTTGTGTTTTAATTTGATTTAGTAACAAAGGATCTGGGTCTTTCAACTCAACTTTTATAATTCTCAAAATTATATTTAATTAAATTTCTTATTACACTAATACATATAAACAAAAATTATACCGCCTTGCACTGGTCCTCCTGAATCATCGATTGAAGAATTTTTCTGTACATTTTTTTTTAAAGATGCATGATTGATAGATCTATCAAGATTTCATCGCTAAATGTAATAACATAGCAAAAATAATTTTGTATATTTAAACAAATCTAAGGTCTTGTTAACTTTCATCGTTGCTAATTTACATGTTTACAGTTTGGAAAGTTCAATCGTTACCTGAAAAATATTCCAATTTTTCCTACACGAAACCTGTTAAAATTAATCATATAATTTAAATGATCACTAACAAAATTAAAATATCCTTTTTTTAAGGAATTAAATATTCTGTTCAGTGTTATTTGTATCATGTTACCGTTCTCGATTCGATGTTTTCGAATCGTTATCTCATATCACCTCAGGCTGAGATTCTCAGCTCGTTGTGAATGAAGCACGTTATATTTATACATATTTATTATTTACGCTTGCATTTCATAGCGATGGATGATATTATGCGGGGTTACTTGGCAAAGGTAGCAGGAATCGTCGTGTCTCGGAACACGTAGAGTTTTATCCAGTAATTTCATGTGTTTTCGAAAACGAAGATTTTCAAGTCCATACCTTTCGACATTGTAGTTATTCGCGCAATCCCGCGCAAACGTTTGTCAAACACTCGCACTCGCCAATAATCAATGTAAACATTCTATCGACGATATATAGGTTGTTTCTTAAACGGCGTATTTCGTGTACGTGGCACAGTTCCTGCTCTTAAAATAACGCGATTTTCTAAAAGTGTATCTCTCGGTATATTGCTGTCTAACCTCTCCACAAAGTTTAAGGTCTAGTTCGAATCAAAACCTATTTTGCAAGAACAGTAATTAATATAACTATTTTTCCTTTAATACCAACGATAAACATCGACAAACGTGTAAAATTTTGATTGAAAAGCAAAAGTGAAACAAAAATAGTAAAACTGACAGTTTAGCGTTTGTTTGTCAACATAGTGTCGAGTGATAATTTTAATTTAAACGAATGAAGCTCAAGTCTACTTGGGGAATGTTTTTGCCAAATTTATTGTCAAATATTAATTGAAAACAGCTTGTAGGCGGGAATCAATCAGCACAACTAGAAATAGTCTGGCCAATAGAAAGACTAATTCTGGCCAAGACGAAGTTCTGGCTCGAACAACGCGTTTTTTCCTGGTGCACGTGGTGCATACGCGAATGCCTAAACTTCAACTGGGCGCCGCGTTATCGAACCCAATCTTGTCGTTGCAACGTCGGAAGTTTGATGCAAGAAATAATCTGGCATTGGCTATTTTTGAATGGGCGCCTTTTATACGCATGTATGGGCATACGACACCAATCGAGCAAATCCACGTGTCCGAGAAGAGATTTACTTATTTACTTATTTAACTTTCTGCTTAAGGGATGAAGCCACATTAGAAGGCCACGTATTAAATATTTCCCAAGATATCTTTTTTTACAGAGAAAAAGTTATGTAAGGTTCTTTATTAACTTAGAGAATATTTTAGGCACATTTTAAAGTACATTTGGTCAGTTTTACGATTCATTTCACGCATAAATCCGTGAGATATCGCGTTTTGTTCGAAACTATATTTTTCCAATCTGTAAGAATGATACATAATAATAAACATCATAAAATTTAAAATACAAGCATTTTTGGATAATATATTAAATTACCTAAGTTCTCATACAAAACGTTAAAAATGGAGCCTAAGATTTTAAGTATACATTGAGAGAAATAAACGCGAGGCAATTTAGGATCGAAAGGTAATACTTTCCATGTAAAATACGACTTTCAGTTCCGATAACGTACGTGATGTTCTTCTACTTGTGATAGGCTGAATCGTCTGGATAAATACAGACTGTCGATGGTAAACGTAAATGACCTCACTTCAGGCTGCGTGAGAGTATTCCATTAAGAGAAACATAACAGCAAAAAGTAATTTAGTAGACTTGCAACAGCGAACTGATCCAGGAAATATAGTACAAGATTTATGATTAGAAAATGTCTTAGAATCTGTTGTGAGGTTTATTTAAACAAAATATTAATTCCAATGTTATTGTTCTGCAATTATTTACAAACTTTTTGACCAAGTAGTATTTATAGTCCTCTGGAGCAGTGAAAATTTGTTAATAAAAAATACAATGTTATAATTTTTTGAAGAATGTAAATGATGTAAAAGTAAAATTTATATATTTGTATTTGTATAAAAAGGGTTACTTTGTGCTCTTGATATAATAATAATGTAAATATATTCAACTCTATGTTGATACATTCGTTTACATGCTTCTTCCACTCATAGTATGGTATCATCCAGATTGTCTAAATATGTCTGTACATGTCTAAATTTTCTTGTTTGGGAATATTTAAAAATTTGCAATTCTACCTTTATGATCTTGGACATATGCAAATTGATCTCGTGATCATTTTCATGAGCACTGATTAAATAAAATTTAATATTCCATATACCTGTAACATTATTACAAATTTTCTTTCAAAACATTAACACTATTGATAAATATATTTTTATGTTCACCGATGAAATAAAATTCAATATTCCAGATACTTGTAACATTAATAAAAATCTAATTTTCTTTCAAAACACTATCGTTATCGAAAAATGTATTTGAATTCCGTTGCTTCACTTCCCTTGAAAATGTCTTCCCATACATTTAATGAAAATCTATTGGGTGAAATTATCTACAGTTATAATAAGCCATTTATTCAACATCGTCCTTCTAATTTAAAAATCTATTCAAGTTATTATTCGTAGAAACGATCATGTCCGCGAAGAGCACGCACAATCACTGGACAAATGACAATAACGATTACCATAAGTGTACTGGGAATCGTAATTCGTGTCAAGAATCATATTAAAGGAGTAATTGAGTTAAATGCATAATTCATGTACTTTGGCATCGTAATCATGCAGACGTTCCGCTATGAATCAAAGAATGGACCCACTAATTTATAATTGAATGAGTATTCTTCTGTCTACGAACGATTATTCCAATCTTTTTATTTGCGCCAATTTTCAGGCTCAATTGGTACTAAACTTCTTCTAGCATCCTTCCTGTGAACATTACATTGCCCGAGCAAATATTAACGTATGCCTCTGTGAATAGTAATGTCGTTGAAGTTGATTCCCTCTGTTTTTAGCCTTTCGTGGAAATTTTTCTGTGGTTGTGAAGTGATAATCTTCAAGATAAAGATTAATTGGAGATAGAATACATACTTTAAGATGTTTGATGGACATATTTTGTTTTGTTCAAAATAAATGAGTAAATGAAGGATTTAATTACGTAGAGTTCTTGTCTTTTTTTCATATTTTTACTATCATCTTTTCACTTTTACTGGGATCTATAAACGTGCATTGCTCTTGGCTCTGCGCGCTCTACTAACCCAGACACTATTGCTAATTGGTTAAGCAAGCACGGTCGCAATTTGTACCTGGAGAAAAATAAACGTCGAAAGTATGCAGTTTACGTAATCTCGGGCGAATAATAGTTTCTGAGAAAGATTTGCAGGCTCAATAAATATTGTCCGTCTTATCAGACCTCTTGAAATACAAACAGAATGAAGACAAAGTGTGTCAAACTAACATGAAATGCAAACCTCAAAAAATGTAGAAAGAAATACCTAATTTTTTAAATAAATTTTACATTATCATTGAGATACATGTTTTATAATTGCGTAAACCGTTGACTACACTTATTTTTATCTTGTGCCATTTATTTGTTTGTCAGAATTATCTCTTTGAATATTGCTTCAATATTATCTTTTATATCAAGAAGAAGAAGATTTGGAAATATTTAGAAAATGAAGTATTTGAATTTATTTTATTAGTTTGTTATTCTTCAGTATTTTTCAAACTTTACGTTTACGCAGATCTCTCTAAAGAAATATATTATTATTCCTGTAAGTGTAGTTTAAAATTGTTTATTAAAAAATGTATGTTTATTTTCAAAAACTGCAATGCAATTTAAGTGCTTTCATAATTTTTAATTAAAAGTTTTCATACACTGCTTAGTGTAACAATATACAAAATAAATGTGAAACAAATTAGCATACATGCAGGGGTCTATTTTTAATAATATTCAATAATCAAATAGTAGATCGTTAAAAAGTCTTATTGATAGGCTTGCAGATAAAATAGCCCCCCTTGTATTGAAAAATTACACTAAATTGTTTATTTTGTATTACTTTTAACAGAAGCAGAATAAAATATAACAAATAAGAAAGGGCCTAGCCGATTAAGATGGTCAAAACTGCCCTTAGAGCTTTATCAATGGCTCTTGAATCATTCGAAAGTTGACCAAGAAAAACCTCTCTGAGTAAAATTTTAACCCTCTAGCTTGCCCGTGAGGGTAGTTACAGGGTAAAATAGATTTTACGCTTTCCGGCGCATTTTTCGGTCTCAAATGTGTTCTGTAGTTCTGAAAAAAATCTGACACATTCCGGATCCTAAGGCACATTTTTCAGATTTTTTCAGATAATTTTTTCAGATTTTTTTGTTGGAAACTGTGGTTGTAAAAAATGTCAAACCTCAAAAAAATTGGAAAAACTTTTTTTTCTCAAAAATATAAAAACATGCTATTTTTCTGTTTGGTTCCCTTATAAAGTACTATAACAGGCAGTTTCGTCAAATATTTTATAAATTTTTTATTCGGCTGCTTAATTGTCAAAAACAAAAAAAACTGAATTTTTTCGACGTTTTTGCTGGGACGTTTTTTATTGTTTTTGACAATGAAGCAGCCGAACAAAAAATTTTTAAAAATTTAACGATACTGCCTGTTATAGTACTTTATCAGGGAACTAAACAGTAGAATAGCATGTTTTTATATTTTTGAGAAAAAAAGTTTTTTCGATTTCTTAGGTTTTTCATTTTTTACGACCACAGTTTCCAACAAAAAATCTGGAAAAATTCTCAAAAATGCACCTTATGATCCAGAATGTGTCCGATTTTTTTTCAGAATTATAGAACACATTTGAGACCGAAAAATGCGCCGGAAAGCGTAAAATCTATTTTACCCTGTAACTACCCTCATGGGCAAGCTCTAGAGGGTTAAAAATGTACTCAGAGGAGTTTTTCTTAGTCAGCTTTCGAATGATTCAAGAGCCATCGATAAAGCTCCAAGGGCAGTTTTGACCATCTTAATCGGCTAGGCCCTTTATATACTTATTGATAAGAAACTTCAGCTATTTCAAATTTTGAAACTTGTTAGAGTCCAGTTCCGCTACTGATCCCTTTTGGCTTGAAAACCCTCATCCTTATGGTTCGTACTTCCACTTTGGAAAACACCACTGTAAAGTGTCTGCTGAAACAAGTTTATCAAGAAAATATATCGTGTAAGTCTAATAAAAGAGAGTAAGCAGAAAAGAATAGCACGAATGGTCATTTAAGGACTTTGAGGACTTCACCATCATTACGTCTAATATTTTTAACCGACCCGAACGTCCAAACATCATCGCATTACGTGATATATTTTGAATGGCGATCCCACTGAACAATTTTTTTTATTCAAAACGTTTACCTTGTTAAGTTTCTCAAGCGTAGGACGTAATTACTGTCGAATTAACGTGATATATAAAATGACGCCGGCCCTTTTCTACTCGATTGAATGACACCTGTCGTAATTGTGCACTTCCTTGTTACGAAATCCTCAACCTTGTACAACGAAACGATTACGGTTCGTCGAATTCACTGTTCGTTTTGTTTCCTCCATAAAGGAACGCTTCTTTTTTCGCGATACAATAGTACCTCGGATATAGATAACATTTATTGCTCTGATTCGCGATCTGGAGTCATCCTCGTCAGCGTTTACGTTTGTTCAGCTGGAGCAGATGCCACGTGGAACCCAAATCGATATAAAATAATAGAAATCATTTTAAGAAAAGTTTCAAGCAATGAAATTCTCACTGAAAGAACACATAGCGATACTTTGAAACGATTAACTTATTCTTCGATCGAAACCAGAGAGCAAACTTAATGTATTAACTGTACATCGTAACTACAACAAAGAATAATTTCAGGAATAATGATTTATGGACTTCTATCGTCATACTGAAAGCAAAGTTGTGTCAAAACTAGTCTAGTGAAATGTATTTCGTTGTGTCCTATTTGTGATTCTCTTCGAGCAGCTTATTTAACATGTTGACTGTCAAACTAATATTCATGAAAATTTATACCAAGCTACAGTTTGGTTTTGAGACACTTGTAAACTGTATAATCTAAAATTGTACGTAGCACTTGTTTTTTCAATCTTATACAAAAAATAGAAGTAATTTAAAATTTGTTATCGTAGTGATCTTAGAATTAATGTTGTATTATAAGATTGTTACAAATTCTTTAAATAATACGTTATAGTATTCACATTTCTCGTTTTCCTATTACCTAGTAGAACAATTTACATCATAATAAGCTAGTTATAATTAAATGAAACAGAAGTCAATAACTAAAAAGCAAAATATATTGTACATAATTTAGAAATTCGTAGAATCATTCGAAACATTATAGATCCTTCTACGATTTATGCATAACAAGTTTTGAAAGTATTTGCACATCTTAGAAAAAATTTTGCAATAAATCACATTACTTCCTGTTATTTCGAAATCATCTCTTGAAATAAACTATATGTAATAATACATTATGGGAAAACTTTTAATGTGCTCATTACGATAATGTATCTTGCATTTATTTACACTTCTTTGTTGACTTTGCTTACATTTAGAGTCAGTTTCGTGTTTTTTTGCAATTATTATAAACGCTGCTATAAATCTGTAATTAAACCTACAATTCGCGTATAATCTAGACTTTGCTCCATTTGGTTATCAACTCTTCCGAGCAATGACTTTTTGAACGGAAGATGATTCAACGATGATGGCACCGAATGAGACTACGCAGTCTCCTGCATTCGGAACCAACGTGTTATTACACAGAGATACAATTGTTTTCAGTATGATAATAGTATGAAAATGTAGAAGTTCACAGATCATTATTCGTGCAATTATTCTTTCTTTTATTTACTCCGAGTAAAGAATACGTGGATGGTTACAAAGGATCACCATGTGTCCTTTCAATGTGAATTGTTTGGAATTTTTTGTAAAATGATTTCTATTATTTTATATGAATTCAGTTTCTATCTCTTAGACACTTATCAAAAAGTTTCCAATAAAAATGAAAAGGGATTGTGTCATTTTTTAATCGCGTAGTACAGTAATCGCACATGATTGAAGTCTCAGAGTAAAAAGGAAAAAAGAATAGCAGGAACTGCATGACCCGGTTTCCACGCTTGCGAAAGATTATCTGCTGTGTACACAGTGTTGGAAATGCCGTAGAATTAATTCGTTTTCACCTTGTCCTCGTCACGGTGGCTGCTCGCAATCAGAATGTTTCCGTTTAAAATATTTTGTATCTAAAATATATACAATATTTCTATAGAATTATCGTTCAACAATTTAGTTTCAAACTTTTGAAAACTGAAGGTTTTTATTTTTGTACTATTCTGAGATTATAATCCAGTGTTTTCCAAACTTGACAAGGAAAATTTTTAACAGGTTTTCTAGGGTAGTAATTATTTTTGCAGATTATTATTTTTGTAACATATTGCAAATATATGATATATTTATTTTAACTTGATATATATAGAAGAACAAATATTAATAGACTTGACACATTCACGCAGTTTTTCTTAATATTTATAATTTGTATTGAATAGTATTATAAAATCCGTATTACTTAACTGTCAGATAAAATTATGTAATTGTAAGCGAAATATCTAATGACATTTGTTATCTTTGATTACTTTTAATAGACGCAGAATATGAGTGATGAATATAAATCAGTACAGAATTACGTTGTATTCAAGCGTTTATTTTGGTCTGGTTAATGCGTTTTGCAAATTAATGCCTCAGATTAGCTCTGACTACGTTGTATTTGATCTTGATATTCAAAATAGAATGTCAATAAATGGTACATAATTATAGGTACATTGATACATATATTAACAATAGATTTACGAAGAGGGCCATTTTGATCCATTCCAAATTTCACAAAGTTTCACAGAAATCGTTAACATTTTTCCTCAACCACTTATGCGGACCTTTATTCACGTAAAAAGACAAGCATATATACAAATTCATTTTTGTTCAAGTTTCCTATTGATTTTAGTAATTCAACTTCACTTATTAAAGTATTGCTTCGGTAACAGGAATCTGATAAGAAATCTCCGTAACGTATTGTTAACCCTTTAACGGCGGGACGATTTTTGGTGCAAATTCTAAGAGGCACAGAGGTGTGCATTTAAAAAAATACCAGCTCATAGGGAATGATAAAACGGAACTTTCGTATATTTACAGTTTATTCATACAACGTTTAGTTTCAGAGATAACAATTGAAAACTTAGAAGACCTTTTGTCTGAAACTCAATTTTTGCAACGAACTTCCAACTTTTAAATTTTTATTTTCGAAACTAAGCTACCCATAAATAAACTGTAAATATAAAAAAATTTCATCTCATCATCTCCTGTAAGTTGATATTTTTTTTAAATTGATGTAACGAATACAAACACTTCTCTGAACCCATTTCTCGAGAGCTTACATATACGCCTTTCGCAGCCAAATGGTTAATGATACATAATGAAAGATGTAATTTTTACACAGAGGTGCATCACTATCCCCTCCATTTCTCGAACGTCTGTGATTTATCAAGTCGCGAGAAACAAATAGAGAAATCCCTCAACAAATGAGTCATGTCGAACTCAATACATCTGCTGCGGAATTCGGTTAATTGTGATTACGATGCTGGCTGGTGGAAGCGTGTCAGGCATTCGGTGAACTGTCATATCAATGCGATTAATGCCGGATGCATGTTTTATGTGATTCCGAATGCACTGAAACGAATAACGGCTCGGTTATCGTTCGTCTCCTGGTTACGCGAGGAGAGGAGATTACTTATCTTAATATGCTAATAAAGAGTTATCTCGTGAAAAGTTTTCCAGCGTGGAACCAGTGAAAAACCGGTTAAATAGGGGTTGTGCGGGGCTGAAGTTATCTAACACCGATAGCTGGTAACCCCTTCGATTATTGTATTAACAGTCGAAAACAGACGAACGCACTATCACTCATTGTGCATTGAGTATTGTGTACTATGTGCGTTCAGACGAAACAAAGTTCAATTGCCTTTTGACACTATCAGGTTGATGTGAAACTTTTGTTATTTCTGTACGAAGTTATACTTTGAACAAAGTTAAAGATTTCCATTTGACGACAAGGGACCAGAAATTGTGAATTACGACATACTCAATTTTATCCGAAAGATACGCTTCATCATAAGTTACTCTTGATGAAAGATTGAACACAATTGTGTTTGAAGTACAACTTCAAGCCAAGAAGTTTCGAATAATACCTAATTTTTGTACTTCAGTGCATATAGTTAGACCAATACAGCTATTGTTTATTCTTTTGAATCTTATTATAACCTTATTTTTAAATGTGTATAAATTTTGTTTATTCTTTTAAATGTGTATAAATAGATAGTGTACTTTTATTAGCAATTTGATTTAACAATTACGGTTAACTATCTCGCACCAACTTACACAATCCAATCATATTCTGCCTGTAATCATTTATATAATTAGGTTTCCGTTGAAATTTGAGGGAATCAATCAATTTTAATCAATAATGATTACTGAAATCAGATACAGTTAATTGGATTTTCTTCTTTGTTGATATGGATGTCTGATCAAGATAAAAGTTTAGGTAGCTTTTTCAGTATTCCTATATTGTACCAGTACACTAAATCATGTGAATTGTTTATCAGTCTATGTAATTGTTTATCCACAAATGTTATTTACTAATATCTGTCGTCAATATATTGATATGTTATTGATAGATTATAGATCCTTAAGTTAATAAACAGTTCAGTTATTTGTTTTCATGGATTATTTTGTTTAGATTCGAATACATGCTTGCCAATTATTATTTCCAATTTTGTATTCTAATTTCAATAGTTATTATCTTTCACAGTTCAATAATGGAATGTTATCATCACAAGTAACGATCTACTTTGATGTTTGAGTAGCATGTGTATATATCATGATAAACGGTTCGATTCAGAGATAGCATTTGTTAAAATTGTTTTGTATCATATTTACTTTATAAAATTGTTTATTTCTTTGCAATCTAGTGATCGATCTATAATAACTCACCTACTTAATTAACCTTTGAGCCTACATTATGTTCAATAAGTTAAAGGAAACACGAGGTACACTAATTTTTTAATTTTCGAAGATAATTCTGTACCATTTTTTACTTCCTCGTTTAATGTTTGCCTATGTATACGTGTCAGTATAATTATTCAAAAATTAACTGTGAAATTAATTCAGCTTAATGAAAATGTTGAAATATATGTTAAAATTAGCAGGGTAAAATATCGTGTAATTTACGTTCAGAGTACAACGTAGATAGCCTACTTCAAAGAAGGTCTGCATAATAATAAAATTTAAAAACGTTAGATACACAAATTATCTTTATACAGCTAATTTGTACATTCAATAAAACACGTAGGTCCCTTGCAGATCTTATTATAATTAGTATTTCTATTAACGAAAAGAAAGAAAAAAATAAAGGTTTGAAAATCAGTACGTTGTCTTCTTTAGTGAAATGACTCCGTCCTAGTCAGACAATTGTACTATACTGTGAACCACACGACGATATACCGCACAGTGGTCCAGATGCCCGAAAACCTGGCCAAAATGCTATTTTTGAAGTTTCGAACACACTTTTTTCAATATTGTCCGTGTGTTGTATACATATGAGTGCATTGAATGGCGTTTGAAATTTAAAAAAATAGTAATCGGTTACTGATATACAGAGGTTCAAAGTTGACGAAATTTCATGCTCCTTGATATCGTGAAAAGTGGCGCATATTTATTGTGTCACAGAAAATTTATCCTCAATAGATTCATATATAAATCATTTTACCATAAAAGTAGATATTATAAACATAAACTTTCCACAAAAACAAAGTAAAATATCTTTAGATTCACTATTGTAATTCCCTTCTCAATGTGGTATAAGTTTTAGTTATCTTACGATGAATCGGAAGGACAACAAAGATGATAGTCACCGAGTGACACGCTCTGCCAAATTTCTTGATATAAAGTAACATGTCAGGTATGACATCCAATTGAGAAAACTTGCGCAAATTTGCGCCATTTTAAGTTATTTAAATTTAGAGTCCATGCTTACAAAGAAAAGAAGACTCTTTACGCGGCATTAAAACAAACCTTATTATCCTTAATTTTAATTTAACATTTATTTATTATTGTTATTTCTGCTAATGTATTCTAACTATGTTGCCCTATAAACCTAGAAATCCTATTTCATAAAAACATCATAATAATTTAATATTTTTAATACGAGTGTCGACCATATTGGATCTGCCATTTTGAATTTTGCAATTCTGATACTAAATTCGTAATTTGCGGCCCAAATAACTCTTAAATATGAAGTTTCATGAAAATCTCATAACTTTGTAATATACATGTCGGCCATACTGGATCCGCCATTTTGAATTTTAATATTCTGATACCAGATTCGTAATTTGCGGCCCAAATAACCTTAAAATACCAAATTTCACTGAGATCCGAAAACTCCTTCTAATTTTGGCCAGGTTTTTGGAGATCCGGATCACTGTGCGCCGCGCGCCACCGCGCCGTATCACTGACTCTCGAATGCGTTCGAACACATTCAGCTGATTTCTAATTGTATCGCACGCATTGTCCATGTATTCCTGCAATTCCTAAAGAGTTTTTTCTCAAGCAGAGTGGACCAAGCTGCCTGTAAATAGAAATCGGTTGGTTCTCTCAGAGTAACTTATGCTATAACTTCGAGTGGTGCATCCCAAACATAAAAATTGTTCAGTTTAACTCTTTGTACTTCATGAATATTCTTTAATACGAAATATAGCTATTTCAAAGTAGTTTTACGGCTTTGCATTTGAAAATTCAACGTATTCTTTCTCCAAGAATAATTTACAAATTCTTGTAATTTAAATTTGATTAATCTATTTCGTTAATTTAATTCCTCGTAGTATTGAATAATACAGTAAACAATTATATATAATTTATATATCGTACATAAGAAATGTGCACAATATTCTAAAAAGTCATTTAACCGATCGTGATATGTTTAGTGGTTATTAAACGTCATACATTGCATAAACTGTAAATAAATAAACCATTGACATGATCACTAATGACCTTGTAGTTGGTGCGACTTTAAATAAAATAATTAAAAGATAACAAGCGTTAGTGTACAAATTCCATGAACTCGTGATTCGCAGCCTGTCGGAACGAAGCGATAAATAGTTTACAATTGCTTGATCGTGTGTGGACTCGAGCACGCGTGCACGTGCCATTTTCGTGCGTGCAGCTCGAGTCATCTGTCGTTTCTCGTTCGCTCGTCATGAAAGAGTTTAAATCTATCGCTGGCACGCACGGATTACTTAAGAGAAGTCAAACAGCGACACGCGTTCGTCTGGCCCGTCGAACCGCTCATTTCGCTCTGCGAATCGTTTCGCGATACGCGAAACTCTTTGCGGTCGTATCTCGGGATATTCCCGACAAGTCTGTTATTTAGGCAATGAAACCTAACAGTGTTTATTTCGTTAATTGCATCGATATGACACGAAACGAGATTAGAACATCTCAAAAGACACAAATTTCTACAATTGCGTATAGTTTAATTAATTAAATAGAAACTCAATTGAAATCTGTCGATAATGACCAAACAGTAGTAGATTCGACGTAAAATTAAATTATTGAACTATTTAAAAGTAAAGAATTTAATTTGGATTTTATTGAAGTTGTGTTCAAACACTATTTTATTTCAAATAAAGAAATTTTATTTGGCAAATCTGTCATCAAAGGATGAATTATATTTTATATTTTACAAACTAAAAGAGGAACGAAACTAGGAATTGGGATCATCGTATTGGTAGACTTTAAGGGAGTACTCTTTTTTCCAATTTTAGGCAATTTTCGTGATTTAATCTTGATATAATCTTTTGAAATTTTCGACTGTCCTACTCAATTTGTTTACAAGTTACGCGCAATATGCTACGATACGTCAGCCAGAACGGACCAATGAACTTTAGCAATTTAAAATGTATTTTAATGTAACTTGTTAGAAATATTTGAAAGAAATAATTGTTTAATTCTCTAGAAAAAAATACCCCCCTAATACGTCATAAAAGGAAAACTAGGCGAATCTATATAAAATATCGAATACTATGATACTAAATAATATGCGTTCAGCCTAAATGAACTCCTTTGAATATTTATAAGATTTTTTGTGGTAATAATTGACCGAACACGCGTTATCCAAAAATAATTCCGAGCAGTATGACTCCAATGCCTGCGGCAATTACGACTGCAAAGAGCTAACGATGGAATATTACCCGAAGGCGACGAAGGGATGTGTCGATCGAATAAATTTCGCGCGGATTCGCTTCGACGAATGTGCCTATGCAAATGAACGCTAATTGGAAATTCGCTCGCGACGTTCGTCTTCACCTATTTGCATATACTTTTCTGGACAATGTTACTTGCATCCATAAATACGTGAATAATGATCGATGGTTAGGCACAAAAATTGATCGTGTATACATATATGTTCATTACTAAGGTGGTTCCTAAAAGAAACTTTAGGATTTTATTTTTTAACAAAACATTGTACAAATGGTATTAATTTTATATGAAAATATGATTGACATTAAATTTCAAAAATCATGTTGTTTAAGTGTTTACACACTGTAACTACACTGACAATTGAATTTTTTTATTAATAAATAAAGTCCTGAAGTTCCTTTTAAAAAACACTTTATGTAGGCTGATTAAGAACACGTACAAGTGAAGTTGTCCAGAAGTAAAATTAGTTTAAAAAAATCAACTGATATCCTTAAATTACGTGACTTTATAACGTGTCTTTATCCTCTAAACATGTTTGTCTGCTTAATAACTTCCGGAAACTTTATAAGAATGATACATGAGATTCTTGACCTATTCCTATCAGCATCATTGACTGTAAATTTCATACAAACAAGTAGGTTACGCAGTTGATCAATGACACAGCAGGAGTAAAGAACATCTCATACAGTTGTTAGGTGTGAATAACGAGTATTTGGAAGAGTGTAAAACGGTTTGAGCGATTGTTTGGATTTAAAGATTGGTTGTAAATGAAATCTGTATTTAAATAGATTCTAAGAATCCACAGGGAGTTTTTGGCATAAGGTGTCGAAATATATTTATTATTAGTCGAGGACTCGCAAAATACTTATGGCACCAGTTTGTGAAACACGATTTTTGTTGTTAAATATTGTTTACAAATGCATGTAATACTTTTTCATTTTGTAGCTAGCTGAGCATTGACATTGTAACGTAACACAGTACGTGTGTATTTTCTTTTCTTTTAATAATCTTTTAATTTTATAAATTTAATTTTGGTAATCTTCAATCTGTCATCAATCAAACAGATACATATTTCACAGGTTATCTTAATCATACATTTACCGACTTTTTCTTCTGTTTTGTAAGAGTAAGAATAAAATTAAAAAGCATGTCAAAAATTAATTAAAGAACAATATATCGTTATATTTATTTTATTATTCTGACACTATAGAACGATATCGATTAAAATAATATCTATAATTATAACAAAATATAAATCACGTATCTTGTTATTTTCGAAAAGCAATAAAATTTCTATTTTATTTAACATACTTCTATAATATAGTTCACCAAAATTATACAATGTCAATCATACCACTTCAATTTGTTAAACATAAATTTCGTTTTAACGGATTACTAAAGAGAATGTTTTTAAATCTGCATTATTAATTGTCACGAGTAATTTGTAATTTTGGATTATTCATGGTAATGTGTTTAAATTCTTGGCTCGTTACGTGTACATTCCTGGAGCCGTAATCGACATGTAGGGTGAAAAAACGTTTGTTATTCGCGCAATCGTTATCCACGTATGTTCCACGACTGTTGTACAAAGTCGGCTGGTTAATAACGGAATAATACAGCGAAGATAATCGAAGGAAACCGTTGGACAGATGTTCAGTCACGTTTTCGTGTGAAACTGGATCGTGTATCTTCCATTGACTCCGCGCGACCTTAATTCGATCGACCATTGCCGAAGAAAAGCAGAAGAGCCGCCATTGTCGAGACTTAATTAAAGAACACGCGTGGTTTAGTATCTCACGAACACGGAATTTCCGCAAATGAATATCGCTAAGATCAAGTTCAATATGTACAAATATTTAATCAATGTAACACCTTCTATGAATCATGAAATTTATTTTCCTCGTAAACACAGCATGGTAGCATGAAGCTTGTTAAACATTAACAGATTTAGATATTAGAACAAAAATGAAAAAGTAATCAAAGGGACACAGATCAGTTTAAAATAAATTTCTAAAAAATAAATTGATAGTAATTGAAACTGAAATAAAATGAAACAAAAAACGAGAAAAAAGTTGTGTGATAAATATAGAATGACTGAAGAAGAAAAAATTAAGATGCTTGCAAATATCTTAAATTTATAGATTGGAGTGGTAGCAGTAATTATTCATGAAACTAAAATTTATTAAAATTGTATTACATATTGAATGTATATTTTATATATTTATAAATGTGTTTAGAATATATATACTTTTTACATGAAATGCATAAAATCTACAGTATTTAAATTATTAAATTAGCTAGCCTTTCTTGATTCTGTACCTATAAAAAATCTACAAATTATTTCTAACTAAAAAACTATATACATATTTACAATGTATCGTTTAAATTATACAAACACGAGTTAATCAAATTATCTGCTTGAAATGTAGTAATCATCGAATTTCTTCAAAAGTCATCTGTAACTTATTCAGTATTATGCAACAGTTTTTATGTCTCTTCTCAGAGGCATTGACTCATTTAGGTAAATATTAGTTCTCTTGCTATAACAAATGAAACGACCGTGTATCAGCTATCGTATACGTGATTATGTCACGTACTAGTAATATCTTCGATCTTCGAATCTGTACTTCTATCATTTCTTTTAAGCATTCGTAACCAATGATTAATACAGATGTAACAAGAATTTCCGTTGCGAATAAAAATTTCAGAACTTACTTAAAAGATAAGCATCGGCAGTCTTATCTGTGTCACCCACTCGTTTGAAAAATGTTTAAAATCTGTGATATAGCATTATGTTGTGCAACATAGTGATTCATCACTATTTTGGCAATATTATTAGCAACTAAAAAATATCTTGATGGAAGGCACTTTTTACAGTCGTGCAGTTTAGTATGGTAACAATAAATCGTTAGTACAAAATATAACAATCTATAGTTCTGTCGAGTCTGAGGAATCTGCAGAATATTAGTTCTAATAAAATAAAAATATAATATAACTATCATAAAAATTTAATAAAATATAAATATAACCATTACAAGGAACTATTTAATATAATTTATGTCTTGATTAATATTGGGACTAATAAATTTTTTTTTTCAAAAACACTTCCTTGTTGATTGTACATTGACAACGTTGCTTTTTATATTATATTTTATTCCTCGAAACATCGTATGTCGAGTTTGAATGTATACATATAGGTATCGATATTGCTCTTACGACTTGCATGATCGATTCCATTATTACGAATCAATGTCTGAGTATAATTCCTGGAATCACGTTGATAGAAATCAAGCAAATCTAGCTTCCTTAAGGATGCAACTATTGTTAGTATCTTTCCTCTGGCGAAGGAGAAATTAATCGATCAAAAAATCGATTCAATACACGTTCCGCAAACTAATTATTCAATTTCTATTGATGAAACACTTTGTTCCCTTTTTTGACATAACTTTCTATTGTATTGCAGCTTCGTTTCAGATGTGACTGAACTAAAAATTGCAAAATTCGTTCAAGCAATCTTGTAACTCAAGATTGAATTAAATGTTGACTTCAATTATTTTTTCAGTAAGTCTTTATACTTGTTCGTCTTTAAAGAAATAACAAAATTACAGTAGTAGTACATTTCAGGTATGTTATATAAGAAATAAGGCTCTACTAAAAAAAAAAAAATATCGTCCTTTTATGACGATGTTAATAATCATATTAATAAATTAAAAGTATCCCATGATGCGGATGACTGGGTTAGTGTCTAAATTAGGTGCGCTTAAAAATTAATTAGCACGAACTCCATTAAAATGTATTCAATGTACAATTTCCTCGTAGTTTTAATACTTTTGTCTTGTTTCTTTATAACTGATTTAATATTTGCTTACTGATTGTTACAGATGGAACTGCATAACAGCCCCAATCTAAAGAAGAGCAGCTTGCGGGGTGACGAAATGACGCTCAAGGAACCTCACAGGTGAACGAATATCTTGCAGTATTAGTATTATTATTACACTGTTACTGATATAGCACTATTTGTTCACCAGTATTTTCTTTTAAATCAAATTCTTCGTACGTTATTAATTTTCCGCAATGTTGCAATTGAATTATCTACCGTCAGCAGGACGGTTCCGTTATTCACTATGTTAGAATGTCACGTAACTGCAGGTTGTGTAACCATCAATGTTGCTAATTAGAAGATCATTACCGGAACGCGTATGTGTAATCTTCTATCGTTGTATTACTTCCATCCCGTTCTTTTTCTTATAAATAGTATTCTTCTTCTCGTGTAGACCAAGGATATAATCAAGAAAAACTTAATTGAAAATTTCCGAGACACAAAGTGTCAGAGAAACATCGCAACTATGATGGATGGCTCTTCACTTTCATTTTATTCGCGAAGTAATGCCCATAATTAAGGTCTATTTACACATATCCGTAACGTGTCAGTTCTGTATGCGAACCGTATCAGTAAAGGTCGATTCAGACTATACGACACGGACCGTCACGTTCTGGCAACGACACGTACCGGCATCGACACGACAAAACATTAAAACACGCGTTTCAATGGAACTATTCACACTTAAGGTCTATTTACACATGTCCGTAACGTGTCAGTTCCGTATCCGTACCCTATCAGTAACGTCACGGAGCGATGTCGGACGTGTGTGAACATGTCCATTCAAAAACAACAGAAGAATATTTAAAATCACTAAGACTAATAGAACATTACGGAACTGAACGGATACGGAACTGACAGGGTTCGAATATGTGTAAATAGATCTTTAGTAGGCAATTTATATTTGTTGACATCCAAAGTATAATATTTGCGTTTATGTTGTTTTACGATTGAAAACCAGCACACAAGCGAATAAAGCTTAGTATTTAGTTAGTTAATTTGTACACAAAATAGATAATAAATTAATTATAACCGTTTCCCTTGAATTGTAGAATTTTCTTCCAAATTCTTACAATTGGAAAAGTATTTTATCGGAATTCTTAATTTTCAGGTAAATTTGTTGCACCTTATGGTTTCTGTTTGAAAAAATATTAATCATACTGTTATATATCCATACTCATAAATGAAACATTTTGACTTTCAATAAAACTGTAAAAATTGAAAGTATGAGCTAACTACAATCAAGGATTCGTTACAATAAATAATGCTTGTATTGAGCCTGAGGTTTGCCTTTTTCATTTACTACATTCAAAATTGGTTGCATGCTGCATCGAAGTGTGCGAATTGCTTTATAAATTTCACATCTTTCTTAATGGATATGTTATGGTGTCCCTAAAGGACTGTTAGTGGTGTCCAAACGATGCTCATCAAAGACATTGCAATTTATGCAGTCCATCGATGACCGAAATAGTTAGAGGAATAGACTGGTAGCATTAAACGAATAAATTGCGAAACGCGCAAGCTTATATACATATGTGTTCCTGTTTCAATGGTAAGACCAGAGCCAAGTGTGACGTAGCTGGTTGGCATCCAACGATATTTCTCCGATCTAGCATCGAGGCATAAAACTTCCACGGCATTCGATTCGGTTTTCAACCGTTAATCTATCTTTCATAAGGTCGAAGCGTCAATTATGCAGATAATATGCAGTTGCGTCGAAGGAAACGAGATTTTCCTGCATGTACAATTCGCAGAGAGTTCGTTACGCAATCGATATTATCTACAAAGATTGGTAAACACTATCAGATGGATAGAAATTAGATTCTCAATTGTGATATACAATTGTTTATTACCCAGAAGTTGATCTCGAAGATTCATTGTAACCATGTGCGCACATTGTTAAATTATTTTTTCGTCGCATTATTCATTAAGTTTTCGCTAATTACGGGTTTCATCAAATATGCGCAACTGACAAGGTCAGTTATTCAAATGGACGACCAATTTTATTTTAAATCCCTGTTTAGTCAATGCCAAGAAGTTCTCTAACTATAGAGGTGAAACTTGAACGATTACTTTTTAAAAATATAGAAGAATAGTAAGCAGCTTTAGTCAGTCATCTTCTGGAAACGTACAAATATAAAAATTAAATTTACGAATTTAATTTCATCGAAGTGAGTAATAATTTCTAAGCATAAAATTGTAACAAGATAATTCCAAAATAGTTATGTGAACTTGAGAATTTGAAGGAAATGCAATATATTTGCAAAAGTCTTGTTTCCTTCAAGAATTGTTTTTTGTTCTATTCTATTTGAATCTTCTTTTTTATCCACGCTCTCAATTTTATTAAACCAACTTTAATGAGTCATCTAGTTATTATTCTTCACAGTCATTTTGTGCTTTAATTCATTCGAATATTTATTCATAAATGCACACTTAGTAAGAATACTGGTGAAGACGGAAATGACAACATTAGTTTAATTATAGTGTCTCTTTCTTTGGGTATTACTGGAACTATTTGGGATGACGTGTTGGTTTTTGAATGGAAAATCAGACGGATTGGTCAAAGAATTATAAATAACCCGTGATAAATTGGACGCTGTTTCGTGTCACTGTTGTTGGTACGAGGAGGGGAGTCTGAAATATTTGTTCAGTTTAAAAAGACGTCTCTGACAAGACTAAAAGGAGTTTACCTTGAAATATTAATGTCAGATCGTGCGTACAGGATACAGGATTCTTGAAATAAAGAACGGACTAGATGTCACTTTCACTGTTTTAACATTCTTTCAACCGATGCACTGACCATGGTGCACTCTATTCAGATAACGATTTTTATATAGTCTATTCTTTTTTGAAAATTCATTTTCACTAAATCAGTAATGCAATTGTTATAGTACATAAATTGGAGGTCGTTTAACTATTTCTTATTCGTTCAATATGTATTGGAAATGAAAGTTTAGATTAATGGTGTACAAAAATTCACAAAATAAAGATACAAATGAATTAAAAGATCTATATGAGAAGAGTTAGGGTGTAATTCTTGTCACTCTTAAGTTTAAACCAGACGACATTTCTACAATACTACATTCTCGGGAGTAGATTCAATACCGTTTACATTTGTAAACAAGGTTTTTAATTACAAATATGATTAAAATTCAAAGTAGGAAATAATTGAAATATCAGAATTTAAATACAGGCGTGCATTTTAAAACCAGTCTTCGTAGAGTCCTTCAACCCCCAGAAGACAATAGTTAAAGTAACTTAACAAACCTTCGAGCGTACATATTTCAATTAAACTTGACATTTAAATTAATTCATGTATTTAAATTTAACATTATTATCTGAAATTTGCCCCATCAGAAAATGTCATTTTATCTTATTTAGCCTATCACGAGAGAGCCTACACACCACTGATCAAGATCAACACAGAGATCAACTTTAAGATCAATTTCTATCGCATGCTGCGTTGCCTTTCAGTTCCGTTCTCAGGTCATGAGATTACGTCATTCTCTTCGTTGGAATAATCTTTATGCCGATTGACCGTGCAGTTTTGACTACAATTCAAGTGAAAGTGTAAATGTTTACGTCGAAAATGATCGCCAGCGTCGTGATATCCGATTCTGTTAGCGCCAAGAAGTCTACCGTAGAACATGGAACTCGTGGTACGATAATCGTAAATCTCGAAAGCAACTGGTTTGACGTTCATGGAAAAAGTTAGACGTAACTTTATACAGATATAGGGTCGCCTGCGTTGCATTCCAGTTACACTTGTTGTGACTGGTCTCGGGTTTCCGCGATAGGGAGGCATTCGATAATTAGAAATCTCATTAGTACATTTGTCCAGTAATCCAGGGTTACGAATTAATGTTATTACAGTTAAGATTTCAAGAAATTACACTGTTCTACATAGTCAGTTACAAATATTACGCGACTTCTATCGTTCTACCTTTCTAGAGTTACATCACCATTGCAACAGTTAGATAGATATTATTATGTTACTAAAGTAAATTATATGTTCTTACGCTTGTTAATTTCGTAAATTTAGTCTCTTTATTAAATTTTATAAGCAGCAACATTATATTTAATAATATGTAAAAAAATGATTATAACGTATTATTTTAATTGCAGAACTATTTCATTAATGGTAAACTATCTTGGATTGTTTTTAAATCGTGGTTAACGATTGCTTCAACAATTTTCCTAATGTGTTAGCTTCTCCTTGTTAAATCCTCCACAAATATACATATGTATATCTTGAACATATATCACATGTCATAAATACTTGAAAATTATGGATAATTTCACGTATACTTGTATGTTAGTGTAGTTTTTTACATAGTGAATTTTAGAGATTACGAGCCTATTCCTACAAATAATAATATTCCCCTTATCTTTTTAATCGCTAAATGAATTGTAACTTGGAGAAAATATTTGCTTGCATAGATAAATATAATAATTGTGGGAAAAAATGAAAAAATTGTTGTCTTAACATCCGTTTAGCTGTCAAACAATTCATAGTATGGCTGACCATGCCTCGTTATAATTTTTTTATAAACACGTGTAATATCGACCAGAGAAATACCAAATAAATTAAATTTTCTTAGACTTAAATATCCTGGAGCCTTGAAAAAATTCATTTCGAAAACAAATCTTTTATCGTGGTATAATTGACTTCCTGAAAACATTAATCTTTTGTTGATACATTTCTTTCACAGTGTCAAGCCAACAGGGGCTATTAAGATAACCTGTTTCTAGTGGATTACCTTGTATAACAAAGTCGCATAACTTGCCAACAGTGTGACTAGCAGAAATACTAGACATTTAAAATTATTTGGTCCTGAACAAAATTAATAGCCTTTTGAATAATTACATAAATTATCATGTATGATATTACTTTTATAAGTATCTTGACATCATAATAATGTCGTAATAGAATAAATGAAGCAGATGATTAATTCGTTTACATAATATCATACATAAATCAATTTTTTCGACGTTTAAGTCTTCTATATTATGTCATGTTGGATTTTAAATCTTTCAACTGTATTTTCATATATATTTTTTCATTACATATGGTGTATATGCTAGTCCTAATATGTTCAAGTACTTCTATAATCATGTTTATTTAATTACAATCCAGTAAATAATTCCTTTAATTTTTATTGTCTTTTTTTTAGTTTATCCATGATTCATTATGCATATGGTAACCATTGTTGTCGAGAATTATTTACAACAAAATGTACTAAAACAGAGCCTTGCTTAACAATGGAAAAATATAATATTATACAATTATTATTTAAGTTCAACTGACTGATGTACGATTTCTCCAGGAAAATCGTTCATAATTATGCAATTTTGTACAATATTAAATTAATACGCGAGTGAATGAGAAGTGAAGAGGAAAATAACGAACCAGGAAAAATTTATTTCGCAGAAATGGCAGCACATATGGAGCCTTCCAGTCGAAGGATCCCATTTTGGCTGTCGAGAAGGGCAGCGACATGGAAGGCGGAAGTAACGAGCATGGGATTTCCGTCAACCATCCGACCTCGTAAGTACAATAACCTTCTTTCTAGCTCTTATTTCTTTGTTTCTCCTCTTTCGAGACAAAGACCTATGAGGCTTTGATACTCAAAAATTTAAGTAATAACAAAAAAATCAGTAGATCGTATTTATTTAAGGGGGGAGGGTCAAGTAAACAACCGCTTTTTTGCGAATTATTTTTGAAGTGTGCGTAATATATATTTATTTACAACTAATTACTTGTTATTTTGTAGCATCTAGATAATCTATATAATTTTTTTTATGTAAAAATATTCACAAATGAATGAACAGCAGCTGTTTGAAGTTAGCTTCTCGAAAATGCGTCGTGCAACGCACAGATCACTCTAATTATTTGAAATAAAAAATACACTAATTTTTCGTTAAAATATAGTGACACACTTTGCATAAACTTAGATTTAAAAAAAAACATTTTAAATTTAAAATTTCACGCCACATTAAAAAAATCTTGTTATAAAAATAATGATTAAAAACATTGTTTATTTCAATTTTTATAAAAACCTTTAGGTTGATGCAAAGGAGAATAGTTTAAGGAATATTTTGTGCCAAGTTTCATAGCAATCGGCTGAGAAATCTCTAAGCTACATTGCACGGCACGCGAAATTTTGTGTTTTAAGAAAAATGCGTTTAAAGTTTCCGGATCTAAAAATAGTCCTTCGTGCACCGTTCGGAGCGCATCACTTTAATGACTCTGTAGATACACTTACTTAGACTTCGAAGTTTTAGCTGAAATGATCGGAGCACATTCTCCAGATGATAAAGTAATTTTCTAAACAAAAAAAATGGTCAAAATTTTGAATTTTACTTGACCCTCCCCCCTTAAAAAATTGAACGTAATATTCACAAATATGCTTTGACCTTTATATGATTATATTATTATATTATATGATTGATCTTCTTACGAGGATTATCTTAAATCTAATTAAATTTAATAAATTCACGACTAACAATGAAATATTTGAGACTCTGAGCGCAGTAATAAAGCGACGAGGTAAGAATACGTTCTGTTACCTGTGTGAATGTGTTGTCATGAAGCCGCAGGATAGGTTCCGTTTTGCGGTTTTAGCTCGCACACAATTGTCTATGGTCACTTTCAGATGCCCACGAATATACACTCCAGTTCTATCTCTTTACAGTACTATCTGCCATGGAAAGGTACCATGGAAAGTTCACCTGGTTTACCTTTTGTGACAGGCATATTTATTATATGTATATTATAACTCTACATAAATAAATTTTCTCGATTACATTTATTCGTAGATTGACATATAGTTCTTTGTTGACGACGAATGACCGAAATGAAAAATGCAAGATACTCTTTCCCACTTTCTATATCATTCTTCACTCAGTATAGTAATATTTCACAGTAAAAGTACTTGTCTTTTGTGAATTTTACCATCTAGTTCATAGTCATTTCATTCATAGTCTTCGTAGTCATTTTTCAGATTCGTTGACAAGTGCACGACAGGATCTTTAACAAGTTTGACCGAAAGTGTGTTCATTATTTTATTGTTACAACTGTTGCAGCATGCTGCACCAGAATTTTGGCAAGTATAAGCCAACAGAGTTTAGAAAATTTGCTTGTTTGTAGCTGTAGATTCTATTAAATCTAAGTGTCTCGTGGTATTGTTCCTTTATTTATTATGAACATATGTACATTTGTAGTCCCGCCAAATACTAATGGTTATTAGTCGTGTTATCTATTTTAGTTATATTTATGGATTCTGAATGTCTATTTCATTTTTCCTTGACAACATTTCTGATACATCTTACAATGTTGTTATTTGGAATTAGTATGGAATTTTTGTTTTAATATACTATGTAATATTGCACAATACAATTTATAATACATCTTGAGAAAAATTGTGAAAACAAATGGTACATATAAGATACATGTAAGTAGACTGCAGATATTTATGCAAATTCATATTTTTATACAATCAGATTAATTGAAATTTAAAGAAAAGTAGGTCTTATCTTCTATAAACAATCTAACATGTACTTTATTGTTGATGTATTATACATTTTTGTATATTCTGATACACTTTTATATATTCCCATATTCCACTTGCCATAAGTGCATAAACATTCACAATCTACATATAATGTAAGTCTTTAGTAACGTTATAAACGTTAGACTACACAGGCTGCCCAACTCTTGTCTTCTTTTCTTGACCCACACGTGGCCACACCATTTTGGAGTTGTCTTGACAAATTTGGCAAGACAGGGTATGACTCATACAATTTGCAACTGTAACTTGCATGAGTCATACCGTATTCTCTATAGTGGAGTGAAACTTGTTAAGTCGCATCGACTTTTGCTTCTAGGATTCTAACCGTTCCTCGCTCGTTCCCACAGTTCTCTCCTTGATTTCCCACACAGTATCCTACAAAGGCTCGGAACCATAACGATACATAAGTTCGTGTCGCCTTATATCGAACGGAATTTTGTCCTAAGCAGAATAATTTATTGACTAATAATTTCTACATTATATCTATATTATTCGACAGGTCTCTGTTTCTTTACAATATTGCTTTGTCTTCAAAATTTTATCTAATGGTTAGAAATTTCAGGTTTAATATTAACCGCCAATAAGAATGCCTTGCCATTAGAGTAAAACAAAAAGACCAATAGCAACAATGTATAGAAGTAAAAATAGAACATGTGTAATATTTATATGGTTTATTGTGTGTCCCCGAGGGGCTTTTCCTGGCCACACCACTTTCCTCGTTTCTCTTTTTCTCTCATTTTTCTGTCTCTTCTCCGCATCTTCTTATTCACTTTTTTTCCTGCTCTCTTTTGCATTCCCCTTTTCCATTTCTTCCGAATGCTCTCCATTTTCCTTCCCCCTATTCACTTCCCTCCCATCTTCCTCCTTGCTTCTCTTTCCTTCCTTTTCTACCTCTTCTCACTCATCTTCCATTCATGGTACTAGCAAACAAAAATGTTTATATCTCAGAAACCGTTGACCTTTCGACCTATGTTTACTAAAGCTTTTTTACTTGGTACAGTGTGGCCTATATACCATATTAATATTGAATGGCTTTTCTTAACACTCTATAAATTCTATTCAGTCTTTACAAAATTTAACGTCCTCTTAGTGTTTTCTTTTTGCGTGTAGAGTGGCGTTTCGTCAAACGAAGACACACAGAAGCACATATAAATCTACATATTTTAGTATCTTATAAGTATCTCTCCTAGTCTCTCCTATAAGTATCTTCATTCAAAAATATTTGCAACAGTTTTCATACTAAGTGATGCTGACTAATCCATCATACAACCAATAAACACATATGAACTTGGCAGTTTCTTAATACACGATTAAGGATTAAATCCTTGCTCCTCTTCCCTCGCGATCTTAAACTGCGACCACGATAAAATCGTCCACTTTTTTAACAATAACCACATCGCCTCAACGAGTATTCCAAGTACTATGTGGAATCGTTCCTGTTACTTTGCCGCGCTCTTCGTGCAGGTATCTCATACGTGGAGGAAGGATGTAGTTCGGCGTATCGCGATTCAACGTTGAATCAGGATAATCGTGGTTTTCCGCGGGTATTACTTTCCAAGAATAACGTAAATTTGAGACATTCCGTTGTTCGCGGCATTCCCCACCGTTCTTCCTGTTGGACGTGGAATGGCAGGATAATTTGAGGGATAATGGATCCTTCCTAACAACTCATTGGTCGTTATTGCGGCGGTTAAATCACACCGTTCAGACCTGCATCTTTTTCCTCATCGCGATCGTCACGCGCAATTAAAGTGCAGTATTCGGAACCTCGGAGTGTAAAGCGTCGTGTATCATGAGTCTACTTTATAGGGTCTTCCATTAGGACATTTTAAATCGTCAAACATATACACGGTCTGTTTAAAAAGAAACCGAACTTTTGCTATAAAAAGAAAAAAGTACAAGTAAAGTTTTTACACACACGTTTATTTACTCAGAATAATCTCCCTCTGCGTCAATACAGCTTGTAGACCGTGTAATTAACATTTCGAAGGACATTTACAGCTCCTGCTTTGGTAGCCCGTTTAGTACGGCGGTTACAGCGGCCTGAATCTCCAAAACGTTGCTATAATGTGTCCCTTCCATTGGAATTTTCAATTTTGGGAAAAGAAAATAATCGCAGGGTGACAGATCAGACGAGTAGGGTGGATGATCCAAGGTAACAATGCCTTCTTTTTAGCCAAAAATTGACGCTCAATTGCGGCATTGTGTGCAGGTGCAGTGTCGTGCAGCAACAACCAACTTCGTTTTCAATAGACTCTCGATCGTTTTTAAATCTAGTGAACCACTCGTAAACTTGTGTATGGCTTAGGTATTCATCCCCATACACTTGTTTTAATAACATAAGCGTTTCGGTAAAAGTCTTTTTCAATTTAACGCAGAACTTAATATTAGCGCTCCATTGCGGTATTCCAACAATAGTCACAAAACGTCCGTTATATTTCAAGTCACACAACGGAATGTGAACGATTGATTCAAATGATATTGTGCACGGTCAACAATTAACGTTGAACCTATCGTCTTTTATTATCTGTAACTAGATGGCGCGATTAGAAAAAATTTTAGAGCAAAAATTCGGTTTCTTTTTAGACAGACCGTGTAGCACTCCTATCAAACTGCTGGGATAGTGAAAATTCGCTATAAGTAACGAAACAATCTACCATTTACAGGGTGTCCCAGGTTTTAATAGACAAACTAGGGAAGCATATACTACAAGTAGAAATAAGAAAAAAATGTTATTTGTAGTTTTCTCAGAAAGACTTTATTATATAGTTATAAGCAAATAAAGTTAGAATGAATGACGGCAGATTTTACTTTATGAACATTCAAAGGCATTCTAAGATGATACTGTAAAATAAAAAGGACGAAAAATGCAGGAAAAAAACAAGAAATACTTCTATTTAACAACAATGAAGCACATGAGCAGCTATATATTTATTGTTCTTATTAGTATTTTTGTTATGAAATGTTCGTAATGTTTTTTCTCTGATAAATCATGTTGATTGATACTTGTAAGGAAGGGTATTAACGCATGACATTTGCATAGAAAATCGCGTGGTCGTTCAAATAAATTCTCCGCCTGTCTTGTCTTGCGTCCTTAAATGATATGAAAGACGAAATCGTCCACTTTTTTAATAACAACCTCACTGTTGGCACGCTTAAACGAGCACCGTGGCGGATCAAGTATGACTGTCACGTGCGACAGCAATTTCCTTAATTTGCGAGCATGCGTAACATTAATGAAAATCACAATATGAAATAATTCATAGGAATGTAAACGACAAGTACGTTAATGTACGTTGATTTTCTGAAAGCACGATTATCACTTGTTCCTGAAATCTTCTTATCTTATCAGAGAAAATGCATACAGCACGTGCGTGAATGTATAAACCAGTGTTTTCCAATGGAGAGCTGAGTAATATTTTATTTGAATAATAGATGACGAAAGGGAACTGTGTAACGATTTATACATAATCTATATTCGATTAAACAGTTATTCGAATAAGTTGGGGTTAAAATGAATAAGTAGTTATTCGAGTAAAATTCTATTGCTCAAATACTGCTGTTACGATTAAGTTGTTTTATTTATTTTATATTTTTTATTCTAAATTATTTCAAATCTATTCTTCTAATCTTTTAATCTTTATCAATATATCGATCGTTGAAGTTTAACAACTGTAAAAGTATATTTGGCTTGTATTATTTTAAATATAGTACTCATCTCGTGTAAATATCTCAGATTTAGATTTTAGATACCTATTTATACAAACAGCGAACGTGATTAATGATCAACATTAAGCCTAGACTTTTCTCGCATTCGTAAAACCCGAAGACGTATCTCGAAATACATATTTTGGCATAAGTTTCCATTGGTTCGCGTAATTTCCACATTTAACTCTTCATTTAACGTAACGTTCGTGTCACGAAACGTTAATAGATGTGTAATTACCAGTTTCATTGAGACGTTGATTAATTAAAATGGCGGACAACTCGTGCACTTACGAAGCTTGACAAACAGTATCCATTTAATTACACAAAACGAACCAATTTTTCCTCGCTTTGTTACGTATCGCAATTCAAACTGTTTAAAGTGATAATTATTTGAACTTTCTACAACATTTGAAACTTATAATTATTTGCAGAGATTACGTATTTTAGTTTATATGACCATTGTCACGATTAAAGTCTTTTATATAATTACATATTTATACTTAAATTATTAAAAGAATTCACCAGTTTTATTACTATTTTTATTCACTTTTTTAGGGAGTCTTGTAACAATTTAGAAATAAACTGCTCGATCAAATATCGTTGCGATAATATTATATTTCAAATCATGTATGAATGAAACTAGAACGAAGCATTCACTTTAGAAATATCGTTGCACTGCTGTTCTTTTTTTTTAATTTTATTCAATATAACACAAAAATTAATTTTACACATTACACATGCATTTCTTACACCGAGGAAGACTGACTGACACTTGGATCGAAAACAAGTATAAATTATATTGCTGATTTTGATACAACTCGAAACTACCGATTGTAATTCGGAATTTGTATCTAGATAAGAATTTTGTCTATTTCAGGAATATTAGCAGGAAGACACTCAGCATATTTGAAGTGGAATGCGCTCACATTATTTTCGTCGTGGTTATCTATTTCCGTTCACTCCTCTTATTCGAAGAATGATCATGCTCGAGAATGGTTATAACGATAACTATGGATTACAGCCGGCACGTGTTTAGTCACGGTATAAAATTGCAAGAACGAACATAGGCGAACGTTTTCAAACTCGGTCGACCGGTTCATTCGCCGGTGATTTTAAATTAGCTCATGCGACGGGTTGCGGGAATGCTTGGAAAATTTCCTGTCAGGCCTACAGGCCTTTGTAACGACTTTTAATCTAATCTTCGATGAAGACAATTTTTTATTAGACTAAAGTAATAAAAAACTCTTTGATGGGTGCTCAAGATATTTACACAACTACGAAAAGTATTTAAAAAATGTAGATTCATGTATTTAATGACAGTTGCATTTGATTGCATAAAATCTTATTTATTTTGTGTAATTGAAAACAATTTTATTTAATCATTAACACTTTTATTTATTTAAATTATATTTAAAATTTTTTAAATGTTCTATATATTTAATAATAAGAGATATAAAATAATCATCAAGCAATTTGATCAGAAAATGTATACTCCGCAAAAAGAATAAACTATAACTAACTAACTAACTAACTATCAGAAATTGTATCAGATTTATGTACATATCAATATTTTTACAAATCACAATTACGAAGCTCCATCGATACAATTTGTATCGTTTGACTATTTCGACGCCATCTGTATCTTTTAATTCGACGGCTCGTCCAAAGAATTATTTGTTATATTTGCTTTTCTTACGGTTTTCTAATCCTTCTTCTATACTATAATTATTTTGTTTATTCGTGGGGAGCCTTCGAAGACTAATGTGTCTGGGCCTTACGAGAGTCTTAACGCGGCCCTGTAATGTTAATATGTATATACATAATTGACAGAGTTACTTATAAACGATAAATTATTACAGGTATGTAGAGACAATGATGCACCTGTTCAAAGGTAACGTTGGCTCGGGTATATTTGCGTTGGGGGATGCTTACAAGCATGCTGGACTGCTGCTGGCTCCACCGCTCACGATCTTCCTTGGGGTCATTTGTGTTCACGCGCAGCACATTCTTGTACGTAAAATTAGTTTGTTAAATATATACTTCAATATTCCAATAATTCGACGTGCTTGCATTCAAAATGAAATAAACATTTCTAGAAATTAGTACAAGCATCATATTTTAATATTTTCAGTTACTAGTTTGAAATCATTTCAGAAATTAACAATATTATCTGATCAATGAAGCATTTTTTTTATACAATTCATTGATATTTAGTATCAACACTGAATCGAGTCAATATAGTTGATAATGAAAACACTTGTGGGGTAGTCATTCAGCAAATTAACAGAAAGTGATGACAAAAATATTTAATAATCAAAAAGAAGTTAAAAAATGTATGTTTATTTGTCTACATTTTCATGTTACTCAATTCATTTTTGCATAAAGTATTTGCCACCTGTTCCTTAATCTTATTAAAATTTAGTTATTTTGAATAACGTTTCCCTCTTCAAGTCATCTTTTAATAGTATGAAATCAGCAAATATTAAAGAAATGCAAACAAAAAAGAATCTCCATAAATATTATTACTCTCTTCAATTTAAATCTAAGACAAAATCTCTCTCACCACTTAATACTTTTTTACTTCTATACTGAAGTATTTCGAATAAGTTCTCTTATTTTAAGATCTCTAAATTTCTTCTATCAATATTGCTGTATGATAAGTTGACCTCAATAGGGTCCATAAATATTGATTTTCTTACGATTATAAAATAATTTGAGAATTAACGGGCTATGTAAAAGATTACGCCATGCAAGTGAAATTTAATAATCAAAAAATTTAATTAATTTTATATTATATTTGATTGGCAAGATGTAACACTGGAATCATCCTCAATAATACTGATACAATTGTATGATCACAGGTTCAGTGTAACGAGGAGGTGACGCGTCGCGTTAATGATCCACAAGCTACGTCTGGATTCGCTGGTACCGTGGAAATGTGCTTCGCCACCGGACCTCTTGCACTCCGAAAATACTCTGTGCTTATGAGGTTCGTATGTGTGTCAGCAGAAGATGAAACAGGGACACCATCGACTGTTTGTTTAGCGTTACATAGAAATCCGACTGACGGTTTGTTTTGAGACATGATACAGCTTCAAATGAAACAAATCGAGCGACCATTACTACCAGAAAAAATTATTACCATAAAAGTGATCCTCGAAAAATATTCGTTTGACTTTTGTACAACTTTTGTTTAAATATTTTTTTAAAGAATCACTTTCTTCCAAGCCATATTTCTTTTTTTCTGCAGAAATATTTTTCTCATAATTAATAGAGATTGTTCCTGTATGTTATTTAACGAAATATGCATGATCTTGACTGAGGAAGGGAAAAATAATTTTTATAGATAATTTTAGATTTTGACTTCCTTCCATTTTTAAAAAATTAGTTTTCCACTTTAGAGAAAAACTGTTTATATGTTTTTCGTAACGAACCGTGGGATCTACAACGAAACAAAGTTTGAATTCAAAATTTTCATTATTAAGAGAGCTACGCATTTTTGCAGATTATACAACTTTCTACATATTTCCCCGTCCAAAACAAATAAAAAAATAGGCTCTGTCGATATTTTAGATCCTCTACGATATCTCTATGTCGCTCTACTTTATCACAATTCTTGTACCGTTATTTATATTGTCGATATTTGTTCCAGAAAATTGGTTAATGTATTTTTATGTATCACGCAACTCGGATTTTGCTGCGTATACTTTGTTTTTATAGCTAAGAATATGAAACAGGTGAGTGTTACAGCTTATCACTTATATTTAGTTCGAAATTTCGTCTTTTTAATGGAAGAATGATATTTCTTGCTAGGTGTTGGACGTGTACGGAATCGACATGGACGTTCATCAACATATGGCTGTAATCCTGATTCCCATAATGCTCAGCACGTGGATAAGGAACCTCAAGTACCTGGTGCCTGTTTCATCACTGGCGAATTTTCTAGTTATCGCTGGCTACGTCGCCACCATGTATATAATGTGCCACGATCTACCACCCATCCATGAGAGGCGGTACATAGCCTCTTGGCACGACCTGCCTCTATTCTTTGGCACTGTGATATATTCTTTCGAGGGTATCACGCTGGTAAGCGTCTCCGTCGTCTACACGTGCTCCTCTCGTATTTATGTAACACGTATAAATTTGGCAATCGGTAACTTCGTCGCGATTCCTTTCTCTAACAAGGCGCACACGTAAACTGTGTGACACTGACACCGACAAAAGTAACATTGACGCCTTTCCACTGGAGAAAAAGCAATTTTCTGACACCAACGATTCTCAACGCCTTTTGAAAGTATTCTGAAAAGCAACGAAGATACTAACAGATTTTTTTTTATATTAAATTGGTTCAAGGTTGTGCTCTCTGTAGGTACCTTGGAAACTGTTGGAGAAATAAATAATTTCCTGACCTGAAACTGTTCCAAAGTTTCAGGCATTTGTATAAAAGTACCTTGAAATCTTGCGGCGATATTCAGATATTTTTGTCATTGAATCATTCAATGATTTCTGTCTCTTCTAGGTATCCTAAAAACCACTGAAGATAAATAATATTTTATTTTAAAGAATTCTAAAGTTTCAGCATCCTGTGCTTGGAATATTAATAAAAATGATGATCATTTTCTAATGTCAAACTATTCAAGATAGTCAAGCTTTTTTATGAAATCAGCTCTAAAACTAGCGAAGACGTTAACATTTCCTTCCATCCTCAAATTATTTCAAGGTCCCTGCCTGCTTCAGTTGCCTTGAGGATATTAGAAAAATAAAATCATTTTTTGTATTTAGAAAATTAGTAAAGACGCCGAAACTTTACAAGCTATTCCAAACTCTCAGTATGCAGAATGATTAGAATAATTCATGATACTTGACATTCTATCAAAAACACATCATTTCACAATGAGAACTACTTAAGGGAGTATACTGAATTATGAGGTCTAAAAATAGCTGTTTTTACGCAACTCACAATTAAAACCTCCTATCGGCGGGAAAGATGCAGGTTGTGATTTTGGTTTGACAAAAAAAAACTAGAAATTTTCATTTTCATAAATTTTTCTTCTATGTAAATTAAGAAAATTCATACAAAAAAAATTTTAAACAACTTTATTATCAAGTTAAAGTAATTTTTTTCACCCAAAGAACTCGTTCTTTTTTTCAAACTTGCACTAATTTCACATTTCACCATTTTTGCCGGTTTTTCTTAGTTCACATGGAAGAAAAATGTGTAAAAATGAAAATTTCTTTTGGTTTTTTTGTGTCAAACTAAAATCACAACCAGCATCTTTCCCACCGATAGGAGGTTTTAATTGTGAGGTGCTCTACATATGTGCTTTGCAATCGACTCAATTTGAATATTTCTTGTTGAAAAAATTTGTACAGGCTATTCAAATATGTATGAAAATAGGATAAAAAGTTCGATAGGATTAATCATTTTTCTCCATCCTAAAAAAATTGACGAGAAACCGCTTTTTTTAAACCTCATAATTCAGGATACCCTCTTAAACACACAAAACATATTCTTGTTAGTTCCTTAACAACGTCGTCTTTGTTCAAAGTCGGTTGTCGTTGAAACACGTGTACAATCTTACCTAATTTACATAAATATTGTACTATCGATCCGTGCCTAACAGTTCTTGAACGTTATGAATAGTATAAAGAAGATAACGAGCATAATTATTCAAATTATTCCACGTGTCGGTAAAAATAAGAATTACATTTTCACTATGAAACCAAATTATTCAGTGTATGTATAAGTGCCTACAGATATTTTGAAATTCACCGCCATTAGAATAATCATACTAACATTCTAAGTTAACTCTTAGTTTTCAGAAATAATGAAATAAATAACAATATTGTTCTTTACTAATTGGATACTAAGTTGTTAAGATAAAGACACCAGTTTTGTCATATTAAAGTGTTGAGGCTTTCTGTTTTTGAATTATTCATTTGAGACTACACGCGAAAAATCTGAAATTCCATTTAATGTTTTTTTTTTCTTTTTTTATTAGAAATAGAGAGAAAGCTTAAAGAATTTTTGTATGTAAAACTTTTGTTAATCAATTACTGGTGCCCCTATTAAATTGAAAATATAATTTAAGATTTCGTTATTAATCGATGCCGTTGCGTTTCAGGTTTTACCCCTGAAGAATGAAATGAAGAAACCAAGTAATTTCAATAAGCCACTCGGTGTTCTAAATGTCGGAATGGTCATTGTGGGAACAATGTTCGTTGCGATGGGTTTCATATCATATTTAAAGTACGGCGATTTAGTGGCTGGATCTGTTACGTTAAATCTCGAATCGTCGGAAGTGTAAGTATAAAATTATTTTCATTACTCGTTTCACGACGTATTTTACGTTTTGCTCGGCCAATGATAACGTTTCTCTCCTATCGATATTTCAGTGTACATGTTAATCACTCGCTAGATTAGTTTGTACAACATTTAACACTAAAACTATCGACGTTCAATGCATATTTCTATTATCTATAACACAATATTTTTTAAATAAAAAATTATATAATTGGTTTCTTATTTGAACAATTATCATCAAAATTTATCGTAAATGTATCATTAATAATCGAGTTATTTTAAAAAGAAGTTCAAAGTACATGAATTTAATTGACCAGGTAGTTTAAGTTTTATATGTTATCTAGACAAAAGTAAATAATTTCAATTACCATTCTATTTTTGTACACAAATGTTCATCAATTTCATTGTTTTTAAATTCAATAATCAAGGAATTACGCAAGTGGTTAGCAAACTTTGTATTGACTAAACGTAACGCTTAATGGTTGTTAATGACATTAAACTAAAATCGCTTTGCCGATTCTACAGTAGATTATTATGCGTCCAGGTGATAAATCGTACTGCGTTATGAATAATCAAAAAAATTCTATCACACACAATGATAGCAAAAAAATAGCGAGACGCAAACGTAGTTAAGAGAAACTCTTTGTAACATAATTTTCTGTTGCATACGAAGGGTGGATGGGAAAAACGTCGTCGAGCATTCAAGGTTTCTACCATATAGTTCTTTCTAGAAGTGCTGTACTGTACAAACACTTACTTATATTAAACAAAGTTTTTCTGTGTTTCAATTTTTTTTTTTCAACGACTATAATAACAATCACGGATGTTTACTCTTTTGCGTGGCCGCCTAATTCTGCATGCAGCCTTAACTTAATGTATGAGTAACATATGAATAACTGGTGAATAATTGTACCGTTTGCTCATGCGACGATGAAAATGAACCGTTAACCACGTTCACGAACGCTCGACCAAATTAATTCTTTTATCTTTCTAGTTTACCGCAGTGTATAAAAGTTGCCATCTCGTTGAGTATATTACTCACGTATGCACTCCAATTTTACGTTCCCGTTGCGATTATTTGGCCGGGGATCGTCGACCAATTTGGCCCTTTCAAGTGGCCAGTTCTATCAGAGACTGTTTTCCGCTCAGCGTTATGCTTCCTCACATGTAAGTTCAAACATCAGCATATTGTTACACGTGGTACTTATGCAATTTCTACAGATTTAACACTTTGATTAAGTTTACTTATGTTCCCATTTTTTTTACATTTTATATCTTCATATTTTATTTTTTTCATTCCATTTTTTTATACCCAATTCCTTTCGAGAAAGTAACTGCCACACGTTACATTGTCGCTTTCGCTATATAGAAATTTTCGCTTTATTTTCAATTTTTTCATTTTATTTCTACATATTTTTTTCATATTGTAAAAGTTACTGTCGCACGTTACATTGTCTGTCGCTGTATAGAAATAAAATATAAAAATCATTGCAACTTTTCACTCGATCATCTGTTCTATGTGATAGATACTATAATATATATATATATAGATAATATTTGTCATGTTTTCAGCTATTGGTATCGTTACAATTTCTCTCCAAAATGTGTTCTCCCTCTGTTATACATACTTACACACCACTATTTTACATGTGCCTAATAATAAACTCACTAATAAAATACAACAATAATAATGCCTTTCATACTACATACTGTGAAATATAAGCTCTAAGTCTCTTCTTTAGATTCCTGCTCTTAATCTGACTTTTCTCTCCTTGATTTTTATTCTGTCTCTATTTTCCTTACCCAATCTGCCATTTTCTTTTCTACCGTTGTCTTCCTTTTTAATTCCCTCTTTTTATCGCCTTCTATTATACGTAAAGTTCCTTTCTTTGTTACACATTCTTACACGTCTTTGTCCTACATACACCTAATAATAAAATTACTATTACAATTCGACCATAAACTATAATAAGCTATTGTAATTTAACTTCTTCTTCTTCTTCTATTAGTACTTTCCTCTCCTTGATTTTCATACTTTCTCTATTTTTCTTACCCAATCTGCCACTTTCCCTTCTACTGTCATCTTACTTTTTAATTTTCCCTTTTTATCGCCTTCTAGGAAATGTTTTAGTGCCTTTACTTCAAATTTGTATAGTTCTTTTTGTCCTCCTCTCTTAGTCAGTATTTATTTCCCTCTCCTTTTCCACACATCACCGCAGCAAAGGGTTAATTTATTATCTGCATATAGAAACAGGAATATACGTAAATTACTCTGTTGCAGTTATCCTAGCAGAGGCGATACCTCAATTGGGCCTGTTCATATCCTTGGTGGGCGCAGTGAGCAGCACCGCACTCGCGCTCATATTCCCGCCGATTATCGAGATGGTTGTCTGTTGGCAGAACGCGACGTTAGGGCTCTTCACGATATCGAAAGACATTATCATAGTATTGATTGGTCTTCTCGGTTTCGCGACCGGAACGTACGAGAGCCTCACCTCGATCATTCAGGCGTTTAGCAAGTAATTTAGCTGCCTGTTGTACATATCGTTGTTTATTGTACTCATACACACGCGACATCAACGGATCATGACATCTACGCGAACATCATAGCCAACGATTGCTGGAAGAGCCGGGGTTTTCATATTATTTCCTGGATCATTATTATTTATTAATTCGATTCTTCAGTTTCAATCAGCGCAAACGGATTACACGCCCTGTTAATATTTTAATCCGTATTTCTTGTAATTTTTTCCTACACGCCTTTTACCGTTTACTTTAAAATTCCAAATTTTATAGAAATTTAAATCTCGAATTGTTAGCGAAATCCTTGATCAACTTCCGAGTGATTTTTGTCTATCAACTTTTAACGATATTCTAAATTTACAAGATAATTGTCTTTTATGATTTGTCTACTTTAAAATTCAAAATTGTATAGGAATTAAAATCTCGAACTGTTATAGGAATCCTTCACCATCTTCCGAGTAATTTTCTCGTCACCTATTCAGCAATATTCTGAACTTACAAGACAGTTGTCTTTCGCGATTTGTTTACATACATATAAATTCAAAATTGTATGGGAATTAAAATCTCGAATTTTTAGAGGAATTGCTGGTATCAATTCGAATATTCCCACGTGTTATTATTAATATCGAATAGCGCTCGTTTTCGAGCGACGTGTTAATTAGTGTTTAATTGTAGAAATATGTTCATTCGTATCTGAAAGAAACCGCGAAGCGATCGATAGGAAGATTCCAAGGTTGATAACGGCAATCGGATTACCATGCATGTCGCGTTGCACGCGTAAGTAACATCATAGCCCATAAAGAGATTGATAGTGTTAGTTGTTTGTGTCCTGAATACGACGTAAAGCTAGCCGTAAGAATTAATGCCGTAGATTCGTAGTAGAACTATTCGATATTAAGATATTACAGATATATTCTACGTAAAAGTAAAAAAACTGACTGTAATTACCGTGATACGTAGGTCGTACAAATTAAAGGAAACCAATGGAACCAGACAATAACGCTGACCACTTTTTGTAATCGTTGTAAATTTGTAATCGTACTCGACGATCGTGTGATATAAAAGACAAAAAATGTAGATTTTACTGGAGACGTGCAAGTGAGTTACGAATAGATAGGATCAAGTTTGCGGAATGTTTTATAGCTTTCCGAAGGCTCGAGATCGTGTTCTTTTCGGGGGTGCATCGATTGTGACACTTTTACGTTGTAGCTGTGAGAAAATGATCATTGTATCGTAGTTGTGTTAGGGCGACCAGCGATTCGATTTCATAATTCGAGACGAAGAAATATATATATTTTTTATAAATACATCTTTGGTACAGTCTTTTTTTTTTATGAGAACAACTCTGATCTGAACACGAAAAGAATACAGGTTGGTCACCCTGAATCACAATGAATTATTAATTAATATTGATATACGCGTCGAACAATGTTATCGTTACGGAAATCGCTTCATCGTAAGGCCACCAAATTTTATTATGCAGCTATCTCTCGATTTACACGGAAGATCATGGCTTTTTTTTTTATAAAAAACTATATAAATCGAAAGGAAGAGAAAGTGTGTATAACTTAAAGTAGAAGAAAGTAAGATATAAACAAGAAATAAAAAGATAATTCATTCATGAAATGAGAATAGTATAAAGGTACAGCTCTTTTCACTTGTTTTTTTATAATGCAAACACTCAATTCAATTATAAAAATGTTACATAAATTATAATTATTAAACATAAAGTTTTAAAAATTTTCGATTAAAAAGCACAACTTTGAATTCATTTAGTGATAACAAACAGAAATTGTTCGCAATTCGTCAGTACCTATTGATAAATGGTACTGAAGAATAATTGAACAAGTACATGAGTAGCATAACTTTCTGGGTTTACAGAATGTTTTTATAAATCCGTTATTTTGAAAACTATATAAAAAAAGGTATCGTGTAAATCGTGGGTTAGGTGTACTCACGAAAGTACTTGCGATGCGAATTCTTTTCATAGCGAATAAACACCTTAAGCGGGAGGTGAATCGTATCTGTAAGTAACTGATGTAACATCGATTTAATTGTACATTTTATTTATTTTTTTTTGTTTCGCAGTATATGGTCAATATTTATAAAAAGAAAAAGAAGAAAACGACGAGAAATTGAATATTGTTTGATTGCACGTTATCATGGATCGATGAACCTATTATACTTTAATACCGAACTTTTTCTATGTGTATAGATATATAGTGTCACTGAAAACGTGATGAAAACATGTTTTTTTTTTTTTTTTTTTTTTTTTTTTAAGAAGAATAAGAAAACAGAAAATTAAGTTAAAATAGTGTAAAACTTCGATATCCGTTTTTAGAAATGGATCGATTTTCCTGTGCGCATGAATTATTGAAAGAGGGTTACTGGCATGCTTTTTCATATGCAAACATTGTCAAATGAAGCTGAAATCAGATATGTAAGGTCTTCATGGCCTGGTTCTTCATAGTTGATATTAAAACTAAGGCTTTCTAAGCCATGTTACTGTGTAAAGTTCACGAAATATTTGACAAACAGGTGGCAAAGGCTTTAGAGTGTACTCCACGCTTTACGAAAACTCTATACGATAATATGGTTCAAGTTAAACTTCTATAACTTCTGATACATGCAATATTCAAGCACAAATTTTCTTTATATTCTGCATTATCAGTACATCCTGATGGTTATGCAAATATTCAATGACCTTTCATAAGTTATAGTTACATGAAATTTTAATTCAGACTATTGTGGGTATAATTTTGTTAATACAGTTCCTACAAATTGTTCACAATTTGTAGGTACAATTGTCACCTCATGAAATAATTTATAAAGTAATAGTAACGATGTATTTAAGAAAAAAATGTTATGTAAAAATTATTTTATTAAGACATATAATTGGAAAACAAAAATTATTTTATTGAGAAAAATAATTGGCAAATAACCGTTTTCTTAAATACAGTCAGTGAATCTTACGAAATATACTTGATTGAAGCTTGGCAGTAACTCAAGGAGTTCATATAAGACTAGGAACATAAGTGATCTCAAATTCAAAAAATCTCAAAAAGCACCCCCTTTGAAAATTAACTCTTTCTCCTACCTGTCGATATTACCTGTGATTTTAGATCGCATCCTGTTAGTGTAAAGACATTTTTTGTGAATGTTTGCGATCGTCCAATGCGTCAAGGTACAAAGAGGTAGATCTTGATCGGGTGGCAATGTGTTAATATCAACTATGAAGCTGAAATTCTTTATACCACAATCGAAGACAGTCAAACAGGCAAAGGGTTTCGTCGAGTAGATCAAACGAGAAAATCAAGTAAAACATATTATTAAGGATATACAAGAAATTATGGAGAAAGTTACTCGATCATTCTGGTACAAACGTTGTGCCACTTCGTGCAAAGATTCGACAGTATCGATATAAGAATGATCATTCTCAGTGACGCAAAATTAAGGTCAAATTAAGCTTTCCAAGATATTTGTTCACTTGGTCGAGACGTCATTCGTCTCGTGGCTAATGTCGATTTTTGTGCAGTTCGCGAACTGACGACGGACTTCTAGGATTTTTCGTTGGCGCCATTGTACCGATATAGTATTAATTATTTAAGCGACTCGCCGATATTTGAAGGTGGGGTACAAATTATTGTACCTGCCACCTTGGAGTACAAATTCTCTCAGGGAAACTTTATACGTGTAGATAGTGAGGTGTCTTTTTTTTTGGTATTTGCAGTGTAAAGTGATGCCCTTCTTTTCTTGGAGGTGGAATGATGATCAATAAACATGCGTGACGAAACGTATTGTCTATTCATGTACCGATGTATTCAGTGTTGGTCGATCGGTTGATTAATTGGCGAATAAATTGTTTGATATTTTAATCGTTACTACTGACAATGAGTGCTGGTCGGATTTTGAGACGGAAGGATCGATGGGATCGATGAAAAGATTTGCTAGCATACCTACGAGAGTAACTTGGTGTCGTTAAAAATGACATTTTTAAATCTTCATAATTTATTCGATTTATACGATTCGGAGGACAGAGTCTTTGGATGATGGAACGATTACTTTTTCGATATAGATCATTCTATGTTTCAGAAAAATTACATAAATATCAGTGGTAGAACTGAACAAATATGTACAAGTACGTAAATAATACGTATTAAAAAATGGTCTCTTAACAAGTGGTACTTTAACAAATTTAAGAGATGCCAATATTAGTTCGATAGTCAAATTGAATAAAATTTTAAACACAGTTGCCTCTGTGAAACTGTAATACAATATGTCGTGTTTGTAAATCCTTTTTTGATATCACGTATGCTTTGAAGATTCTTAATAAAGACATTGTTAATGCTAATAATTGAAACTTTTTCGATACAGCAAATATTAGCAGATAGCAGAAATACAGCAGATGTTAGCAAAAACAAAATCACACATTAAATAAATATGCGTTAGTAATATATGTTCGTGTTTGTATTTTTGTTTTACTTTACAAAAAATTTAGGGCCTTAAATCGTTTCCTGCACCCAGGCCCCTTTATAGAGAAGGCCGGCTCTGCCTTCAACTATAAATAACTCTAGTGTTATAATGATAAAAGTATAGTTTCTTATACTACTAATATTTCTTGAATATTTTTAATGTTTCCGTTTAATTTTCTTAAATATTTTTAATTATGTATGTATTTCACATTACAAATTTACTGAACATTCTGAATATATCTCTGTCATGCATAATTGCAACGTGAAGTTCGTCGAAACCTTACAGTAATATTCAATAATACATGTTTAGACACTTCATCTTTAAAAGGTCTGACTGAATTATTCCTGTACTGAATAAATTAGAAATTTAATTTTGTTTCATTAAGACATGGATTGCACGAAGGAGGAGGTATGCCTTTTAGGTTTACGTGGGAAGTTTCCTCTTAATTATACTTATCTATTTTAGTTGGAAAAAGCAAATGTCTTTCAACTGAGTATCCTGATTCCGTTAATAAAAATTTTGGACATTTATATGCTAATGAAGCACGAATTAAGCCCGGATGAATTTTGCATTTGGTTATTCGCTGGAGAAGAACCAACAGAGAAATGTCAAATTGATTACAACCCTATTAAACGTTTATCTGTAAATCTTGAAGAGTTTAAGGTTAAAGTTCTTCATTTTTTAATGTTGTTAACTGTGACGTAAACTCTATGTTTTCCGTTCCTCAAGGCTTTGTCGAATTCGATACAGGATGGAATCGTCGATTTATTTATGAACATTACTCGTTATGAACAGTTTTTGAAGTCGATAAGCAAAGATTTTTTAAACAAACGGCGCCGTCGAAATCACGATAATTTACACGAAACTATGGGTAAGTGATTCGATAATTATTAAAGTGTTTCTTCTGAATGAAGGTGTATTTATTTTTTTGGAAGAATATATAATTTTATTGAATTCGAGTATCAATGAATATATGTGTACAAACTGCTTACAATACCTGTATATAATTTTTTTAAATATTGGCAATCAGACACACTATTAACTTGAATTAATAAAGCAATTATGTTAAATAATGGTCTTTTAATTCCTTCTTATTTTCAACTTGCTCTCACTTACAAAATTTTTACAATAAGTTTAGGGCTCAATTAGGTAACAATTACAATGTTTCAGTGCTTTTATATATCCTGACGTATCGAATATTCGCTTTATTCTTCGAAGACTCGGTCGACTGCTTCAATCACTTTAAAATACAGAAAATGTTGTTTTTGGTTTCGTACCTTCTTCTCTCGGAAACCTCGAATCTTTTCCACGAGAAGGGTTGTTTATTTTTCGATGAGGATTTCGTCGAACAGAAGCTAGTTTTGCCCCTCTTAGAAGCAACTACCTGTTTAGAGGTTCTCTTCCCATGTTTATTCATTTTTTACTATACAGTATGTTTCAAAAAAAAAATGAAACAATAATAATCGATACCTTCCGAAATAATGTTCGATAGAGACTACAGGATCACTTGAGAGAAGAATTACGAAAAATGGAATACCCTAAAAAGAAACCTACTACTCCCTTATTCATGAATGTCTTGAGTCGACCGAGACGTTTGAAAGTACCTCCTCCAACACCAGAAGTAAGCAATTTCCTTTCTCCACACTTTGAAGAAGAATACATTATTCAAATCGGACAGACAAAATTTATCTAGTTCCTGTGGTTATTTTTATTATTGAATAATTTTTTTTCGTATTTAGAGCAGTACTGCCTTAAGTAGATGAGTGGAAGTTTATTTATCTTGTTTTATGTGCAAATTGAACCCAACGAATCGATTTATGTACAATGAAACCAGATAATATCCTTTAAAGACAATATAACTTCACTTTGCAATTACATCGATCCACTGGAGACAAAAATTGTATCTGTGAAAAATAGAGGTCATTAAATCGTATATAATATAATCCGTGCAGAACTGTGGTCTGGCTCAGTTGCTAAACTCGCCCTGTATATAATAGAATTATTATTATTATTTTTATTATTGAGTGAAAATATTAAGAAAATTATAGAAGGAACAAATGAGTTCCCACAGAGATATTTGAAATTCATGAAAATGATATCATTATTTTAAAACGTATGAAATCATAAATGTTGATTTCCCAGAACTAATTATACTCGTTAAAGAGAAAAATAGAAGAAAATAGTATCGCAAAGAATTGCGACAAAATTATGTTTACGATTTTTACGATGTTTACGTACACGTTAAATATAGCCCTCGATTAATCATTACTGACCGCAATTTTTGTTGACTGCTGGTATGTCAGCACCAGTCTGCTATCAGGGTTAGTTGATAAACGACAATTAAGTAACAAAAGAGTACACAAGTTCAAAAAGTAGCACAGCAATAGAAATAATTACTACACTTTAGTAAACATTCTTTGCGTGACTTGTGTCATGTATTACAAGATAGAGAGCCCATACTGCGTTGAGTATAGTTAAGAGACTATACTGGATACCTTGAAAAGTATGATACCTTACATAATCCAAAACAAGTCATGCAGTCAACGAACATTTACTAAGTAATTAATATTAGATGATCTAAGATAAGTATTAGAAAATGTGGTATTATGTCGAAATTAAAAACGTTAGGAAGTTTACCACGTTGGCTGCCAAGTTAAAATTGATAAAATTTTCTACAAAGTTAAAATATTGTCTCGGGATTATTGAAGAATAAATAATTTAACATTAGTTGTAGTATTTAATTTTTTAACCTCACCAAATTCACGAACCCTATCCAGATTTATTTTCAATGTCGCCTCACTTTCGGAATTAATTTTTTCTTTTTTTAATGAAAAGTCCTGTCACTCATTTCTGGGTGTCGTGGCGACCAACGTGTAATTTTAGTTGCAAAATGCAAAGGAGGGTGTGGTGATTACATAAATGTACAAAGTGTGTCATGTTTTTGAATTTTTCATAAATGTAACAGATTATTGAATTTAAGCCGTGCGTTTATCAAGCACGTTTAGGTGAATTTAAAATCGTCGAATTAACGAAACCTGAAGGTTTCCTTTTTTCTTGAAGACCTTTCCTCTTTCTTATGATGGATAGGACGTGGCAATTATGAGATTTGCACGAGAAGTTCCACCGACAAACTACCTGAAGCCATCGACAGAGACGAAATTGGAGTCGTTGAGGGCTAAGCATAAGCTGCAGGCTATGAATTTATTGAAGGATGCGAACGAGATGGCACCGAGTTGTTCGCAACATCGTAAGGGTTTGGTCAAAACAATGGAAGAAGAGAAGCCCAAGGCGACTTTCGCGAGGAGATCAGTTCCAAAATTCAAAGTGAATTATAAGAACTTTGTGTAAAATGTTTTGTTTACATTCGTAAATGAATAAGTTTGATACTCTTATATGGGCAAATCCACAGAACTTTTAGATTTGCAATTGAAAAAAAATTTTTTCTTTTGACAATAGTTCAAATATTGAAACATCGAAAGATAACGTTAAATAAAGGCGCGAAATTGGAAATCTAAAAGTTCTGTGAATTTGCCCATATGAATTATAAACTTGTAAGAATGTGTAATTCTTTGACTGCAAAACGATAAGAGAAATCTGTTTATTTCGCGTATGAATATGAAATAAACCAATTTCTCTTAGTGTTCTACAGTTAAAGAATAACATTTATGAAGTTAAACACTTATGCATTCGTCATTTATTATTATTATTATTAGTTATTTATATTACCAAAGAATTACATTTTATCTGAGTATGTAAAGTATTTTATTGCCATTACTATACTCGTGACTCAGAAAATATTGTGTATTTCAGATTCATATTCATTTAGTTTCAAATACGATGATCTATGATCTATCATCATCCTGAAAGAATCTATATCATATTCCTCTATAATACCATGTTGGTTGTTTGCATGTTACAAATTTTTCAAAATAATGTTTAATATCATCATCATTGTTGAATCACTTGTTTAACTCTTTGCGGCCCAGGAATTCAAGTCATAAAATAGACCCATGTTGCACAGGAATTTTATTGCGTTTTAAATAAAAAAAAATTGTTATATTTTTATTAATAAAGGTATCACATGATGTAACAAAATACAAAAATAGTTTTAAGAATATTAAAACATAAACAATGAATAAAAATATGTTTTTTTTGTATTACTCCCCAAGTTGCATGGTAAGACGAATAAAATCCCACCATACTTTCATCATTTGCAAACAAATTTAATCTTTAGTTTTTATTATAAAACACTTCACTTGTTTATATAGAACTAATTTTTATATAAATTAACTTACTTCTACGATTTTTCACATAAAACCAGGAAAGAAATATTATCGCAATAAACCTTCCGTTTACAACAATTGTTGAATCGGTATTAGCATGTTGAAAGTTGCCAACATAAGTGCATACATTTGTAACATTGGATGAATATATTACCAACTGCTTTACGTAAACAAGACGAAATATAAATCTATACACATGCAGCTATTGCAAAATTTCGAGGTGGGATTAAAAATGTCCCACCATGCATTACGGTCCATCAAAAAGGTGGGACACTTTTGATCCCACCGTGCTCCAAAGAGTTAAAAAATACATCATTACTGGTAAAACATTAGGCCTAGAATTGTAGTTGTTTGCAAAATCTTAAATCTAAATGAAGGGAACTATGAAAAAGAAGAATAAGAATAATTTATAATGAAAATAAAAAACAGGTTACCAAAAACAAAATATTATCAAAAGAAATCTTGATCGCAATTTAATTTTTCTTGGTTTCTTAAAAGTTCAATTTCAAAATAAAAAGAAACATTTCGACCGTTGTACGATAGTTTCCACTGGATGATCATCGTGACTTATCTTTGGATTATTCGGATAAACGTGTTATAAATGTAATTAACGAACTGCCAATTGAACTTTGCCTTCTTATGTTTGTATCGTAGAAAGTACGCATACACTCACACCGAGATTGCGTTGTAAGTTTGAAAGAATTCCTAGAATGGTCATGTGTTCTAAATTTAGATTGCTTAAAATAATCAGTTGTTTGCCCAGATAATCGGCGACTTCATGGATTAGTAAAATATTCCAATTTTTGTTAAACTGAAATGGGTGGAAATCTAACGGAAATTTATATTCAGTACACTTCAGGTGATTGCGGAGTTTATGGTAATTAACGCAAGGAAATATTGATTTCAAATATCGTATTTGATAATGTAATATTTTAAATGTAATTTAAATTTTGGACAATGTAGCTACACCGTGATCTTCCAATTGTAGATAATATTGATTTGTTTAACAGCCTGTGGAGGTGAAACAGACAGCAGCTTCGATTTTAAGGGAGTGTGCACGCGTGATAAACGACGAAGAGAAAGAAATAAAAAAGTAATTCTATGAATGTATAGGAAATGTATAGTAATCGTGCAATATATCTTCTTCTATAAATTTCTTCTTTATTATTTTCTTGAGTAAATTTTAACTTTTTTATATAATATTTCTACTTCTTACGGTAAAAGAATTTTCAAAGGAACTTTTCTTAATTAAATCTCCGATTTATGTTTGCTGAATAAATAAAAAATAATGTTACAGGACATTTAAGATATTCTTTATAAAAGTTTTACAACTAAAATAATCTTCCAAAGCTTCTAGAATTAATAAAGAAAAAGTAATGATTAGATAAAGCATATATTGTTTTCTCTCAAAATTCACAGTGAAGAGTTTTTATTTGCATATATCAAAAAGAAGTAATTCTGAAATTCTGAAAATCACTTCTCAAATAATAATATAACATTTGCAGTCAATGGTAGAATAGTAGAATTACTACTACTTAAACAGTAAATTATATTTTTTTCACTTGCAGAATTCTATTTTTCCCGTTTGCATTTTAATATATTTTTAATTTTCTGCTGAATAAGATTGAAGGTATTAGTGGAGGGTGGATTCGACTCGGCGTCGATATTAAAGCTCGAGGAAGAGGAGCGACAACGGAAACGGGAAGCGGAATTATTAAAAATTCAGGAAAAGCATTATTTGGCGTTGCTGAGCCGTGAGGGCGCCTTCATAGCAAAACAATCGCTGTTGGATGATATCAAACATCATGCAAAGAGCGTGCGAAAGGAGGTAATTGCTAACTTCATTTAATGCAACATCACGGACGGACATCGCTAATGGCTACTGCGACATGCAATGGAAAATTATAGATCACGATAACCACCATGTCAAAAACTGGCTATCGTAAACCAATAATATTAATAAATCTTAAATTATGATTAGATCAATTTCATAACTTCTTATCGTCATATAAAATGATTATATTATATTATCAGCGACATCTACAGGATAGATAGGTGTAGAAAGTATTCGTACACCGATCAATTTCCAAAAAAAACTGTGTAAAATTGTAATTTATTAACTTATTTTTTATAAACAATGACATTCTATATATTCTCGGAAAGCTCTGGAATAGATAGATTACAACAAAAATAATAGCTATTTATGTAAGTTGCGAAATTAACAAGAAAAAAACAATTAATCGATAGAAATGTTAGAGCAATAAGTATTCGCACAACTGTTTAAAAGTACTTTACTAGAAATTTGATGTTTTCTAATTCGTACGGAGCGATAAACTAATGTGTTTGCGTTACAAACTCTGCTGTAAATGGTTCGTCATAAGAATCATACATACACTTATTGCTTCTATACTTTTACCCACTTTTCGCATTTTTTTGTTAATGTCACAAATTATATTAACTATTAAATGTTGTTTGGACTATATCTATCTTAGAGACTTCCGGGAATATGTAAAATATCATTCATTATAAAAGAAGAAGTTAAGAAACTACAATTTCACACAAAAGTTTTTTGGGAAATTGATCGGTGTACGAATGCATTCTACACCCACTGTAGATGAAATTAAATTAAATTTTTAAATGAAATCAGTCTATCTTTTGGATATAAATAGAGGTTTTGCAAATTTTGAAGAAGGTACATGTACAAAAAATTAATTCGATTACAATGAAATGTTAATACAAACTCAATAAGATTTGATTATTCTATGAAAAATGCTTAAAATATAGTTAGCAGATATAAAATTTATTATCGGTAACAGAGGTGTAAAGACTCTAAACTTATTCACGTAATCTATTTTTTAAATGTGTTTCTTCGTTAACTCCAAAGAACATTGATTCTCCAACAGGGGTTCTTTAATAACATTAATATCATCATTCCGGAATTCTTAGTTCGGAAATTCGATTGCTTTATCGGTAAGAAAACGAATATCTATTTTAAAAATAAGGAGTTCAGATAAGAGTATAGTTATCTAATAGAGTACATGGGTTTAAAGTATTAAATTATAATACATGTATTATTGCTAATTCCTATGGTCAAATTTCAAAAAATAGAAATACATATTATGCCAATGCTGTGTCATTCGATGGAACCGATAAATATCTTTATATATAAATAAATAAATCAATATTTATACAGGGTGTCTATGTATAAGTTCAGACATACGCAGGGTGTCAATTCTTTAACAAATTTCCAACAAAAAATTACTTTCAGACATTTTCTTTGTGTCCCCTGATTCTCGAGAATTTTCACTTTTAATATTTTTTCTGCGTTTTCGACTTGCCACTCTTTAAACGGCCATAACTTCATCAAATTACAGCACAAACTTAAAACTAAGTATACCATTCGAAAGAGCGTTTAATTTCCCAACTCCCTGATGCAAAACTAAAATTTATTACGTAGATTTAACAAGTGAAAAATTTAACTTTTCCCCTATCCGTTTTACGGTTTGAAAAACATAGTTGTTTGGCGGGCACACTTCTGAAAAAATTTCCTCGAAGTCTCAGTTTTTGAATGGTATTGTCAAAAAATATTGTACGGTGGTATTTTCGGGGAAAAATGACGTTTAAATGCAGAAAAGCGTGGGTTTTCAGGTGAAAATCGATATTTTTCAACAAAAATCGACTTGTCACTTTAAAACTTGACATCGGGTTTGATGTATTTTTTAGTGACACTTCCGAGCCTCCCTAATTAAGAAAAAAAAATATTTTTTGACACCTCAAGCCTCTCCCAGCCTGAGTAAGAGGTGAATAATAATTCGTTTTGAACATGTATCCATAGAATTTTCGTTTTTAGAGACTATTTAAACAAAATCAACTTTGGTGTACCGATAAATGATATGGAGATTGGAACACGATCGATTTCACACAGCAAAAAATCGATGTTTTCAACGCAGGAGAACCGATAAGTTTTGATTTAGGAGGCAGCCATTTTGAACGCTTTTCTGCATTTAAACGTAATTTCGAGGAAGTTTTTCCCGAAGAGTTCCCGCCAGACAACTGTGTCTTTGAAACCAAAAAACGATTACAGAAAAAGTCAAATTTTTTGAAATGTTCACAATGCAAAGTTTGGCCTAATTTTGTACTTGTTAAATCTACGTAATAAATTTTGGTTTGGGATCGGGGAAATGGGAAATTTAACGCTCTTTCGAGTGGTATACTTAGTTTTAAGTTTGCAGTGTAATTTGGTGGAATTATGGCCATTTAAAGAGTGCCAAGTCGAAAACACAGAAAAAATATTAAAAGTGAAAATTCTCGAGAATGAGGCGACACAAAGAGTCTAAGAGTAATTTTTTGCGATCGATTTTCACCTGAAAACCCACGCTTTTCTGCATTTAAACGTCATTTTTCCCCGAAAATACCACCGTACAATATTTTTTGACAATACCATTCAAAAACTGAGACTTCGAGGAAATTTTTTCAGAAGTGTGCCCGCCAAATAACTATGTCTTTCAACCCGAAAAACGGATAGAGGAAAAGTTAAATTTTTTAAAATTTTCACAATGTAAAGTTTAACTTAATTTTTCACTTGTTAAATCTACGTAATAAATTTTAGTTTTGCATCAGGGAGTTGGGAAATTTAACGCTCTTTCGAATAATATACGGCAGATACCGTCGAAAGCTGTCTACAATTTGATTAATAAATGTTACATGTATAATCCATGACGAATTTTTTTCATCGTTGGGCAAGCTTCGTTTTTATCACTGTTTTATCTCTCCATTAATACTGGTAATGACTTGTCGATATCGTCGAAAACGCTTTTGATTTCATCAGTAAAGGATGAATTGGCAATCCAGTATGAATTTACTTTATTTTTTGAGCAAGCATTTCGTTACTAAATCACTATCTCTTGCATAACTTGAAAAATGACCTACAAATAACGTCGAAAACATTACATTTTTGTTTAGTATACTTTCAGTAGGTTATCCAATGTAAATTAATATTATTTTTAGGCAAGCATTATTTCGCCAAATATTTATCTTTTCACATAATATTTATCGTTTCGTAATGTATATCTTTTTATCTTATACCTTTGGTAATATTCCTGTCGATGTTAGTGCTTTAAACAGATAAAATTGTCTGGGAAACAATGACCCGTTTCTTTCAGTGATAAATATATGTAGATTAAATTATATAAGTGAATTTAATAATAAATATTTTTTTGAAGAAACAAGAATTGTATAAAAAACTGGAGAAATGGAGGGAGAATCATAACAAAGAAATGACGGAAATTGTCGAGAGATGCCACGAAATTGAACGAGCATCCCGTGATGCTTTTAATGCCATGGTCGACGAAAAACGACAGAAAGGTGAACAATTTCTTTACAGTAGATTACCATCATTAATTTGTTAGTTTTAATTACAATAGAACCTCTCTTACATAAATCAGTAGGTGAGAATTATCAGATAATACAATAGATATTTTCTCGATACTGGTAATTTTATACTTACAGTAAAATAAGGAAAATGAAAATAGTATCCGCGAACGATTATTTTAGTGTTCATTGATATCTGAATGTTATGAATGAATATCAAAAGTTTACCCAAGCTTTTTAATTCTTGGATCCCACAAATTTCATGAAAATATTTAACTACGTGGAATTGTTTGCCTTAAATCAGCTGAACCTTTTTTTAAAACCATACATGCTTAGAAAGTATTCTAGTACTGTAATGATTAAATTGTACTGTTAATAATATAACAAATATATTACAAATATATTACAAATAAAATTCAGTAGCTTTACATATTTTATAATCGTATTTTTGTATTGAATATAGTCTTGCATAAAGATTCTTCAAAAGTCTAAAATATCGATTACTGTTTTTAAGTAAAACAACTTCTAGAAACAACTTTGTAATGTAATTCCTAGAATTAACACGAACGAATTATTTTGATCAGCCGCTGAAGTTTCGGAAGAGTCGCGTCAGCTGAAAGCGCAGATGATTAAACAAAGAGAAGAGGAGACTCAAAGAAAAATCAAATTGATTCAAGAAATAAAAACAATTCAGTCATTGCGTGCGTTGCCTTTCAAGGACTTCGATCCAACGGAATCTAGTGGCTTGGGACTTTTCTGTGAAATGTCCTTGGCAGAGGTTCGATAAGTTTTTACAAAAATATGAAACTTACAGTGATTTTGTTTACTTTCATTATCAACAATCAGAGATTCGTTCTGCTTGGACTTCCCTTTTATCTTCTATTAAGTGACTATGTACAATTGGATATTCAAAAAGACTATTAACATTTTCTAAAGGCTGTTATATTAAGGGGGTATCCTGAATTAGAAGGTTTTAAAAAAGCGGTTTCTCATCAATTTTTTTAGGATGGAGAAAAATGATTAATTCTACCGAACTTTTTATCCTATTCTCATACATATATGAATAGTCTGTACAAATTTTTTCAACAAGAAATATTCAAATTGACTCGACTGTGACGCACATTTGTAGAGCACTTCACAATTAAAACCTCCTATCAGCGGGAAAGATGCAGGTCGTAATTTTGGTTTGACACAAGAAAACCAAAAGAAATTTTCATTCTTATGCATTTTTCTTCTATGTGAACTAAGAAAATTCATACAAAAAAAATTTTAAACAACTTTTTAAATCAAGTTAAAGAGATTTTTTTCACCTAAAGAACTCGTTCTTTTCTTCAAACTTGCAGTAATTTCACATTTCATCATTTTTGCAGGTTTTTCTTAGTTCACAAAAAAAAAAATGATGAAAATGAAAATTTCTTTTGGTTTTTTTTTGTGTCAAAATTCAAAAAATGGTCAGCACCCGACATCGAAATTTTTGAAATCGCTTTTTCCAGATTCTTTAGAATCGTTTGTATCCGCCGGAAACGTTTTTCTTTTCGTCTGTACCTCAATAGTTGAAAATTAACGAACTTCACTCTTACGCGGATCAATTCCTATAAAATTTGAACTATTGAGGTAAAAACGAAAAGAAAAGCGATTCCGTACAAATGATTTTAAAGAATCGGGAAAAACCGAATTCAAAAATTTTGATGTCGGGTGCTGTAGTATAAAATAAGTTTTATTTACATAACGTACTGTAGTTGTTAAATAACACGATTTAAACAAAACATTGTCTGACTTTCGCGTTACTTTAATATTCGGACACTTATAAAAGCTATTTATTTTGAGGCTAATTTTTATAATAATATGTACTTTAATATCTTGTTGGGTAGCCATTCTGTTGTATCGCTTCTTTTAATCGTTATGGCATATTGCTAATGATTTTTTTTAAATATTCGATAGTTATTTTGTCCAATTCTTTCGATTCTGTCCATTCACATACGGTTTCTTCCTAGCTACTCTTGCATTGTAACCATTATCTTTTGAGGCTCTGCGGATTGTTTAGGGATGTACAGTCTTCCCAGTCTCGTTTAAGAGCTCTGTTACTAATTTTAATGCACTGAGTGAAGGATCCTTCTTTATTTTTCTTATTTGTTTCCTCTTATCACGTGCATTCAACTTCTTCGGTTGGCCCTTTTGGGGTATAGAGTCTATACGATCCTCGTATTTGAATCGTTTGATGATATTTGCCACTGTACTCTTACTCATGTTGAGTATGGCAGCAATTTGTTTACATGATTTCTCTTTGCATTGTGAAAAATCACAAGTTGTATATTATACGTGGTATTGGTTTCGCGTGGCATTATACACGTACACGTAACGGTTATCGAAGAATAGCTGATGAAATAAAGCTTGTTAGTATCATCCGAACAGTCGACTGTGTTTTTAAACAAACACTCCTTCTGTCTAACTCGAAGTAACTCTGCGTTACAACACTCAGAAAAGGTGCTACATTACCAAGTGTCCGAATATTAAAGTAACGCAAAAATCAGACAATGTTTTGTTTAAATCGTATTATTTAACAACTATTGTAAGTTATGTAAGTAAAACTTACACTATTGTTTACTGGAGATATAGGTTAATATAATACTTCCTTATGTTTTTTTTATTTGTTTTATTAGAAACGAAGTTATAATGTAACAAAGTAAAAATCTCATAGTGTCCGAATATTAAAGTTACTCCCTGTACATCTGCCAGAGTAAAACACCTGAGAGGTGCGCTGCAGTGCGCATAGTTGGGGGACTTCGCCTCCAAACCCCTGACCGGGAATGAGCGCTCAGGTCCCCTTTTTTTTAACTATATGAATAAAGATCGTGGATGTTACAAACTTTTGGAACGATTTTAATGTTTTTAATGTCTTCATTTCATCAAGTGTTTCTTGTATTACACGACAGTAATCGTCTATTCATTATCGATCTAGCATATGATTTTCATATGTTAATAACTTTTTAATAAAAAACGAGCGACAGCTACCCCTCTTGGATGTTACTCAGGAAGCTGCCCTTGACAACATATGCCAAGGTCAAGGTCATTGGAGCGAGGTTTGCTATTCGAAATTTTCATCAATATTATTTACATGATTTGTCGGTCCATATAATTGACTAAAAAGAAAGTTGAGATAAATTGAATGAAATTCGATTGTTACGTAATAATAGTGCTAATATACTTTAAAAATTCATTCCTTTTCTTGGCACTAGTTGCCTCATTTGGTTAATATTATAATACACCAAAAATACAACATAGAAAAGTGTTATACAGGGTGGACCATGAATCATGATCACCTTGAACTGCTTTGTGCTAGTGGGTCGACTGAAATTTTGTTTGCCGAATGTAACATAGATCAATGAGGACTCCAAAATGATTGTAATGAATTTGTTACATCCACCTTTCAGCAGACATTATCACGACATCAGCTAACATTATTACAAATATTTTTATTTTATTTAAACTGAAGAAATATTTAGAATATTTCTTAGTTTCAAGAACAGTACTGTATTTTACTAATAGAGTAAAGTAATGTATTTTACTTCTTGACAGAGGAATGATTCTTGTCCTATGGTTGTTATGATTCGATCATTTTGTATACTGTTTTTAAACATTCCTCGCTGTTACATTGGAACATATTGACTGAGATATCAGAAATGAACCGATAGTAGTCACTTGCGAGTCACGTATTTGTACACAACATTCCAATATGATTTGCAGTACAAATGAAAGGTCTAGATGACTTTCATTTATGGTTAGTATGAGCGTAACAGAGTCCTTGCTCAGCGTTTATAAGCTGAACTGTTTTTTATTAATTCGAACGAGGCTAATGGTTTCAATTCGTGGAAGAATGTTTCCCAGAAAATAAATATAAACAACGAAAATATTGTTGCCAAAGAACTCTCAAATTAGTTCAAATAAGATTACATGTCATTGCAACATGTTTAAAATAGAGTATAAGGAGTTTTTAACATATTTCATTGATTTAGATAAATTCAAAATATTTGTTATAATACTCGCCGATATTGTAATGTCTGCTAAAAGATACGTGTAAATAAATTAGACAGTTATCTATACAAATCTGCGAATTATCTTGAAATTTCAGAGAAGAAAGAATTGAGAAAGAAATAGTGAGTCACGTAATAATGGACAAACAAAATTTTGATTGCTCACTAGCAGCACAGCAATTCATCGTCCACCTTGTATAAGTGATAGTGGTTGTAGTTTAATGATTGTTTAATAGTTTCTAATTATTTTTCTCTTTAACTTAGTTGTAGACTATATTAATCACGAATATAAAAGATTATAGAAAAAATCAAAAGGTCGATTCAAGGAACTCTTTTTAACTTTAATTTAACTGACTATCGATCACCTTAAGAAACACCTTGGTGTCGATAATTGATTTTCCTTTTTGCGATTCAGTTGAAGGAGAGGTTATTTTGGATGAAAATGAAATTCAACGAGGAAGTCGAGAATCGGAAGACTGTCGTCCAGCGAGAACGCGAGAGACAGAAAAATTTGATCAGGGACAGTCAAAGAGCCCTTGAAAACTACAAAGCTAGCAAGTAAGTTATCAAAAAACGCTTCTCATTGTTTATAACTACTATAGAACTCGTTGAACTGGTTCCATTTAAAAAGATTATGGTTACTTCGATTTTTTGCTAAAGAAAATTTTGTTTGGCTATTTTTAAAATTGCAGTATTATGGCGATTAAATATTGATTATCTTTTGTTCGCTACATTGTTTCGTCAGATTATCAGAACCGTCTTAAAAATCGTGGGAACTGATTTGTGACACCTTATATATAAGTCATCCTACCCATGATTTTGTTATCAATTGCTCGTGAGGTATAAAGCAAAACGTATAATGGGTGTAGAATGTATTCGTATACCGATCAATTTTCCAAAAAACTTTTGTGTGAAATTGTAGTTTCTTAACTTCCTTTTTTATAATCAACGATATTTTACATATTCTTGGAAGTCTCTAAGATAGATATAGTCCAAACAACATTTACTAGTTAATATAATTTGTGACATTAACAAAAAAATGCGAAAAGTGGGTAAAAGTATAGAAACAATAAGTGTATGTATGATTCTTATGACGAACCATTTACAGCAGAGTTTGTAACGTAAACATATTGGTTTATTGCTCCGTGCGAATTATAAAATATCAAATTTCCAGGAAAGTACTTTTAAACAGTTGTGCGAATAATTATTGCTTTGATATTTCTATCGATTAGTTATTTTTTTCTTGTCAATTTCGCAACTTACATAAATAGCTATTCTTTTTTTTTTGTAATCTATCTATTCTAGAGATTTTCTAGAACGTGTAGAATGTCATTGTTTATAAAAAATAAGTTAATAAATTACAATTTTACACAGTTTTTTTTTGTAAATTGATCCATGTACGAATACTTTCTACACCCACTGTAGGTAAACAACATACACACGTACAGCATGTTTTCTTAAATTCTGTGGTATCGATAGTTTCCTTTGTCATCAAAATAAAGATTCTATCGAAAAGAGCATTATGATTATATTTTTTAATAAAATATAGATGGTCAGCAGGGCCGGCGTGACCTTTTGCAGGGTCGAGTTTAAAAATTTTGCAGGGCCTGAATTCACATTCAAATCCTACACTTAAATTTTATAACAAGGAATTATTTATTTATTAATGCTATATATTTTTTATAAGCTGAATATTAAATAATAATACTTTGATGATTTTTGTCACTCCTTTCAATTTAATCATTGCTACTAAAAAAATGTCTTGCACCTCAGCAAAAATTGCTTCTATTTGTTAATTGTATCATCAGTCTGTAAAAAGTTAATCAGAATCGGTGCCTTTTAATTGAGTAATTTTCGTAGACCGCGGAGCTTTTAAAACGCGGGGCCGGGTTCCAGCGAACACGCTGAACCTACCTTGCGCCGGCCCTGACGGTCAGCGATATATCTGCTTTTTGAATCTGAGATGTCAGAAAACACGTGTGTTAATTACGTCGTGTAATTAATAAATTCATTTTTTTTTTTGCAATTTATTCACTTTAAAAAAGTAAATCCGAATAATTATACTCGTAGAATACACATGTATCCGTGTAATATGAACACGGGTATTTACATGAGACCCGAGTACAGGGGCTCTAAAGATAACGTTATTCCACCACGCTAACAAGCGTATTTATTATTAACAAACAAAAGCGCCCACTGGAAAACTCTTTATATCTTGTCAAAACAAGAAAACTGCAACCAAGAACAGTGAAGAGACTTCACGAGATAAATACAGATTATTTTTTATTTTTTTAGACGCAGCCTCTCATCGTCTAAAGCTCGGCAACAATCTTTGTCGGTTAGTTCGCCCGAAGTTGATGGCTTACGAAAACAATTGGAGGAACGAAGAGCTTTAAGATTGCAAAAGGAAACTGCACCACGCTCGAAGTGAATTTAAAGATGATCTTCTTAATTTGACATGAAACGATAATTATGTGTCGCGTAATATTATTCGGTTGCAATAGATTCATTTGCGACTGTTGTTGATTTCTGTCGTGAGTAGACTGCAACAAGTTACAACATAATTATCCCCTAGCGGAATAACGAATTACTATTACGAATACTATTGCATCATGTTCGACGTTAACTTTTTATTCTGTGATCTGTGAATTATTGTTGCATCATGTGCGACGTTAACTTTTTATTCTGTGATGTCTAGTCACGGTTTATAAACGCCATTCAACTTCAGTTAAACATCTCAGACACTTTGTGAGGAGATTTTGTATATGAAGATAATTTTTTTTTGTTGAGGTAAAATTGTGGTTTGTTGGGTTACAGAATGAGCAATTTTTGAGAACGTCTATTATGGAAACGAATTATCGAAAGGGAATCAAATTTTTCGTTACAATTTCTTCAAATTCCAAACCTAAACATATGTGTAATTGTAATTTGAATAAATTAACACGTATTAACTATTCATGTATAAAGCTTGTTTGTATATAAATGGATGATTAGTATTCATACATATACAATGATGATGGTAGTTTCTCAAACGCTATTACTTATTTATGTTTGGACTTTGTTTTGGTGTAATTCTCAGAACTTAAATGTTACAACGAATTTAGTAAATTGATATATAAAAGGTATTGCTAAATTAACGTACAAAGTAACATATTTGACTTCCCATCAATGTAGTATTTCGAAATATAATAAATATTTATAATAATAAATGGGAAACATATTAATTTCACACATTTGTTAAATTGTGGCGTATATTTTCTATCTGCTTTTGTATATACCAACATCAATTTCAATAATGATATTACAATTTCATAAATGATATTCTCATAATAAACAAATAGTATCTAAATTTATGGAAGTGTAAGTACTGTAGCGTTACAAGTACATGGTCACCGTGTTCTAGTATTTAATCACGTTGGGACATGCCTGTAGTGACGTAGCAGAAACATGAACTAATGACTACTTATCTATCGCCAAATGACAATCTCAATCGAATCACGAAATCCATTGTGTAGGATGTATGTATGAGACATTCCATGTCAAGGCGTGTTGCAGTCCATGAGATAGCGGGGGTTATACAAATTATCACTCCGATATTTTCGAAATTGTTCCAAAATTACAAACCCTCGAAATTAACGATTTCGTTGTTAAATATTAATTCATTCAGGAACAAATATTTATCTCTACAAGGCATTAAGAATCGTGCCTTTTAACTATTTTCTTTTCGTTTCATTCGTAAAATGAAAGATATAAATATTATTATTCTAAAAATTGGACTCCCAAGCCAATCTGAAATAATTTGAAAAAACACATGACCAATATACGACAGCACGATTGTTTTTTTTAGTTTCGTGAATCAATAGTTTTCTCATGTCAGCAATATGAAGGGTTTCAGAATTCCATTTCTTTAAATCAAACATAAATATAAATACAATAATCATACTTAATGTTCTGTCCCTTTCGAAGTACAATCTTTTAATTTTCAAACGCTCTAAAATTATAGTTGAAGCACGATAGCAATAACTACGACGCAAGATGGCTCGATGAAATATAATTGGAAATATCATAAGCTGCGTATTGTTTGTTGCTTAATTCTGTTTTCTTTTCTCTTTCAACGACCATGTCGCGTATCAGTTCAGATAGGCTGCAGACGATGTTGCTATAAATGCATGCAGTAAGAGAATGATAAAGTATGTTTTCTTTGTAAATAAAGGTATTATCATTGTATATGACGTTAAAAATCTCTCTACGTGTGGTAATACAGTAAAAAGAGCTTCTCACTGAACCTAAGCAAAATTCTACAATAATTCTATAATTACGTGAACTTGAATTATGCAACGAGTTATAGATTTCGGTTGATCCGAATCTGTGTAACAGAAATAAACAGATATCGTGAGATCTTGAAAGATATCTACGATAAAAACGGTGTTAGGGGAAAGTATCGTCGCGGAAATTTATTTTCTGGAAGTCGATACAAACTTATTCGATAAAATCGAATGTAATATTTTGTATAGTAATAGCCAATAGGATAATTTCATTTGTACATGCTAGTTTCATATGATAGATGAACAGGAATGAAAAGGAATTGCTCGAAGGAGCTACAATTACAATAAAAATATTATACTTAATTTTGTATTACGGAAAGAACAGAAAGGTTATTCTATCTCAATGGAAAATCGTTTTGAAAAAGGAAAAAAGTATTAGCGATATTGGAAAGTTAATAGCTATGTATCGACTGTCAAGAAATGAATTTACAGATAGATACTTTCTCCCGATATCGCTGATATCTCTTGAGATTTCACGATATCCGCTTGTTATTGTTGCGTAGATTCAGATCAACCGACGTCAATTGATGTATCCTAAAAACACCCACGGTTAGGTAATTATTATTGAACCCTGCAGTGAGAAGCTCTTCCCATTACGACTCGAGCAGACTTCTAAAATCGTATAAATTGATTAATAACTTCATATAGAAAGAAAAAGATACAGTGTATGATACTTGGTATTATATGTAGTTAAGGCTTCTTTCTCCCCAGTGTTTGTTGTTATGGTTCAACTATAGTTTTAGCTTAACGCGTCCACGGTTTCAAAAATATGGACATTCAAAAATTTTTTTAGACCTGCACCTTTAAATTTACAAAATAAAAATCTCTTCTATTGCAAAAATGATTATGAAGAAGAATACCTTGATACTCTAACGTAACCGAATGATTAGTAAATATTTCTGCTTAAACTAGAGTTATAACTATGTACAGTGGATATAGAATGTATTCGTACGACGATCAATTTTCTAAGAAACTTTTGTGAAATTGTAGTTTATTAATTTCTATTTTTATAATCAATGATATTCTACATATTCTCGGAAATTAACAAGAAAAACGAAAAATTGGCAGAAATATGGAAACAATAAATATTCATAGTTGTTGAAATATAGTATAAGAGTTGCAGCAATTATAAAATCAAAATGAAATCCCACGAAGTATTAATTATTTATAAATTAATGTAAATTTCCTGTTTTTTTTAACGAAGTTTTGAAAATTTAACATTTGTTCGAATACTAATTGCTTCTATATTTCTATCCATTTATTGTTTTCTCTTGTTAATTTTGCAACTTATATAAACAACTAATTTTTTTTTTACAGCATCTATTGTAGAGATTTCCAAGAATATGTAAAAGTTCTTTATTTATAAAAAAGAAGTTAATAAATTACAATTGAACGAATTTTTTGTTTTACTTGACCAGTGTACGAATACTTACTACACTCACTGCATGTGAATGTAAGGATATAGAACTAATTTCAACACCTAACAATTAGCGAAAACATCAAGGGTTCGTATTAGATAACCGTTATTACCGTTCTTACATACATACTCTGTGAATCCATAATCTCTATCCACTACTTAACTTTTACAATTCTAACAATTTTTCTTGCCAGCTAATGTATTTACTAAGTACTTCGTAAATTTATTTCCTGTTTTAATAAAATTCCTAATCCAGTTATCCTTATTTAAATTACATCTTTCATATAACACCTCCTCCATTGACAACTCACGTTTTTCTATTTTCTTCAAAATCACACATAAAGCAATGCAATGTCTCCCTTCCTTTATTGCACATCTCACACGAGTATATTATTTAAACGATTTGAAAAGTAACGATGACTTAAATCCTCCACTATCATATGTGCATGTGACGTATATTAAATCGAACAAAGTCCCTGAACCTACGTATATACGTATAACCATGGTGAGGAAAGAGAACAGTCTATAGACTTTTTCTTGCGCCCCATCACTGATAGGACGACGAGAGTGGGAGAGACAGGTAGATACCAAATAAAATAGAAGCATGGGTAAGAATTCTCCGCACAGTCGTTTGACAGATAGCGTTACGCGTAACTAGTCTCGTTTTCAACCTAGAACCCCAAAAAGGTTGTTATCGTGTCGACAACAGTTTATACCTTGCTCTCGCAATAAACACTCACTTACTTCGTCAACATGGTCGCGGCCGATACGCCGATGGACGTAAGACATCTCACGATTCATGGACATAGTTCGAAGCAGAATAGTTCTGCTTTATAAAATTTAAGAAAGTATAAAGTTAATTTTGGAATGTATCTATTGCTTGTAGGAATTGTTGAGCTTTACCATCGAAAACAATGTGATCAAAGGAAAGACGAAACCTTACACGTCCCACTACAAGAGTGCCGGCGCATTGCTATTCGACATTCTGAAAGAGACTCCGTCTACCATTAGCCAGGTATATCGTATATTCTTAATACAGGGACCTGGTTAGATCGAATGGAAAACCGATTTGTTGAGTTGAATTTTCTGTTACGTTTTCTGAAACGAAGTACATCTTTATACTGCATCGTGTTAAGGGGGTGCCACAAAAAAACCAAAAGAAATTTTCATTATCATACATTTTTCTTCTGTGTGAACTAAAAAAATTGATACAAAAAAATTTCAAACAACTTTCTTTATCAAGTAAAAGTGATTTTTTTCACCCAAAGAACTCGTTCTTTTTTTCAAACTTGCAGTAATTTCACATTTCATCATTTATGCGGGTTTTTCTTAGCTCACAAAAAAGAAAAATGATGAAAATGAAAATTTCTTTTGGTTTTTTTTGTGTCAAACAAAAATTACGACCTGCGTCTTTCCCGCCGATAGGAGGTTTTAATTGTGAGGTGGTCTACAAATGTGCTTTGCAGTCGACTCAATTTGAATATTTCTTGTTGAAAAAATTTGTACAGACCACTCAAATTAGTATGAAAATAGGATAAAAAGTTCGATAGAATTAATAATTTTTTTCCATTCTAAACAAATTCACGAAAAACCGCTTTTTTTAAACCACCTAATTCAGGATACCCCCTTAAAGAAAATCAATCTGCATAGAATTCGTGAATTTGATAATGTTATAATAATAACTACAAGTTTAAATTCAATAAAGACAAGTATCAATTGTATAAGAATAAAATGTTTGGCCATATTTTTCATAATGGTCTCTAAGTTCGAAAAGGTCTGTGCGAACGCGCACTCATATTTATTTCATAATTGTAATGTTTATCAATCAACGTCTTGTAATCAATGTACAAAATTTAATTAACGATAAAGGAAATCGCTCAAATTGAACGAATACTAGAATATTGTCTAAATATAAAAACAATTTTAATGCATTCTAATGTCCGTTTATATTTTTAAATTTATCAATTTCCTGTAAGAAAAGTAATTACGGAACAATTGAATTGTTTAGGTGGATGGGCTAACGGGTATTGAAGATAGCTATGAAGATATGCTCGACCGCGCGATAAAATGCGCACTCTGGCTAAAAAAACAAGGAATCGGAAAAGGAGATATTGTCGCAACTTCTACGGACGTCCACCGTGAATGTCTCATTCCCTGCCTTGCTTCACTTTTCATCGGTGCAATTTTCAACGCATGGGACTCCGACATGAACGTTCGTAAGTGACCGCTTTATTCATCCGAATCACTGCAATGTGCAAAGTATTTTCCTCTAGATTTCTAATTTTTGTCCACGTGATTCTTTGATTATTATTATCCGTTATTCCATAGATCAGCCGTCAAAACACAATTTGTATTATATCGCATACGTGATACAGATTGCAGTAGGCGAGATTATTGATTATCTATGCCGTATGGATAAGATTGGTTACGTACCTAAATTGCTAAATCTCCGATCGTAATCGTCTAACTATTTTTTTCCATCATTTTGAGAAATTCTTCCTTTGGACAAATTTGTATGTTCAGATCGCATCAAGATCACAAGTTCATATTTTTTAAAGTTAGTTTTCACTTTTGTATTTCTGTTTTTTCTTCAAATTTTCGGTATTGCAGGATTTATTTATTTGTAACAAAACCATAGAAAATGTTTTCAAAATTGTCTGTCAAGAGTAGGTATTTTCATGTTTTAATAATGATAACTAGGTTGCTGATGTTTATGCATTTATGGCAAGTAAAAATGTGGGAAAATTGCAAAAATATATAAAACATCAACAATAAAGTACATATCACACTTTTTAGAAGATAAAACATATATCCATATAACTATCAATTCTTTATCTGAATGTGTAAAAATATGAATTTGCGTAAACATCCGCAGTGTAATGATAACAGACTAGATAAATATACTTCCAGAATGTTTGTATCTTCACCTTAAATCTAAGACGATGGAACATATTTTAATGAAATTTTGAACATATCTAGAATACATTGAACATCTCGCTAATTTAGAGAACATGCTTATTTCATAAATTGGGATTCGTTAGTTCTCTAAGTAACTCTAACTAACCTCTAATTTAGAGTATGTTCAAGAGCATTGCCGTGTCGCGGTTAATTAGTCTTGGCCACGCGATGATGCCTAGTCAATACCAATGTGTTTTTCCTGACATGCATCAGAAACTCAAGGCTTGTTCACATCTTAACCATAACGGGCTTCCAGCTTTACAGTCATAAACATCCATGTTCGAGGCTACTGAGCAACCTCTAACAATGTTTAAACATTTAAGGTTGCCCAGAGGAAAACCTTCACATCGCTATTCATATAACTATTCTTGGTCTGGTAAAACTTTAGACTCCATCTACTAATCTGAAAATGCTTGGAAATAATTCACAACGTCATTAAGTATAAAAATTAAAATTAAAAATTCAACCTTACTGCTATGGTGTTTCCTTACTAAAATGCCGTTGAGGAACATATACCTTGCTCGTACACTAGTAATTTAAAAAACCTTGACTCGAGTAATAGATAGACATTACAGTAAATAAGTGCCATCCTTTATGATTTTATTCTTCACGTTTACGTAACTGAAAAAAATTACACGATTACATAAATCATTAATCCTTAAGGGAGTAAACGCAGTTGAAAAAGTTCGAGAATTTTTTGTCAGGATCTAAATACATATTTTAATTCAAAACAAAGCGTAATTTTACAGTACAAATATTGAACTTAATATATGTATAAATTTTGTACCAAAGATATATTTAAAAATGGCCAGAATTAGCCGAAAATGTTGATACTTAACCCTTTGCACTCTGCACCATCTCGTTGCAAAACATGCAAACAGGAATCGGATTACATAAAATAGAGTAACTTTGGAAACGTGTCGTTTTTGGTATTATTAGACTTGATTATTAATTCTTCTAGCTTTCTTGATCCAGTGACACCACTACAAACATAAATTCTTTATAGTGTTACTAACAAAATTTCTTAAACTTACGATGTCCGCTCATAGGGGACATCCGAGTGCAAAGGGTTAAGATGCTGATCGAATTGAAATCGACAGTAATGGCTCATTATGGTGACTCGGTAATGACGTCGTTGATGATGAAAGTCTATCTAATAGGATTGAAATTTCTTAATTTCTGGAAATGTTCAACAGCTTATAGATTAATAATTATTTGAAACTCGTACGTTTGTAATACTCCTTCGAAAAAATAAATAATTTTGAATAAAAATATTGTTCTTACAATACAGAAGATTTTTTGCACATTTATTAAAAGCGATTACAACCTAGCGAGAATCATGATATAAAAATACAATGATAGATATATACAGTGACTCACGAAAGTATTTGAACACTTAGTACGAAATACTTTATTAATTATAATAGTTATATTATATAACATTTACTGAAATATTATTAACACTGTAAGGAGGTACGACTCTGCAGATTATGTAGGTAAAGTTTCAAAGAAATCGAAATATGTAAACAATAGATTTGAATTATTTCTTATAAACATAGAGATTGTTGAAGCCACAAAAGTATTTGAACAGGTAATTTTTAAATCTTTAATATTTAGTAGGTCCGCCTTTGGCACGAATAACATCCTGTAAGCAAGTATGCATACTATTTACTAACTTTTCTGTAATACTTGGCGAAATAGAATTCCAAACTTGGAGTATTTTTTCCTTTAAACTTGCCGTGGATGTTATATTAAATTTTTGTAATTCTTTCGCCATTATTGCCCATAGATGTTCAATCGGGTTAATATCAGGGCTTTGTGATGGTCTAACCAGCATGTGGGGGGTATTATATGTATATAACCCATTCCTTACCAATTTTTGCGGTGTGCTTAAGATCATTATCCTGCTGAATGTAAAAGTCTTCGTATACACCCAATTTTCTTGCACTTTCCTTTAAATTTTGTTGTAAAATGTTCAAATATTTGTATTTATCCATTGTTCCTTCTATGAAGATCAAATTCTCGGTGCCGTTTGCCGCCATACACCCCCAGATCATAACTGAGCCACCCCCATGTGTCACCGTAGCACATAAGTTCTTTGGTTCCATCTCTGTATTCGCTTGTGTTCAAACAAAATTGCGTCCGTCTGACTCAAAGACGTTAAATTTTGATTCATCTGAAAATATCTTAACTTTATTTCAGAATACATTACCTTTACTAATAAATTCTTTGGCGAACTCCAATCTTTTCTTCAATCAGATCAGTATCACTAATATATGGCTTCTTTCTAGGAACCCTGGCATGGTAATCATTTTCACGTAGCACTCTTCTGCATAGTTCTGGATGCACATTTTTATTAGAATTCTGTATAACTACTGTTGCAACTTTTGTAGCAGAAAGTTTTGGATTTTTTTTATTTCGCGGTGCAAAGCTCTTTCTTCCCTTTCGGTTAATTTCTTTGGTCGGCCTGAACGGTATATATTTTTTAAAGTTCTTTCAGATTTCGATTTTTTAATAATACAATGTATCCTAGATCTACTTATATTTAATAATTTACTTATTTCACCATACGTTTTTCCTTCTTTACGCCACTGGACAATTAATTTTCTATTACTTTCAGGAATTTCAGTTGTTTTTGGACACATGATCAATATCATACTATTTCACAATGAATGCTAGACTCAGACAGACCCATGTATGTACGATGATGACTAACAACAATCAATGTTTACGTTTAGTGACCGAAAAATTGAGTTTTCATTGATTCTTGGAACTCACTCTTGTGTGTTCAAATACTTTTGTGGCTTCAGCAATCTCTATGTTTACAAGAAATAATACAAATTTATTGTTTACATATTTCGATTTGTTTGAAACTTTACCTATATAATCTGCAGAGTCGTACCTCCTTACAGTGTTAATAATATTTCAGTAAATGTTACATAATATACCTATTATAATTAATAAAGTATTTCGCACTAAGTGTTCAAATACTTTCGTGAGTCACTGTACAAAGATAACGTCCAATTAAAATTATGTTGTTACGTATGTTTATAGACCTGGCTCGTCATTTTATAACAATGTCGGAGCCGAAAGTTCTCTTCGCAAACGAGGAGTCGGTTAGGGTCGCGTTGGAGGCGGCGAAGATCGAAGTTTTCCCTGTCAAGGTGGTGACGTACGGCAAATATGCTGGCACGACGCCATTCTCAGAGGTGTTGAAGGGTCATAATAAATCGGATGTGGCCGATTTCCAATGCACGGAAATCGACAATTCACAGGACACAGCGTATATTCTTTACTCCTCTGGGACAACGGGTTTGCCAAAGGGCGTGATGACCTCGCATCACTCATTACTCGGTGTCTTGCAGATGACCGATCTCATGAACATGAGTTCGTCTTCACTGATGTGGTTCAGTCCTATATACTGGGTCAGCGGTTTGTTGTTAAGCCTTCTAAGCATCTCTACTCGCCGCAAGAGGATCATCACGCCGAATTACCAAGACAAGATAGCCTGTGAATTGATCGAAAAATACAAGGTATGTGTTTAATCAGGAATCGGGAAAACTAGATTGTGGGTATACAGATTTTCTGTTTCAGTGTAAAAATTACGATTTCCAGGATTATGTTGAATAATGATTATGTACGTTTCAATGGTTACATTACCTGGAGCAATTTAATTATTATGATTAACATATATTCGCGATCGCTGACATGAATTCACGTCGCTTTACATTCTATTCCTTGTTGTGAAAATATTATGAAGATCTTTTTATTTTATGCACTCGATATTTACAACACTGATGTTTCAAAATGTATTTTGTTATTTTTATCTTCGCCCTAACGATACGAATTTGCGATGTCCAGCTTCAAAATTTTATTATTTTCGTCACTACTCGGTATGAGAAACCGAGTAAAATACCTGCCGGTCGAGAATGTGTTAAGAATTATAAATAAAACCAAACAAAATACAATAAACAAATTATGACTGTATAATGAAGGAACATTTCATAAAGATTTGTAGAATTATGTTAAAAAATTATTATAAACTTAGTAAGCTTTAGTAAGCTATTACACTCTAGTATAAAAATTCTTCTCAATTTATAATAATTTGTTACCATAATCTTAAAATTCAAGAAGCTTATTATTGGACTCTAGCATATTCTGTAGACATTCTTCTTAATTCATAATCATTTTTTATTACAATCCTATAATTCTCAACTTTTATAATGCAATTAAAATAGAAATATAAATTTAAATATCGTTAACACTATTAAGAATTGTAAGCACTCATTTACAAAATCGTCCCTAATTGTTTTCTCATCCATTAATCATCTCTAGATCGGATGGGTGATGCTGAGCACCAGCATGGCCAATCGGTTTGTCCGATACAGCGGTCTGCATGACTACGACCTTTCGAGTTTGAAGGTTCTCTTCGTCGGTGGAGCTTGCTTGAAGAAGGAATCTCAGGATTTGTTGAAGAAGCACCTGCCTCAAACGATGATTATACAAGCATACGGTAATTTGTACAATCTGGATAATAATTTTCTGAACTCCAGCCTCCATTAGGTATTGTAAGTATACAGGGTGTCCCAGGTTTAGTGATACAGCGCTCTAACTCCAAAACTATCGGCTGAATGGAAAATTTCAAATATGGAAATTGCATGGTAAAGCAAGTTTCGTTTTTCAAATGGAACTATATATTTTTTTTATACCATGCGATAGTACTTTTCAAGACGAATTCATGAAGCTTTAATGTATTTACCCGATTTTTATTAGTTTTCAAGCTATAACGCATCGAAGTTTGCTAATTTTCAAGGAAAAACCTCGATTCGACCCCGGGCGGTCCCATTGATGCGGTAAGCACCATGGGGTTCTTGAAATCTATATGGAGGGTCTCACTTGTGATTCCAGGCCCAAGGAAGGAAAACAGGAAAAGTATTACTTACCTAGAAAATTTTCGGCGCTACAAATAATGCATCAGTAGCGGTCAATACTTTTCTCGTTTTCCTTCCTTGGGCCTGGGATCGCAAGCGAGACCCTCCGTATCGATTTCAAGAACCCCATGGTGCTTACCGCATCAATGGGACCGCCCGGGGTCGAATCGAGGTTTTTCCTTGAAAATTAGCAAACTTCGATGCGTTATAGCTTGAAAACTAATAAAAATCGGGTAAATACATTAAAGCTTCATGAATTCGTCTTGAAAAGTACTATCGCATGGTATAAAAAAAATATATAGTTCCATTTGAAAAACGAAACTTGCTTTACCATGCAATTTCCATATTTGAAATTTTGCATTCAGCCGATAGTTTTGGAGGTAGAGCGCTGTATCACTAAACCTGGGACACCCTGTATATTAAGTATAGAAATTAATTCTATGCCTTTTTAAGGTAAACTTTATTGTTTATTTATAAAAAAAACATCATTCAATTTCAAATCCTTCTTCCGTCACATATTTAAGAACAAATTACATATAGTTGTAAAATTATTTCGTTAATATAAAAGTTGGGACACTAACGAAATCAAATGGTCAGAAAATATTATTATTTAATCTAGTGTTACAAATAATTGCATGTAAAAACACAGGATTAATTTATACGCTTAATGATTGTCAAATACACTTATAATCTATTAGAAGAATACCGACAAGAAAAATTTGTTGAGTACTGATTTTCGTACGAATAGATACATATGTACATTTCTAATGGCCGTCAGGTTGAGACTTAGATTATGACATATATAAATACATTGTAATAGAGATTAAGTTGAAGACCTACAAGGTTAGTAATACATAATTTTACTTAAACTAAAGATGTAAATGATTAAACGTAAGGGTACAGAATTATTTTCTGCATCTAGTATAATACAACATTTGAACATTTACTATTACATGTAAGCAAGTAAATCATTTTTTCATCTTAGGTATGACAGAAATGGGTGGATTGATCACCACCCAAGTGTCAGGCAGTAGCACGAGCGGCTCTTGCGGAATCGTCAACGTGAACTGCCAATTGAAAATCGTCGATATCGATACAGGAAAAACTCTGGGCCCGAATGAAACTGGCGAGATTTGCGGGAAGTCGATTCACATGATGACGGGATATTTCAAGAATCCTGAAGCTACTGCGAACACCATCGACAAAGAGGGTAAGCATAAAGTACATAGAGTTTTAAATTAGTTTTGAAGAATTCAATTGTCAAGGATTCACATATCCATTAGTATTTTAAAAATAAATTATGTTATAGAATTATTCCTACTCCTTTATACGCTGACCTTAAACAAATGAAATTTTTTTAGGAGAAAATGTGAAAAGATCCTTGTTGATAAATATACCCCTTTCAACGAACCACCCCTTTCAAGAACCTTAAACATTTTTAGGACATTCTACGTACACTATGTTAATAAAACTTAAAAAATAACAATTACTATTGAATTCCAATTCTATTTTCTCTTAATAAGAAGTGATTAAATTTTGAGCATAATCAATCTATAAATAATGATGACTGCCTTTCATAATTTTTTTTTACATGGATAGTTCATTATGCAACTTCTATAAGTCTATATTTTTTATAAATATCATGTTCAAAAGTACCTTAATTATATTAATACATAGTAAACTATACATAGTCAATTAGATAATGAATGTTTATTATTGCACGTGATAATTTCACTCATTGTCAGTGAAAGCTCTCGAGTGGGTCCCAAAATTTATAATACGAAACATTGAATTGTTTATATTGTGTTTTGACTATCTTATTACAAACGTGAAACATATTCATTTTTAAACATTTTTAAATGAGTGTTTTTATTATTTCTTAAAATATTTGGTACCTTACAACTTTTACTTTAAGTGTTAAATGTTGAATGATAAAAAAAAACGTCGTATAACTGCTAGAATAAATATGTTAAAATTCTAATCCCAGGTTGGTTGCATTCGGGAGATATCGGTTACTTCAACGAGAAAGGAGAGCTCTTCATCATCGACAGACTGAAGGAGCTTATTAAATACTTGGGATACCAAGTAACACCAACTGAAATCGAGAATCTATTGCAGTCGCATCCGGGTGTTCTAGAAGCCGCGGTCGTTGGCATACCTCATCCTACGGAAGATGAACATCCTATTGCCTTTGTCAGCAAGGTTCCTAACATGGAGGTAAGCTTGTACAAGTATCAAGTACTGGGTAGTGCAGCTCACTGACCTGAATCAGAGTTGTGCACATTATTTAATTTATTTTTCTAGGAGAAAATTTTCTCCAAGTTTAGGAATAAATTAAATATAAATGAAAAAAAAAATTATAAATTCCAAGATGAATGATAAAAACAATTTACAAATTTCGTGAAATTTACTCTTAATTAGTTTCCCCACTTAACATTCAGTTTGTGACGTCACCTTCTACTAACACTGATGGCAGTGTGCTATCAATTAGCTATAATACGATTGAAGCCATGAAAATTTTGTAAGGATAAACTGATTAAATGAACACTTTTTGAAAACGAGTACTCCATCAAAATTAATAATATTGTATACCATGTAAATGATAATTCAAAGTTTGCTTTACTATTACATTTTCATTTCTTTGATCACGTTTAGCATTTAAATTATTCGTAGCCTGAAAATGGAGATTGGAATTATTTATGTGATTATTAATATATTCTACATTATTATGTATGTTATACGTGCAATTACGTGATCACTGTTGATTTACTTTAAAGGTGACAGCGGAAGAATTGATCAAGAAAGTAGCTACCACGTTGACAGATCATTTCCATCTACGTGGAGGAGTGCAGTTTCTACCAAGTCTCCCACACACTCCTAGTGGAAAGGTTTCAAGAAAAGAGCTGAAGGCAATAGCACGATCAATGGCTACTACTTAAAAAGTTTTTGCGTACTGTTTATCCCATAAACAGAACAAAATAGCGATATTGAATGATGCGGTGTCTAGCGTAGGGTTTTTCAAATTATTCTCATCATGTAACACTTTTCATTTCACTATATATATATATATATATATATATATATATATATATATATATATATATATATATATATATCATGATATTATATTTCACAGTAATTTGGGGTTCAAGATTGAAAAACAGTAAACGACTTTTCCATTTCATTTTTCCATGAAAAATTATTCCTGAAAGAGGTTATTCGTGCGAAGAGGTCTATTGGTTCGAAGTAAATAATCCTCTGTGTAGTAATGATGCGAAACTAATGTGAGTTATAAACATGGAAAATTTATTTATTTTACTGTATCTTTTTAATCATAAATTGCGATTTTTCTCGAAATAATTATACATATTATATGGATCATTAGTGTTACGTACAGTTTGTGTCAAACTGTAAGACTTGATGATAGTATTGTTTAGGGGTTTAGGGATTCGAGAGTATTTATCAAGAGCTTAGGGTTGGGTCTGACGCGATATTTTTTGGGTACTCGAAAATTACAACTAATAATGCTATACTGGATGTTCTTATGAAACACCTGGTTCATTGATTTGTTAACTTTTGTGGGCGAGTCTAAAAAATATGTTATTTTTTTTTTTAATGGGTATGTATACTTGCAAATATACCTTTTTTTGCAACGATTGTGAACCGAATTCAGTATTGAGGCTTTTCCTACCGCCAATTAATTCAGCAGTGAAAAATTCAGCACAATAAATTGTAGTAGTAAGATAAACTTTAATTTATTTATAAAAAAAATGTATTACCATCTATGTCTGATTACACTCTGTTGTTTAAATATTGAGAATTTGAAAGTAGTATTTGTAAAGTATATTACATACAACTATACTGCAGAGCTAACTCATGAATCTTGAAATGATATATTATGCATAAGATTAGTATGAAATTATAATATTTAAAAATTAAAGTAATTAAAGGTTACAGTGGCAACATATTCATAGCATAGAATTCATAGTAGAATTATGTGATTCTATTACTGTTATTCCTTTCCCTTTTATCTGACCTCGTTGAATTACCTCATTTAGAACTACTTAATTTTCACGATAACATTTCTTTTCTTATGACAAAGATTTCGATAAAGACATGTACTTTGTAAAATCGATTCGAGTTGTTCTTCGTAATGACATGCACATATAAAAGCAGAATAAATTCTGCTATGAAAATAGTAGTATTTATTTGTTTCTCTTCGAATAGATGGAATCAAGTTTCCAAAATATTTCTTCTATCTCTGATAATACATTTGCAATTATGGGAGGAAGCAAATTGTTTATCTCGACTGATGAAATTAAAGAGTGAATAATTTACTTAATGGTATATTTCGATCCCACCCAATCGACAGCTGCCATGTCAGAATTATAAATAAGTCCTATGTCTTTCTTCGTGCCTGTTTCACAGTCAAAGGATTAATAAAATTAGTACACTACCGTTTCATTTCTGACAAATCAATTTGTTGTATTATTTCGTACAATTTATTTAAGTAGTTTTCAGATAAAGAAACCTTAGGAGTTGAGTTCTAATTAACGTTCGAGGAATTAGTCTTACACTATCGTTTCAGCGAATTGATATAACGTGCTTTGTATTACATTATCATTTATCTGATAACTATAAGTATCTACCAACGATATTTGCATTCATCATTTATTATTAAAAATAACAATTTTTCTGTGTCTGCAGTTTATTGTCCTCTACTATGCCTCATCATTCTTAAATTCTATATTATTTATCACACATTTTTATTCTTCCTTCGTACGTCACTATGATTACAATTATAACAGGTACGATAATGAAATAATTCTATCTTTCATTTATGATATCTATAAAAAAAAAACTTTATTTTTCATATATACAATTTCTATATCAAAAAAGTTTCAAGAACAATTAAAAAACAGAAGGGAAAAATAATAAAAACCTAGTATAGGTATTTAAAAAAGTTAGTAAAATTTATTGTGCAGATTTAATAATAAATGCGTACATTGAAATATTCACTATTGGATTAAAAATCGTGTGTTTTTATCCCGTTTGATATAATGATCCATCCATTCGATGTTGGTGCCTTTAGTCGTAACCACGTGCCTTGGCTTCCTTGAACATGCCAACCAAGGAGTCCAGGGTTTCCAGGGCGGTGGGAGCAATTTGGTTAGCTGGCAACAGGAAGCCGTAACGGCCAGTGTCGCGCAACTCGTAAGTGAAGGTAACAGGTTTGTGGAAGGTTCCCTTCACCCAGTCCATTGAACTTCCGCTGGCAACATCTGAAAACAAGTACCAAACGTGAAGAAGAATCTCTATAGCATTCCTTGTTGATCGATTCTCAAGACTGATTCAATATTTTTAAAACCGTAGGACCATTTATTTTCACATAATTTTGGAATACTTGTCAGGCAAAAAGTAGACGATAAGTAGGTACTATTAATTGTTGAGAGTAATTTTCAAAGGGCCTAAGTCCCAAAGCACGCTTTTAGATCACCGAGAAGTACGAAAATCATTTTTCTTCAAGCGTTATGAAACTTGTATTTATTTGTAGTCGTGTGATCGTATAAAATAGCTTAAAGAGGAATTTTAATTAACAAAATTTAGAAATTTAGAAAATTTGAAGAGGGAGTCTAGATATAGATAGGGTGTTTTAGAACAATTTATCGTAATATCCTTTTGGTAGCTTTCACTTTATAACTATCACTGATCTAGGAATCAGTAATGATCATAAACAGTTTAATCATTTTTGTTCGTCAGACTATTCTTCGAAGAAACTATTTAACTTAATATCTTGTTATATTCCTCTTTACACTTCACAAGAAATGAATATATGTACTTACAGATCGTTTCAGCGATATTTCCAGTTTTGTATGAGGTTCCATATCGTTTAGCCAAAGCTTGAATTGTCTTCTGACCGATGCTGAGCTGAAACGCAAATTATTTCAATTATTGCAATTATCTTTATATACGTTTATCAGAACGCGGTTGATGAATGAATCAGTGATTACCATTTTTATTTTTAAATGAAAATTGATCGTTCGACGTGATTAACGAGTGTTGCGAAGTCTCGATAATTGTTCAAAATGTCACGAAGAATGATTGATACTATCAACAATGTAGATAAAATCGAATGGACGCAATACGTGCTAGATAAAATGTGAAATTAAACGTGAAATTCTCTGGAACCTAATAATTAATTTTCTATCTATTACGAAATTTGTTTGAAAATATTTTATGGTCTTTAAAGCAATCCTTGTATATCGAATCAGATAATAAGAACGTATAGCTGCACTTTGTCTGATACTTATTCTGAAATCTGTCTAATATTGTACATATTCACTGAACCTGAATTTCTTAATATATTAAATCTTGGTACAATAGAGATATTTTATGGTTAGTGCTAAGAAAAGAAACAGAAAGACATCAATTTGTAATAATAATGGAGATTTTCTATATTTCAGTCAGTTTGTGAAAGCTCCCCCAAGGAAAAATTATACAAAAATTATAACTGTCCTAAAAAAGTGGACAATACAAACTATTATTAAAACTTTATATCCCATTTTCTTTCTTGTAAACTTTAAAATTGTCCTAAGAATCAGTCAATATCGAATGTTCAAACATTGTCATTTGAAGTAACCAAAGAACAAAATAAAATACCAACAACAATAGATAGTATAACAATAACAAATAATTGAATGAAAATTGTCGTGGTTTCACTTACTTCGTCGCTGTAATTTTCCAAGTGATCCTTGGTGTGACCGTATGGGAACATCAGAAGCTGAGAGTAACTGTGGAAGGCAACGTAGGCGGAGAATTTTCCAGAGATCGATCGGAGGTACTCAGAGAAGGATTTCGTTTCAATGTCAGAGAACGCAGAGCTTCCGGCATAAGTTTCAGAGCATGGGCTGCTGCTGGAACCACCGCCTGAAATTGAAGAAAAAAAATATAATATGTTTATTTAGCCTCCACTATCATATACACAAATTTCTACACGAATGAATATCAAATACAATATTAATCGCTAAACGAAGTTTGTCAGATTTCGATTCGAATAGTAGATGACGAATAAAGCCTCTAGTCAGCGATTCATTCGCAACATTCATTTAATTGAACAGTGATTATGATAAGCTTTGATTTGTGCAACGTGAAGCATGATTCGATTGCATACGGTATGTCGAAACATTGGTAATATCTTTGTTAATATCAGGGAATGTTTATTTGGATTGTTGAACAAATAACAAACCGGAATTATGAATTTAAAATTATTCATTAAATAATGAAAAGTATACGTTGAATGCCTTTTTGTGCAAGCCTTTTGTTCAACCGTTGTATATCCTTAATGACAAGCCTATTATTCTTGATTTATATTTTTATACTCTTTTTCGAAGTTGTTTACTCTTATTGTATTGGCAAGCCTGTTATTCGTGATTTATATTTTTGTACTATTTTTCGAAGTTGTTTATTCTTATTGTATTGTATTTCATATATTATAATGTAAATATATATATGTACTGATAATATACACAGCTATGTACATATTGCTAATAATCTCATATGGGGTTTAATAGCTTCAATACAAAAAAAATTAAAGTAAAAAATTCTGTCAATGTCTAGCGACTGAGAAGAGGAGCATTTCGACTTTTCTTCAAGTCAAATGTTAAATTCATCGCTTCTTAATGATTATAAAATATTACTGAAGATGTAGACGTATAAAACTTAAAACTTACTCATCCATTTGTATCCCCAGTTCCTGTTAGGGTCAGATCCGTAACAGAGACTGCCGTATGGTTTGCGTGTCTTTCTCCACATGCGGTTCTGGAACACAAACACTAAGGATCAAGTACACGATCAAACTTAATATTGGTGACAAGTTCAATTAAGTGTCAGATCAAACTCACTCTAAAACCTTAATTCCATCAGGTTTAAGTGTAGGTTTACGAAGATTTCTTATCAGATTTTCATTACTGAAGTAATGCTTTAATAAGTGGAGTCGATTTACTAAAATTATTTAAGAGATTTGTACAAATATGAATTTGAATATACGCTTCCCTTTTCATGTGGATAAAAGTCAGCACACATGGCTGGTAAAAAATATTAGATTTCTGTTAACGTTGTGAAATATGGAATAGATCAAAATGATCGTGCTGTCTTTAAATCTGATTTGAAGACTCCTTTCATAATTTGCTCTAATGCTAAAAGTTCCCCTTCGAGTTTCATTTGAAACTTCTCTCAGATCTCAGATAGTTAATCAAACTCCCAATCTAAATAAGTACCTAGCTCGCTAAAATCCAAAACAGTCAACCAATAATCACATTTTAAGACTCCACTTATAGTTTGCTCTAAAGTTAAAGGCTCCTATTATAATCTTACTTAATGACACCTCTCACAATTTAATCCATAGCTAAGGTCCCTCTTCTATCATGATTTCAAACTTTATTCACACAGTTATTCAAACCTTTTCAAACCTATCTAGACAAGTATCTAGCTGATTCAAGTCCCAAAGAATTCCCAAAAGTCCAATTTGTTCATCAACTCACCTTTTCGTGCGTGTAAACATAGCCATCAGGGTTGACGACGGGGAAGATGTACCAGGTGTGGGACTCAGCGAGCGATCGGACGTCGGCAGCCTTGCTGTTCAGCAATTCGTTCACCATGTAAAGGATCGTGGCAGGTCCGATCCATTCCCTAGCGTGGATTCCAGCCTCGAGGACGACTCCAGGTTTGTTACCACCCAAAGACAGCTTCAGACCTTTGATCTGACGTTTCTCGTACGTCGATCCACCTACGATCACTTCAACCTTGCCAGGGTGAGCCTTGGCCAGACTATCCAAGTAAGAGTAGATCTCATTCAGAGTGTGGTAGTTGTTCAAGTCGAATGCAACGAGGGGTTGCGCTGGTGGCCTTTCGCTGTCGATCAAGGTTTGCACGTCGGGGATGAAGGTCTCGTACTTGACTCCCAAATTGTCCATCATTTCGGTGAAATCATGGGTCTTGTGGGGGGCAACCATCACGTCGGCGAAGCCATTGACTGCGGTTGGCTCCTTCCAGAAGGAGAACTGCGAATTTTCATGACGATTAGAATGTTATTAGCAACTAGGATAAATCTTTAATTTATATTCTTTTTAAATTGAAACAACATTTTCTTCGTTTAATTTTCATGACGATTAGAATGTTATTAGGAACTAGGAGTTATTTTTAATATACATTCTTTTTAGACTGAAACAAAATTTCATTTAATTTTGTTTTGTGTGAATATTACATGTTTTAGGAGTGTGATTCAAATGTCAACAAATATGAATAATTTTATTAATTTTGATCTCTTTCGAAGAACCAAAGTCTATCTTCTTCAAAAAAAGGTTTAAAAATAAGCGAAAAAAATAGAAATGGATAAGCTGTCGAGCTCTTATCGATTATGTTATGATTTTAAATGTTTAAATAAACTCTTTCATATAAATGCAAAGAATGGAAAAATGTAAATTTATTAAAGATATTGATATACGCAAAAAAGGATAAAATATTAAGAATTTGCCAAAATAGTGGTCATGGTTTTGTATAGAAGTAAGTTATACACATACCGAATCGGACAAGGATTCCAGGTCGCGTACAGTTTGGAGTTGCTCCTCTGATTGAGGAGTCACACGGAACACCTTGTAATTGTCATATCTGACTTTTTCGGCTGTCGCCAAAGCGAACAGCGCAACTAGGACTATCTTCCACATGGTACTTCTCCTAAACAAAAATTAACACTTACGATAAAATTACTAGAAATAATACACCATAATTTAATTCAGTTTTCATCTTCTTCGTTTAATTCGTAAATTGTCAAAATTAACGAATCGATGAAGCAGAGATAGGCAAAATTCTCAACTATTTAGAAAATCTCGAATAACGAATAAATGATACATAATTTCTAATCCGTTATGTGTTCAGTAAAAATAATATTCTAAATGATAAAATGAATTTACAGAATTTATATTCAACGAATAAAAATTGATCTAAGATTCGAAAAAAGATTGCAGAGTTTCTATTTGTTAATTATTATTCAAATAGACTTCTGCTATCTCTCTCATCAAACACCACTTAATCTACATTCAGATTATACGATTTTGGAAGTGATTGTAAATCTGAGAACTGCAAGAAACAAGAATAGTTACGAGCAGAGTCGAAGCTGTTAGTTGTTTCAGGTTTCAGTACGATCAGAAAATAGAGTGACGTGTGAGCTTACCCTCCGTGGTCACGAAAGAAAAGTAGGTATGCGATGATCGGTCTTTCCTTCGTTGTATTTAAACGCTTTATCTGCGCACGGCACCAACAATCATTTCTCATGGATCGTTATTCAAAAATCATATCAACGATCAATTAAGAGACGGTCTGAATCTACCTTATCGGGTTTGTTCTGCGCGAATTATCTATCTGATCTTACGCCAGGCCACTCAACGTTCCCTCGTAGTTTCGCAATCAGTTGCAGACGACTTTTAATTCCGGGTTACTCCACTCGGACACTGATCGTTAATATCGCGACAGGGAATAATGTGTGCCGTTTCAATCCCCCTGTGGACCTACAATTTGGTGCATGAAAGGAAAGGAAATTCAGGATGATAGGGTGTGTAGCTAAAAATGATTTTATTCAATTGGTACATTTTATTTTAATTAAATGAATAGTTACGCGTGTAATAATTATTTTCGTGGTGAATTATTCGGTAATGGGAAAGATCTTTGCGTTGATTTAATTTTGTAATGTATTCTTCAATAATTGTAGCTTAGAGGGGATTTTTTTAACTTAATATTTTGAGTAGCAGTTAAGAGTTTAATATTAGCAAAGTGATTGTGGTATGCTTATACACAATTTTTAGATTTCGAAGTCTTACTTACTGTAGTTTGCCTTTGAGATATGGATATTCGTGTATGTATTTCATAAAAATCAGCATCTAGAATAATATATTACTGAGAATCATATCTTTGTCATTAATACGATTTCTTCCATAGCACTCTTCTTATTTTATTTTTATTGTAAACAGATTTAAATTCTTTTCGTCACGAGGATGTCATTCCTTAAAAAAATACACAAAGCATCGGTTTCGCGAAAATTTAATATTCATTAACATCATAGAAATATTTAGTATATAGACGTTTATCATCTACAAAAGAATTAAATTTTGGACAATATAAAGAAGGATAAAGTCGGCAGTAAAATTAGTGTATCAAAAGTCTGTTTGTTTATAAGAAAATCTACTAAATTCCGATTTGCCATATTGATCGACAAATTAGTGATAATAGTTTTGTCAACTTGTCTTTTTTAAAAATTCTTTAAATATCTTCTAAACCTTCGGAATAATTTCCTTTTTGAAGAATAAATAAATAAATAAAATTCACTCGATAAGGTGTTAAACAAATTAAAATAACGAACATTAATCCGATCGTTCGTGTGAACATGCTAGTGTTTTAAGTGTAGGTGAAGAATCAAGATCGCGATTACAAACAACCTTCCCAATTTAGAGTCTACATTTTTGGATGGATATATCAAATCGCGATAAACCAAAAGCCTATAAAAGAAAACACATAGATTATGATCAATCTCTGATTATAAATGTATGTTTGTAATCAAACATGTTCCTAGGACGTAACGCAATGAAAACTTCTTTGGAGTTTATTATAATAAATTTTATCATCGCGAAAGAACAAGTAGTAGTTTCAAAGTTTCAATCGTAAAAGAAATAATGGAGCTTCAGTCAAAAGGTGAAACAATAGTAAGCGTGTTTAGTTTAATAAAAATAGTATGAATTAGTAATTATTTTAAAACAATACGAAATTGTAATATTCGAAACATTAGAAGAATAAAATTCACACTTGATGGGCCATGAATTATTTCAACTATGAAACTTGATTTTATAATACATATCGTAACAATATTTGTATCCACTTAATACTAAACTGAAAAACGTTAATACGATGGTATAAATATTAACACTATTTTCGCACAATTTTGTAAAAATATAAATTAGGAGATTCAAACGTAGTTGACTGCTTAATGTACCTTGGAGTACTGATAAATTGAACTCTGTTTAAAAATAATTATATTTAAATAGTGTTGTCTAAGACGCTCCATAACCGAGCTTTGCAGTTTGCTCGAACATGGCAACCAATGAATCCATCGTTTCCTCTGCAGTCGGTATAATTTGATTTGCCGGCAGAATGAAACCATTTCTTCCTGTATCACGAAGCTCGTAAGTGAATGTTATTGGAGTGTTGTAGGTCCCTCGTACCCAATCCATCGATCCACCGGATGCAACATCTACAAAATTAATAGTATACATATACAATGGAACGGACTGTGCTTACAGATACTTTCATTTCTCATCTCAAAATAAAAATAAAAGGTTACAAAAATATATAATGAAACGCAATGTGACATTAACATTTTACTCTTGCTAAGTTATCTTCTTTTTAATAAATACAATGAGAATGTGGTTACAGAGTAACTTGACGGATAATTATTGTATTTAAATAATAATACACTTATTAAATTGTATTAAATATTTACAAATATTAAACTTTCCTCCTAGACACATTCGAAGTGCTCAACAAAGACACTTATTCATTTATTTATAGCCAATTATCGAAGCCTACACAGTCTTTACAGATTTGAAATATTGGAGTACTGAATCGTTTATGAGTTAATTGTACTCAAACAAAATGATGATACATATTAAACTCCTTTACAAGGAAACGTCTATATATACAAAATAGAATTTTGTAATATAAAATACAAATTTATATACGAATGCTATAGATATATCAAAGTTTATTGAAGTTATTCCAACTGATTAAAAATTCATATCCAATGAAAATATTTTGTTGTTTTATTACTATCATTGCTAATGAAATATTCCTTTCTCTTACCAAATAATATTATTATTATTTAAAAAATTGTATTGGTTTGTTCCTTCGAATTTGCAGCAACTGGATATCGCAACCTTCCTATTGAACGTCGAATCGAATAGCAAACGTTGACCTTCGTTTACGTCAGTCGTTCTATTCGTATGCGAATGATCTACTCACATATAATGTCGACGATGTTTCCAACTCTGTATTTTGTTCCGTATCTTTTCGACAGAGCGTTCGCTGAGTAATTTCCAATTTGAAACAGATCGTTGTAGTTGTAGACCCTTTTGTTGGTGTGGCCGTAAGGGATGAGCAACAATTGACTGTAACTGTGAAATGCTATGTAGGCGAATATCTTTTCGTGGATGCTGTCAATGTATTCTGACATGGTTCTCGTTTCCGTTTCGGAGAATGGCTTATCGCCGGGGTATATCTCGCTGCAAGGAAATGGACTGGTACCACCATCTGGAACGATGATAATTAACAGGTATTTAATAAATTAAGAAAGTCTTTGACGTTATGTGACTAGCTTAAACGAGCATTTCACTGTGAACGCACAAAAAAAGCATATTTTCAATCATTTTTTTCTCGCGAACTATTGCATAAAATTGAATAAATGTTTTTTCTCCTTAAAGGTATGATTAAGAAAAGTAAATAAAAAATTTTTTTTTAGTAAAAAATATTTCGTCATTTATTTACAAAATAATATGCATGTGTGCAAAAAAAAAAGTTATCCGCCGGCGCAGGTGATTTTGGCTCTCCTGGTAATCTGAAATAGAAAATCGAAAAAGTTTATTAAACTATGTCGTCACGCCTATGGTCGGAACCTTCAAGTAGTTGATATTTTGATCTTTACTTAAAATTTCACTTGATTTACGGTACCAAAAAAATGTTTTTCTTCTCTCTTTCACAAGAAACGCTGCCATTTTGTTTATTTTCGATGAAATCAATAAATGGAGGTTCGACCATAGGTGTGACGACATAGTGTAATAAACTTTTTTTGATTTTTTGTTTCAGATTACCAGGAGACCTAAAATCACCTGCGCCAGCGGATAACTTTTTTTTTGCACACATGCATATTATTTTGTAAATAAATGACGAAATATTTTTTACTAAAAAAAAATTTTTTATTCACTTTCCTTAATCATACCTTTAAGGGGAAAAAACATTTATTCAATTTTATGCAATAGTTCGCGAGAAAAAAATGATTGAAAATATGCTTTTTTTGTGCGTTCACAGTGAAATGCTCCCTTAAGTATGCAAATATATTTTGTTTGGTGTGGTCTTAATTTTATTTGGAAAATAACAACTAATAACACAATTTAGTTTGATATGGTGTTCTTCGATCATTTATGTTTGAGCCAGTAATAATAAGTTGTGTGAGTCTCCATAGAATAAAATATTTTAAATAATCAGTATTTCATCGATGTATTATAAAATTCAAATAGAATTCTAGAAGAACAACAAATTGAATGGAATTCAACATTTATATTAGAATCAGAATGGGAGATAATAACGCGAACTTAAAGTTTTCAAGCAGTCAAGTCACTATCAAATGAAATTTTTCTTTCGCACAATGTTTATATGTACCTTAAAATTATGACAAAATGTTTTTAGTTATATATCTATGTGATTAAACTGGCCCTGGACAATATTTAATGAACAGCCAAGTTCTGTTGGCTTTGAAATAATCTGAGTTTATAAATAAAAGTATCAATATTTTCTTATACAGGGTGTAGCAGGACGGGTGGTACAACCCAACAGGGGGTGATACTACATGTAAACATAAGTCGAAAAAAAGGAATAACATTTTTTCGTTTGACGCTTCGTTTTCGAGAAAATCGAGTTTGAAAATTCTATGCAGTACGCGTGGCACTGGACTGTCTCCCCGAGCCATTGTTCGCTACAAGTTCATGACACACTAATAAGGCGAGCAATGATATGTACGCGTCAACAAGGACAGCACTTTGAACAGTTTATTCAATAATGTTATGTAATTATCGTTAGTAATGACAATAAAACTAATAAACATTAACATTTCTTATTTATAATACATATCTAAGCCTACAGGCGGTCCAGCGCCACGCGTACTGCATAGAATTTTCAAACTCGATTTTCGCGAAAACAAAGCGTCAAACGAAAAAATGTTATTCCTTCTTTTCGACTTATATTTACATTTAGTATCACCCACTGTTGGGTTATACCACCCGTCCTGCTACACCCTGTATATAGTATTCTAGAAATTTGTGATTTCCAAAAGAGGCTTTTAGAGAATTTTGTTTCTTAACACCAGTTCCATACCATTTGTGTTTGATTGAAAAGAAAATACTAAGATTTCATTTGGAATACCCTTAATGAACAACGAGCTTGGACTTTGCTGTTTATTTTATACTTATTGATTATATTAATTATTACTCCAATACTAAGTCAGCACCTGCCCAATGGAAGTTCCAGTTTCTGTTGGGATCAGCACCGATGCATCCTCCTCTAGTCGGTCGTCTTGTTTTTCGCCAAAGACGATTCTAAACAAAAAATTGTATCAGCTCTCGCAGAAATTTATCGGACTTTCTAAAAGGTAACGATCAAATAATATAATTTTAATCATTAAAGTGGTATCTGTAGCATGTAACAACCATAATGAAATGAATTAACTGAATATTTTACAATTGGGCTGTCAGTTGAAGTCATATTCCACTTTTGTCGAGAAAAGAGTAAATATTAATTTTAAAAAAATCAAGCTGATTCCAGTATTTGCTATAAAGGAACATCTCATATACCTATATGCAGTTAAAATTTCAAAGCGATATTTTTAAAATAAAATTTAAACTGTCTTTTCTTAAAGATACATACTTCCATAAAATTAAAAAAAAAAAGAAGACTTGATTTTGTTGAATTGAAAAGGTAAAAATCATTCTAAAAATAATTGAAAATGAACATTGAATTTTGAAACGCGCTATTGAAAACAAAGCAACAGAACTTTCTACAGAACCCAGCACTCCATACAATAACACTTCATTCCGTGACTCAGCTTTTATCGAACAGTTTGTCTAAGCAGTTATCGCGATCCACATTGTACCTATCTGTTGAACGCACGACCGTGTGTACTTTAATTTAAAAAAAAAGTCGCAACTGATTGAAATTTCTATACTAATTATAAATAGATAACGAACAGAGACGTTGTCGTCGATAAAACGCTAAGAACAAATCCACAGTTTATCAGCAATCAGTGCTTCAATTAATCACGTTCCTCAGATCGTCATCTCGTCACATTCGCATGCAGTCTTTATCTTTATTTGTATACAAATTAAACAGTCACCGATCCAAGTTCAAACGGGGATTAAACAAGGAAATGCGATATTGAGATTCGTTACGAGATTCAACATTTATCATCCATGTAGATTTCAATACGAATCCGCTTAATTAATTAATACAACCTTTGTTGATAAATTTCGAATCTAAATTAGTGTGATTAAAATAAACATCGGTATATCTCGAATCTAAATCCGATGGATAAAATTGCAAATTGAAACGAGTATCGAAATGTGCAATCTAAATGCCTCGAGGATTCTTTCATCGCGATGAGATTATGTAAGGGTTGTTGATGTCTTTTACCGTTGTGTGCGTGTACTCGTAACCATCCGGATTGAATACGGGGAAGATGTACCAGTCGTAAGACTCAGCCATGTATCTGATGCGTGAATCGTCGCTAAGTATCAATTCATTCAGGATGTAAGTTACGACAGCCGGCGATATCCACTCCCTGGCGTGGATTCCACCTTCGATGAACACGCCAGGATTGCCCTCTTTGTAAGAGAGCTTCACGCCTCTTATGCTTCGTCCTTGGTAGCTGCTACCACCTGTCACTGGTTTCACGATTTCGGGGTGTTGAGTCACCAGAGAATCCAGCCATCGATAGATCTGAAAAGTAAAGACTTATTATCCAAGAATGGCTCGAAGTGCAAATTTTTATATTCGTTCTTATTCTTTATTATTACAATGTTCGATTGCATTCAATTTTTATATTATTTTTATATCATAGTATATACATTTATATACATACTTTCGTATTACGTTAAATCTTACATATAATTCTTTTTTTAAACCAGTTTCGTGGCAATTTTCACGATTGTTTTACAGTCAAAGTACTTAATAGTAATTGTGGTCTATAGATAAATTCATAAACACTTCGTGTGTTATTTGAGTAAGTGTGAAATGGTACACCTTGGAATAGTGATAACATTTTTTTATCACAAATATCAGATGCGATTACGGTTTCGATAACCGAATCTCGTATCGAAAATCTTGGAGAAGAATGCGGTCTCTGTAGTTAAATGTTACTCTATTACAAAACGGTGTCACTTGTAAGATAAATACAAAGTTTGATGTTCAAAGCTTGTGGTTTTGAGATGTATTTTTAAATTGAATATTTGACAGAATATTTAATGTTAAATATTTGTCAGTTGTAGGCTTCCAATTTTCTTTTTCCTTTTGTTTTTGCATAATTACGTTCAACCCGAATAAAAAACTATGAATTGTTTGAAATTTACTAGTGCAATCTTCGCTTAAAAATTCATAATATTTATCAATACGTTGACGTTGGTATGAATTAATAAGGGTGAATTTTGTAACCTAACCAGACTGTAGGTTTAGTATGTAAGTCTGCTAGTGGATCTGTATGATAGTGTAGTAGTATGATAGCATAATAGCATGGTAATATGTTGCCGTGACAACATGAGCATATGACACTAGACAACATGATACTACAGCATTATCATATTAGAGCACTATCACACTATCATATTGTCATATTAATATGCTATCATACTACCAAATTATTATACTGTTATACTGTAATACTATCATACAATTGCATTGACTTGTCATCATACTCTTTACATTTTTTACAATACCTTATCATCATGCTTTACATATAACAGTATAAAATATAATCATAACAATTTTGTAGCATAATAACAAGGCAATATGGTAAAATAAAAATATGCTGGTACAACAATATGGTCATAGGATAGCTCTATAATATTATCGTCTTGCAGTGTTATAGTATGGTATCATAAATCTTGTACGTCAGATCGTATATTTGAATATGATGACATTGTGGATAATATTATAATACATGCATTTCGTTAAGGAGCCATTATCAATTTTTAGTTAAAATAAAATTAATACACTTAATGTTACCAAAAATAATACATACTTTTCAATTAATTAAAAGAAATTAAGTTTGTATACACCGAGTGTATGCTAATTCTTGATAAATGCTGAAAGTAAACGTTGTTTTTAAATAATACTTATGATCTTACTACGTCCAATCGATGATATCCCAGCCAGTCAAAATTGCCACGCACGTTTCTACGAGGATTTTCATCGTCGATATACTTCTGCACGTTCTCCATCATCAATTCAGGTTCAAGTTCCGACGTATTTGCGATTTGCATGAACTCCTGAAGTTTCTCCGGCGATATCATAACATCCGCAGTGTAATTGACCCTTGGTCGTTCCCAGAACGCGTAACCATCGCTGTCTCGCATTGTGTGGAGCAGTTCGAGTTTAGTATCATCCGTGACATGCACCTTGTACAGTCTATACCCATCGTATCGCACTTTATCATCATCGGCACAAGTTATTCCGACGATAACAAGGAAATACAACGAAATCACTTTCATCGTACAGTTTGATTTCATTTAAAAAAAAAATGTAGAGAAGAAACTTGTCAAGAGGTATTATCAGAACTTCTGCAAACTCTTACGACATTTTCCCAGTAATATGATTTTTTGTTATTTAAAAAATTCAACGTTTTTGAATTTATTTTGTAAGTCTCTCTAGTTCTCAATTATGTACCTGTACTTTGCAATTTTTTCTAGGTTTTGCAATTCACTGTTCGCAACTTTTGATTACTCGCGACTACTTTATCGTCACTCTCCGATCTCTACTCATTTATCATTATTACTTTGTTTTTATTGTGAATTAGAGAATAATAGGTACGACGAAAAACAATTTCAGTTGAATCTCGATGAGATTTTCTAATAAAATCCACCGTCCAGCGAGGGCGATGTTTTTCCACTGGGAGAGTTCAGCTTTCACACAAATGGATCAAACCGGAAATCTACCCGTACCGGTTCTAACTTTGGCCAAACCGACCTTGCTTCCTCGAGATGCGATACTGGTATGCGCGTTTCAGGTGAATCCTCCCGTGTCTTTATATACGCGAAGCGACAGCAGGAGGTAAATATATCCTGTACGTGAGATAAGTTGTAAACAAAAAAAATACGGGTAAACACATTTGAATGCAAGATGGGCCACAGGAATTCTTGCGAGGTTGCAGGCAAGCGAAGCCTCCTGATGGTGAAAGACCTCGGAGGTACCGTTTAGAAATATCGATAAACCGAGGTTGTCGACATCCACCTTATCGAGAACCCCGACTTTCGCGGAGGACAGTGCTCCAAATTAATTTAATATATTAATTTTAGCCGTGGATTTACTCGTTTCATTTCAAATATTAATTTAATGAATTCATTTTAAACGTGAATTTAAGAAATCAATTTCAAGTATTGATTTAATAAAGTAATTCACAATATCTATTTGATAAATTAATTTTCGATAATAGTTTAACAAAATCATTTCAAATGTGATTTTGACAAATTAGATTTAAAAGGAAAATCTAATCAATTAATTTAACACATTTATTTAAAATATTAATTTGACAAAGCACATGCACACGTGAATTTCATTAATTTATTTATTTAAATATTAATTTGGTAAAGCATATGTACACGTGAATGTCATTACTTGATTCATTCAAAATATTAATTAATAATTTAATTCCAAACGTGAATATAATAAATTGTTTTAAATGTAAATTTAATAAATTCACTTTTTATTTTAATTACAGCAATATTTCTATCTCCATATCTAATTGTTATTAACATTATTTTATTAGAAGAATTGTATGTACCGATATTTACAATGAATTTATTAAATGGATTGAGTGTACTAATATTTACAATGAATTTATTAAGTGAATTAAATGTACTTATATTTAGAATTAATTAATTAAATAAAATAAATTAAAATAAATTCATAATCAATTTCCTTACTACAGTGACTTTCTTGTCTAACTGTTAACGATTAATGATCGAAACGTTTCTAGTAAACTATTCTTATTTGTACCCACACTTATCAATATCGTTTTATATCTGTTGTTTGTTTATTGCCTCCTGTTCATATCTCCCTGGTTCCCAGTGATTCAGTTGATTCTCTAAATCATATTGTTTACGCGAAGATCGTTAAATGCGCGCGTTAACGCGATTGATGAATAAACAATGCGTGAAGTTACATGACTCCGCAAAGACTGCAAGTGCAACGAGCCATAATTAAAGCCTAACGGAAGAACACACAAGAAGACGATGAAATCAGATAATCACGAGCCCCGACCATTAATTGGCGTACTAATGAAGGAGTGAAAAAAACGATTTTCTCGTTAGATCCCGTATTCTTTTTTGCATACCGCGATTATGTTAAATGGGACAGTGAACATTGTTAAGCGTCGTCCTTCGCTTCTTTTGTTAGATGGAGGCATTATCGAATAGACACAGTCGTGCTTACGTGGAATTAATACCAATTTACAGCGATATCAACACAACTTTCTGGTTGTAGAACTGTCGTTATCTTTGTCCGCTTGTATTATGTTTAGCAATTTATTCAAACACTTCCATTACCGTGTTTCTATTACTAATTACTGTAATGCTAATTTCTCAGTTTGATATAACACTTGTTATCTTTATCTGTTTGTACTATGTTCAGCAATTTTTTCAAACAGTTCTGCTACTACGTTTCATATTGCTTATTTCTTTAATTGATATAATAACTGGTCTATACGAATACACACACAGCTTCAATGTTTAAAGTATGACGTCTAGGTCGAGACTGACCTATTAATGTACTAATCGTCACGACGTGGGTTCGTCGCACCGAAATTATTTTGCATATCGCATATGTTTCGCATATCTTAGTTAAAATGTATATGGATTATGGTTCATTCCACGCGAAATCGGAGACGACATTTCTGAAGAAATTTGGATACCTTGTAGTCTTTAGTGATGTTCGAAAGTGCCTCGAAGGATTTTTTAAAAATTATGAAGATTACTATAACTCTATATTACATACAGGGTGTGCTAAAGTGCAGTATCAGTACTTGTTTTAACTGTTTCAACTATACAGCCATAGTTATTACACTCAAGCTTTCTTCTTAACCTCTTCAGGGATGATTTCTTTATTATCAAATTTTTGTTGTTTTTATTATTGACAGTAATTAAGAATTCAATTTCGCACAAAATGTAAGTACATTACAAATAACATAATTTTGTAATGCAAAAGAAAACGAAATTTCAGAAAATACGTATGTTGTAGTTTGATCTGTAGTTTAAATACACAACTTGTCGTGCAAATTAACTACCATTTTACAATAAAAATCTATTAATGTTAACCCTTGGCACTCAAGGCCTTTTTCGCTTGCGCAAACCAGCAACTCCAGATGATTTCTGCAAAATTCGACAAACACTTTACAAGTACTTTAAAAACATTTATAAACAAACAAACGTATACAAATAATAAGATTTCACCAGTTTATTCATTTATATGTCGAAACAACAAACTTTGATAAATATTACACTCTGTAATTAGTTTTGGTGTGATATTTTGGGAAACAATATCCAAGATGCATCCTAGGTTTGTCTGGAGGCGTACCACAGTAATACGAAATTTCCCGCCTACCTCCAGGCGTGTTACGGTCAGGACAAACCTTTCAGTCTCTTTTTGGCCCTTTTAGTATTTCGTGAAGTTTCCCGTTTAGTCGGATTTCATCGGAATGCGACGTAGACGCTTGCTCTCGTTGCTGGCGATATAATCCTCTCAATTGTTCGACAAGTGTTTTCAGAAATCGCAAATGGCTCAATGGCTTTTTCCCTTTTTTGGTCTTTTTTAGTTTATACAAAATGTATGAATCGATCAGGGAAATTTCCATGCCCCCCAAAAAAAGCTTACGCCATCATTTAAGACTTCAAATCACTCGGGCGCCGCAGCAGCGCCGCTCGAGTTGTCACTTCAAATCGGCGCCGCTCGAGTGCAAAGGGTTAATACGTAATTTATACAAATGAATTTTTCTGGAAACCAATTATATTTCTGCTAATCTAAATCTAATCTCACTTTATACTTTACACTTTACACTTTGCACTTTTTATATCTAAAGATCTTATTACAAGTTCGCAGCCATTAACTCGATATTACTCGCGACAAAGGATTGTTCGTCACGAATAATACCGATTACCAGGTCTCACCACGTGGAGGTTGCTGCGACGAAGACCCGAAGATAGAAGGAATCAAACTTCCTTCGATCTCCCTCTACATAGAGTATACATACGTAGATCCATACACTACATAGAGTCGACGAGCTTAATACTAAGTACGAAACGATGAAAATCAAAGGAAATCAAAATTCCCTTCGATTTACAAAGTCTAAGTCTGACTGCCAAATAATTATTTGAACTAAGAGGGTGAAGCTACATTGAGATCGCGACGCGACGTGACCATGAAACTGGACTTACTGAGTCAGTCCCGTTTCCTCTTGTTGGATTTGGACTCGAGAGGAAGACGACCGACACCTCCAAACCAATTCTCCACACCCTGCACCCATCTGGGAACCATGATAGAACTCGACTTGCACCCGTCTCACTGCGCTTTGGACTTACTGCACTGCGCTGGAAGCCTGGGACTACACCAGACGGGATACAGGGAGTAGAGAACTGATCCGGAGATGCCGATTGTCTTCCTCTCGAATACAGATCCACCAGGAGGACGGCAACCGACCTTACTCTTCAGTTACACAGTTGGTCACTTCACTTATGACATGAAGTAATAGTGACCGAAGTGAAGAACGGAGTTGCGAGTCCAATATGGACCTACGAACAAACAAAATTGTTGAACAAATGATTAATAATTATTTGCCAGAGGACAGACACTCGTACACGCATGCCTTAAAACTAACTAAACCAAACTAAGATACCCACAACCAATACCAAGCTACGATAACTAAGGGAAGCTACACAAGCAAAAATAGGAGGGACGCGAAACGCGGACGCGCGATCGCGAGATCCATACCGACCGAAGGATCGTCGAACAATAAGCTCTCACCTCTCTAATACTTGTGTCGGTCGAGGGTCGTGGCTCGCTTGTGCGTCTCGAAGTAGAGAAGGAGAAGGGCGAACAACAACCCCGTGACGCTTAATTCGAAAGCTCGTTGAATCCATCGAGAAAATAATTCGTGAAACATTAATGTTCCGTCTACAACGCGATTAGAATACTCGAATCCGCGGAGTTGTAAGGCCCATTACTATGAGTAGTACGTCGAAGACTCGTTACATTATTTGTGAGGGTTTTGAAGATACTCGCAGAAGAGCGTGTGAGATACTGACTTTCGTGATCGACCTCAGGAACCTCCTTAGCGAGAGGGTGGACTTCCCCTTCCTTTCGCTATTTCCCAAAACACACCCATTGTTCCGTCGAGCCCTAGCGGATTCGGCGGAAAACCAATCGAATTAATTCGCATATATCAGCGATTAACGCGACATCTCCAAAACGGATGAAAGAACGCGTACCTCCCTACATTCGATCGCCACGCCATGCGGCGCGAACACCTAATCGACCAATGAAGCAACATCGCTTCTTTTGTTCGATGCTACGAGCCTCGCGGCTTCCCTTACGTTTTTCGAACACTTGGCTCTCGCCGGCTCCCGCGAACACACGTGTTCCGTCGACGCATTCAGTGTAATTATACCTTGCTATCCAGCGAGTTTGTGTGTTCAATAGACTCAAGGATCGTGTTATTTCTTCGATTCAACAACGCCCGATCCGTTAATTGCTTTATTTCGCTATCGAAACCCTACGCGACACGGATACGACCTCGTGTGCGCGATCCCGTACCACTACGTGGCGACGCCATTTCGACGGATTTTGTCCACATTCTTAGCTTCCCTTCAAACCTAACGATCATCTCTTGACCTTCTTCAGGGATTCTCATGCCAACGAGCCACGCTCAGGCATAATTCACTTTCTATGTTGGCATCTGCCCATAGAATTCCGTTCTTCGCATCCACGCGAATCCATATCGTTTGCATCCAGCAACTCATCGCGTTCACTCGAACTATTTCGACGTGTTACCGCAATATTTCGTTTCTACAGCACATTCAAGGTGATCGATTCACCAATGCTGCGTGATAACGCACACAACAATCGCATCGTAGACTTCTCATCTCCTTCCCCGTTCGGGATTCGAGCCCACCACGCCTACGTCTAATCTCACACAAAGCCGATCGGCCGATCGCTCTGCAGGACGTTCCCAGCAACATCCTGACCGTTCTAAACAAGATCGCATCGTCGATCAACACTTGCGACGATCCAGCTCGCCTTGCATCATCAATGCTCGGTCTCTCCGACACAGCGAGAACCACCGACCCCTGCGTCGCCCACACTACACACATAGGTTCACTGCAGTTCCATCTCTGACTCGTTTCTGTTCTGAGTGCGATATTGTATGTGATTTGTACCGAATGACTTGATGTATAATTCATCAAGGGGTTTTTTACCGAAAGGTTTTCCCCTTAAATGAGCCATTAAATTTCTTCGTTGGTGGCTCAATTGAGCTGATGTTTATTACTCTGTCTAACTCCTACCCATCCTTTCATTTCTTGTTGGAATAACTCGCAATAATACGCCCCGTGATTCCGCGTTGGAAGTGATTATATTTTTTCTTTCATAAATTTCTTGCAATGAGACTTCATGCAATGCGTTCCGCGTACTTTTGAAACCTTAAAGGATTCAAACTGATCTCCCATTTTCTATTATTTCAAGTCATTCACTATAGAAATTAGCTTTGTAAAAAGAAGTAAGATCCCTATAAAAAACTTCAAAAAACTAAAAAAATTACGCCAAGTACATGAAAAAGTGGAGGACTTAAAGAGTAATCATAGAAAAATAGTAGGTCCCCTTAAAAAAATTCAAGAAAGTAGAAAAAGAAGTGAAATCGAAATGAGCTGCCAGTACATAAAGGTGCTTTCCAGCAAAGTGCAAAGGCGACACTGTATAACACAATGAAAAATTCGGTGCTTTCCAACTATGCGCAGCTAAAATGCTGTGTTCAACAGTGCAGACGTTCAAACCCTAATGACAACTCATGTAAACTGACTGCTCCGCACTTTGGCGGTGAAATGAAGAAGCTAAATAGTGTATCAACCACAAACTGAGACTGTTTAGACATTTGCCTAGATGTCCGTGCCCTAGAAGTCAAATGCTTGGCGTGGCCAGGCAAAGCATTCTCAGATCATCAATACCCATACTTTCTCTTTCGCAGACTTTCACATAATTTGTCAATTTAAAACTTTGACAATATGAGTACATTTTCATTTTATTGTGTTAATATCACAGCAAAATCATATTCCTCATCATTGTTTAAATAATAAGTCTTGTTACACTCGCTTTATTCGATTGTTTGTTACCTTCCTGTAAATAATTCATGCACTTTGCCATACTCGGAATTAAATATAGACTATTAGCAGCATTCAAGAACCAATCCTGTTACAATCCTCATTGGTAATAAATAGTTATAAACAATTATTATGCAAGATTTACGGTCACATCGTTACCACTCGATTTATGCGACGATTTATTAACTTTCTGAAAACAATTTTTAAACTTTATCACACATAGAATAAAGTATAGACTAACAGTTTGTTAACTTTCAGGATAAAGTATTTTGGGATAAAGTATACATGAGTGACAACATTCATGGACTGGTTTTGTTACGATTTTGATTGCAGTTAAACAGTTATCAACATTATTCGAAGTCGGTACAGCGCAAACTACAAATTTCGATACCAGTGGCGTTATCTCTTGGCTAATTCTTGAAACTCACTTGCCGCTAGTAGAAGCGCAAATTAATCCAGAAAGTTAAAAACCGACTGAATAAAGCGAGTATTAACGATGTCGTAACCGTAAACCTTGTACAAAAATTGATGATAATTATTTAATTGCAATCAGAATCGTACCATAAATGGTACTTGTACCTATCTAAGCTTAATACCTGGAGTTCCAAAGTGCGTAAATTCTTTGCAGAATATTAATAAACAAACAAATAAAGAAAGTAGTTATTGGTAAGTTTCCAACGTACCCATATGTCAGGACGGCACTGCGTATGCTGACAATTATAAAAAATGTAGATTCCTAATGTATTATTTCTTTTTCAATGAATTGTTTTGAAACATACAAGTTTCAGTTTCGTGACACTGACTTTATGTAACACAATCTCTGTGGGATTTATATAGTTCATAGTTTGTTTGCTCGATGCACAGTGATATCGAGTACCATAAGTATTGTACTTACGTAGATTCTCGTTTCCATTTCAGTCACGCGAGACAGTGGTTCTATTTATTACGCACCGTAAATTTATTTTCAGAGCAACACGGTTGTACCAGCATTTTCAGTCCTATGTGAACAGTCGCTTTATTTTGCAGCTTCTCGATTCGGAAACTGTCCGTCATCCTTCGAGAAATTATGTTGATATTATAATCATTCACGGGTAGCGACACTTGACATTATTATGAATTATGATATTTAAATTTGAAATTTTCCGAGCAAATTGTTCCATCGCAGAATCGTGTTTATTTCTCCTTTTACAAGAATTTAATTTTGATCAGAATAACTATATAAATAAATTTTCAATATTAGTACATGCTCAAGATTCACTTTCCAATTTAAGTAAATAAGTTGAAAGTGAAAGAATAAAGAATAAAAGTTTGCTGTCTCGTTGAGCACTATTTATAACTGCTACATTTAGTTTATGAATTTTAATCTTATTTTTTCGTGTTCATTGTTCAAGCTCATTCACGTGTCCAGGTGCCACTTATGCAAGCGAAGACAATAGACACGAGGACTTAACGTGCATGATTTACTATAATAATCTATACGAGCTGTTTAGATTGTTCTGACGACATACTTTCTGCATTTAGTTATGCTGTGGAACTCTATCGCTTAAAAATAACTCACCATCGAAATGATATTGAATAATTTATATCATACAAAAAAATGATGAAACTATTATTGTCATCACAAACTGCCTGAAAATTTTCACGTTACTACGCGCATATTTGTTAGCATATACGATCATATGGATATAAAAAAATAAATTCTTTGTGGAATATGAATGAATGTTGCCTCTCAATCAGAGCTGGGTAAAATACATATTTTAAATAATAAACAGTAAATAAATATTTTATTTCGTATCATGCATGTATTTTTAAAAATAAAATATTTTATTTGTTATAAAAAGTGTTTAAGATAATATTTCAAATAATATTTTATTTGAAAAACACTGAAAATATTTGTGCCATAGTTCGGAATATATATATTTATTTTGGTAATCTAAAACGAACAAAGTACTTTTCATCTGGATTATAAACATACATTCAATGTAGTTCTTCAATGAATACTTCTATTAAGAATCTTCAATAAGAATTTTCATAAAATGAGGGATGGAAAGAGATATTCTTCAATCGCAAGAAATAATTCCTCCATCTGTGTATCATATTTGTATAGTTTATCTTCAGGTTAAGAGCTATGGAAAGTATTCTATTTTATGCTTTATGTTTTTAAAATGAAACATATTTTATTTGATGTGTTAGATTATCAAAATAAAATATTTATCTTCATGCTTTAACTATAGATTACCAAGATAAATTATTTTATTTTACGCCTTACATTATCAAAATAAAATATTTTATTTGCTGAAATTTTATATCTCATTTGAAATACTCCATTATTTGAATTCTGAAGAATCTATTATTTAAAATTAAATTATTTAAATTAATTTCATATTTCTCACTGTCAGATGACAATAGTGTATCCTACTGTGTACCAGCGTAGAATTCAAATTCATATCGATCTAGAGTTTGATTGATTTCGAATAAGTATTTGTCGATGCAATTAGTTTCAATTCTTACCGCTAATAGCGTTGAAATTTTATTCCCAACTGAATCGATAAGGTTGGAAGCGACACGAAAGTGATAAGGGACTTCGCGAGTCCTTGTTTTATAAAATACTACCAATGGAAGTTTTGTGGTTTTTTATTTCGTAATAAATTTTTTTAAATAAACTTTAACACAAATTTAAAAAAGATTATTGTGATAAATCAACAGAATAAATTCAATCCTTGACGTCAAATTTTCTTTTTATTGTTCGTATACTACTCGTGGGATATAATTAAAATAGAACAAAAAACTACGTATCAGTTAATTAATAATTAATTTAACAGAAAAACTATAATTAACGATAATCACAAAAAATTAATTACTTTATTTGTTCACTACATTACTTATACATGTCTTTCCATAGTCCGTCATTATTTCTGATAGGTTTATACCCTATTAGTAATCTATTTAATAATTAATTTAATGTTAGTTCCATAAATGATATTTTCTAGCAGATTCAACTTTTTTCAATTTTTTTCAAATTTGTTATATATAGATTTTTCATTTATGTTTTATATCATGCATGATACCATTATCATCTAGAATAATAAAAAATGTTATCGCTATTTTTCATTTGTAAATTAACATTCCGACAATTAATAAAAGCTTACTTAGAATTGCAGGATCGCTTAATCATTTCTATTAATATCTAAATTTATTTATAAATTTGTTTATAAACACAAAGTGTTCTTGTACAAGAACAACATTAGTAAAAATTTGTTACAAGCGTGTATCTCCTCGCGCTGGATTGCTAAAAACTAAATACAAACTATGCGTTACGATTCTAATCGATCCTTGGATCAAGAAGTCCTTGCAGTGATCGACAGTGAACCATTCACCAATGGGCGAGTCCTTGCTAGATTCAAGATTGATATCGATCATCAATACGTACACATACGACAAAAAAACTGCACGATTAAAAAACCCAAGACGCATTTCCTGTAGGAATATGTAAAATAGTCTTACTTCATTCTCAGTTCAGAAATCAGTGTTTCATAATCAACGTATCGATTTTAAGGTGTTCGTGTGCGTCAACATAGCAAGAATGCGAAACGAGCCCAGTTCCGTATGCGGTAGTATTATGATCGGGAAATCGCGAAATGATTAATTGGTAAGAAGTAAAGAAAAATATTAATAGACAAACACAGCAAAAACATTCGTACTATCTGTTTATTGAAGAAATTTATCTAAATTAAATATTATAGTTACACTATAAATATGTACATGAATGAACTTCACAGATACAAACATTGATTTGGAAACATAAAATCAATCATTTAATTTAGACAAATTTTTTCAATAACTAAGTATACATCAATCTGGTTGTTTTAGCTATTTTGCAATTAATTGTATTACTACATAGCCTGCAACTGTATAAACTACACTATTGCAAATATGTAAACGATTGTGTGAGTTAGACGGATGTTATTCAAATTTTCGACGGTATTTTTAGTTTTCTAATTTTCGACTACAGGTGGAATTTTCACTACATAGAAGAAAAAAATTATTTTCTACGTTTTTCTAGGTTTGTTTTATTTTTCTATTCCCATACATAGTTAGAGTTACGTGTATTTTAAAGAACGAGATAAAATAATCATAATTACTTTATGATAAGATGCTTTGGTCTTCTTACAAAAGAGTTTATTGTTACATAAGTGTAATATTAAAGTAATATTGAAGTATATAATTTTAAAGTAAAAGATATGCTTGAAAGCACTTTCTTTGAAAATATCTCAAGTAATGTGCCATTTTGTATAACCATTTACGAAAATAATCATTTTTATCCTTTGTTTTTAATTTTCTTTGCCATTTAATTGATTTATTGTTCCGTTTTAAATTAAAATATCATAGTAGAACCACGGTAAAAGCTGTAGCAATTATTACGTCTAAAACTGTGTTAGTCAATCAATTTTTGTAAAATTGATAGCCTTCCTTTGAGAAAAACTATGAAAATCTTTTGCAATTGCCCATTCTTATTTACGTACGTACATAGTAGAGCTGTGGCGCTTGCATACCTAACTATACTTTAAATAAAATTACTGACCATTGCTCCGTGTATTGAATCTAATTTTCCTTATAGCCTTATTAATACAATCAGTTCGCATTAGTACATAATGTAACGGTACATTTTCGTGAAATCAAATCTACACATAATTATAAAATTGCATTATGCCATTAACATTAGAACAAATATTTTGAGCTTACTTTTATAATTAGTCGTAAGTTAACAATGCTCGTTTCTAATTTTAAAGTTATACTAGTATGCATAATACGTACGAGTTAAAGAGTTAAAGAGTTTTATAAAAGGTTTTAAGACTTTATTTTTTAATAACGAAATGGGTCTGTCAACGTAGTCGTAGTGGACACGTAAATAACAATGTCTTTCACGATTAAAAAAAAAATTGAATACAGCTGATTTAGAGTTTTGAAGGATTTGATGGTGTTTTATAGAGCGATAAATTTTATATGCACTTGCGTGTAATTAAGAAGGGGTTGAGATTAAATTATCATTGTAGGGATATCAAATACATGGCTCCAAGGAGAGGTCATAACAGTCATTATGAACCATTCCCATCAATTTAATCAACATTCTTTATTAATTAAGAATCGAAGCGAGGGGATATCCACCAGAGAGTTTGCGTAAATCCGTTTTCTATACCCTAATATATAGATTTGATAGCGAATTTAAATTTCTCCAGATTTGTTACTGTTTTATCAACAATTTAGTTAGTATGTATTTACAACAGTAATTGTGTTATATCAATAATGTTCTTAAATAATCATTATTTTTCATTTTGATACTGCTGGAAGTATTAAGAGATAGGACAGTTTATTAGATTGTTGTATTGCAACAAGATAGCTCTATCTAAAAAACAATACATAACAAAAATGAATTGATTATTAACCCGTATATATTTAATTTGAAAAAGTCTTACGTGTCAGCTAAATTTTGTTTAGATTTGTTTTTGTTCATTATTTCGACAAAGCATAAAATATTTAAACAAAAATAATAATACAAAACTCGTGAAATTAAATGGGAATTTTGAATGAATAAATATAGCTTTTAAATATATTTAAAAAATAATAGTTCAATCTGGGATTCTTAATGGGGGTCGCGTGGGTTACATAATACGTATTAAATAATACTACTTTTCCTTCAAATATGCTTTCCATAAAGTATGTAAATGTATATACATCTATTTAACTTGAATTAAGTTTTAAAACTAAGGGAGAAAAAAGTTCATTGTAAAAACTCGTAAAAACTCCTTTAAAAGGAAGAACTTTAAAAACCTGGAGAAAGAAAGGTCAGTCTTGAAAGGAGAGTTGAGTCGTAATGGGTCAGACGTTTTAGTTCGCATTGGTAACGTCCACGACTACGAACAAAATTACTGAACATTGTCCACATCCTCTTTACTCGTGAACATATATCTTTTCTAACACGAAACTGATCTTTCTTGTCTCACGCAATACATCGTAATTATGCAATTCGACTTGTACAGTACTCGACTATTGTAGCGAGCTTTAGAACGAATTAACCGTCTAAGTCGAGAAGTTGCCGTACCGTAAAATGGGTTTACTTTGCACCTATGGGGTATCTTTCCATCCAATCCTAAACTGGATTAGTTATGGTTCTACACGGCGACGGTCATTGTGTTACTGTTTACAGAAATGCACGATAATGTACGTATACAGTTGGCACATTACCAAATCATCGTGCCAATGATGAAATTGATTTGAATTTGCTGTTTTTATTAGTTTTTTTGTCACCATAAACCTGCCATTATGTTAGAATAGAAGACACCAATCTTATTTACATTAGTCTCCTTTTAAAATGACTTTATTATTAACGGTACGTTTGCCACCATTTTTTATAATGATTGTTATAATAAAAAACTTATTATTTGATCTCAATTTGAAGGATATGGTAAACGTAATGCTGAGCCAACGTGTCTATAGAAAATATCAATCTCATCTTCTGCTTCTCTTCTGACGCAACATTGGACGGTATTTGTTTACGTAACTCGATATTGAAGCCATATTTTGGTTGGATTTTTCATACTATTTCAATAAAAAAAAATGTCAAAGAAGCATACATGTCTCAAAAACTTGCAATGATCACTGATCTTGCGTAATCATTAACAAACTTCAATATTCCTTGAGAAAGAACTTCAGAATATTATATCAGGTTCTCTCGAAAGTTTCTTTTACGATTTGCATTTAGTTGTTTGGCAGTGATTATATGAACAGACACCCTTATCTCTTAGAGGTTTAGATTATAACAGTAATAGAGCAAAATGGATTTTACACAATTTAGTCATGTAACATAAAACATAAAGTATTGTGTATGTATTACATACTTATTAATAAAACGAAAGCAACTTTTAAGACAACTTAACACATTTACGACTGGCAGATATTTTACGTTTTTAATACCGAGTACTAACAAAGATAATAACACTTTGAAGCTATACATCGCAATTTTGTATCGTTAGGGTGCAGATAAAAGTTACAAAATATGTTTCGAAATATTGTAAATATGTAATGTATAAAATAAAAATGATTTCGTAATTTTGTCATAACCAGGAATAGAATTTAAAGTAACGCGAATTCACGTCAGCGGTCGCGAATTTGTTAATACTGGACTTACGATGTCCCTCCAAGGGGGACAACTGAGAGCAAAGGATCAACAAAAATATACAGGGTGTTCCAGTTTTTTCCAGCCAAACTTTGCCAGCGTGTTCTATACACAAAAGCAAAAAAAAATGTTATATGCTTTTAAATGTTTTATGAAGGAGTTATAACTATTAATACAAAATGATAATGAACTGGCATTTTGTCTACACAGCTTACGAAAGTGTAATGAATATCTCTATTTGCGTTTACATAAACTCTTATATTTACTTACTAAAGTAGTTAATATCGACATTTTTTATTAACATTTTATGAACGAGTTAACATTTCAAAACGACGTCCATTATTACGAATACAGAATTGGCATCTAACAAAAATTGACCCTATCGTATTACTAATTTTTTTTTCATTTTCTCTAGTCGCAGCAAATGCGTTTGTGATCCTCTATACTAACAGTACTTCAGCAAGTAAACATAAGAGTTTATGTAAACGCAAATAGAAATAATCATAATACGTTCGTACGCTGTAAATGCCAGTTCATTATCATTTTATATTATTAGTTATAACTCCTTAATCAAACATTTATGACCATATGTTCATATAACATTATTTTCTTATTTTCGCAAAGTTTGGCCGGAAAAACACTGGGACAGCTTGTATATAATTTTCAAGTAACACTAGTTTACAAAATAAAAAAAAATGTACATTCAATGCCACAATTTTTTCTTATGTATTTTGGCCTACTAAACTCGAGAATCGCAAGAAAAATTTTTTCTATGAATAGGTTTTTTTTTATATGAATTTTTGCATTTTTTTCGATTTTTTTCAGACATACACTCCTATTTTAGGCCATATCTTGAGTTAGAAACGTCCGATTGAGTCGCGCAAGACGTGATTTTAAAGGTAATCGAATTTCCAACAATTGGTTTTTACATTATTATCCAATCGGTTCAATAGTTTAAGTGTTAAGTGTTGATTTTTTCGGCTAAAATAGAACACGAATATTTCTTCCATCGCCTTGGAAAAATAGAAATTGTCAAATTATGTCCAATTTCTTATTGTTTACGTATAGATCGCACTTTTACGAAGAAAATAAGCTTTCGTTGAAGAAAATCTATGGATAAATACCGGAGTTAGGAACAATTGAGTAAAGGTGCAAAAATTCCAATTTAACTCTGTTTTTGTATTTGTTTCCTATTTATATAGGAAACATATATTTAATTAATTTCGATTAGAAATAATTTCGGCCTTGACTTTGTCTTCTGTTATTCGTTGGGTTCGTTTCTCTGATAAAGAATCAAATGTAGTCTCCCAACATTCTTTCATCCCAATATTCTTGGCAGCGCTGTTCAATAGTTTTGATATCTTGGTGAAACCTTTCGCCGTGTTCGTCACTTACATCGCCAAGATTCTCCGGGAAACAATCCAAGTGAGAATGTAAAAAATGAATTTTGAGCGACATATTTACGCCTGTTGAAATTAAAGTTACAATCGAATGTAAAAATTGTTTCATTTTGTCAAATCAAATGGAATAACAATATATATTCCATACCCATTTTTGCATAATTTATCAGCAAATCTTCGACAACTTCCTTATAATTCATACTCTGCCGACCCACGAGCCCTAAACTATTAAGCAGCGCTATCAAGGATATTGGGATGAAAGAATGTTGGAAGACTACATTTGATTCTTTATCAGAGAAACGAACCCAACGATTAACAGAAGACAAAGTCAAGACCGAAATTATTTCTAATCGAAATTAATTAAATATATGTTTTCTATATAAATAGGAAACAAATACAAAAACAGAGTTAAATTGGAATTTTTGCACCTTTACTCAATTGTTCCTAACTCCGGTATTTATCCATAGATTTTCTTCAACGAAAGCTTATTTTCTTCGTAAAAGTGCGATCTATACGTAAACAATAAGAAATTGGACATAATTTGACAATTTCTATTTTTCCAAGGCGATGGAAGAAATATTCGTGTTCTATTTTAGCCGAAAAAATCAACACTTAACACTTAAACTATTGAACCGATTGGATAATAATGTAAAAACCAATTATTGGAAATTCGATTACCTTTAAAATCACGTCTTGCGCGACTCAATCGGACGTTTCTAACTCGAGATATGGCTTAAAATAGGAGTGTATGTCAGAAAAAAATCGAAAAAAATGCAAAAATTCATATAAAAAAAACCTATTCATAGAAAAAATTTTTCTTACGATTTTCGAGTTTAGTAGACCAAAATACATAAGAAAAAATTGTGGCATTGAATGTACATTTTGGCTGTAAACTAGTGTAATTGATTTGAATAACCACACTTGAGCGTTGAACAGCCCAAACGCCCGTATTAGACGGCCCTGTTCGCGCTTATTGGAGAACACGGTCCTAAAAGAGTCATCGGTTCTCTAGCACGTCCCTGGCGGCGCCTTCCCACCCGACGCCAACGACACCACGCTGGTTACCGTCAGGGCTGCTATCGGGTCGCCGCCAGTCGTTGGTTCAGTCGACGTTTATAAGCCGAGCCGCGACACGGAAACGAGCGGAGGCGCGCGTTTTCGAAAAATCTATGGTGATACCCTCTTCGTTCAACCCCTAACATATCGTTGCGTTCCGTCCTTAACCCACGCGACGATTGTGCATCAAGACTTGTGGCGAGAACGATCGAACTACCTGCGAACCTACCCTGTGTCGTCGTCAACCTTGTTCAGCTCGGCTTTTTATCGATCGCGCCTCTTTCGAAAGGGCTCTCCAGAATCACCGAAGAGGGTCGAAAGCTGAATCCGCGAAGACGAAACAGCGAAGATGGCGGATAAGATTTACTACCCCAATCCGGATATCTCCCAGAACGCCCACTGCAGTTGCATGGAGCAGTACAAAAGGATGCACGAAAAGTGAGTGTCGTAAGGGTTGTTGCGCACATGTACGCCCGAACTGCGGAACGTGATATAAAATCGAGACATTTTCGAGTTTTTTTTTTTAGTATGGGGGTTGGTGTTGAATCGTAGTTAATCGGAATGCAAATTATTTTGTCATCGCGAGTAGTTTTCATTTTAATCTGGACTTGTTCGTGATAACGTCGAAGCTGTATCGTCCTTTCTTCCCTCGACAACCATTGACTATCTCGAGTGTATCTGGAATAGTATAAAGAAGTCTCTTATATTTCCATAAGCAAACGTTCAGACGCATCGATCGAAGTTCAATAAAAAATGTATTTGGGAAAAAAACGACAGAGCTAGAAATCATAGGGAAAAATTCATCCTGAATAGTTGTCAAAATTGTTTACACATTTTTTTAAAGAGAGAAACATTTGAACATTTGAATTAGCAAAGCTAAGAGGAGTGAAGATTATCGGGAATTGCTGTACGAAATTTCTCGTCGTCGCCCATGTGTTATCTTTTGCTCTCAGTGTAGCATAATAATTATTCTCGCCACAACGTGATGCAGGAAAGGATTCGTAATCATATTTGAGAAGTATATTAATAGAATCGTATAAAAATTTAAATGACGTTCTGTGTACTACGTTGCTTTATACACGGATGTTACAAATGTCGCGAATCAATAATTTTGGCCGAGAAACAGCTTGGCTGGCAGTGCCTGAAGCCGCCAACCTATGGAACGAGTAGCTTTCAATTATCCTATTTCGTAAATAAAAGAATACATGCCTGAAGACGACTTAACGGAACAACGAAGACTATAGATCTCGGCTATTCTATTATTCAATGAGTAATAATGATTTATGAGCGCTATTGTTTGCTCTTTCGTTATACAAATAAAAAAAATTCAGAGAACAATAGTAGAATTAATGTTGAAAACATTAATACGTTCATTGGTTACTTCATTGTTTTGTATAAATGAGATCATGAAAATAATATAGCGCAAAAGTAACGTTTATTATTACTGGAATCAGGTATCATAATTGATGAAACGAACAAAACATTCGGTGGCTGTCTTAACCGTCTACACAATAGTAGTGTAGTATTCTAAACTTATAAAAAGGGAATTATTCATCTTGATCATTTATACGTCCATTATTCAATTAATACTCAAACTAAATAATACACGACTGACAATAGTGTCGATAGAAAAAAGATTATAAGTAATTAATGTAAAATTTTCTGAAGAAATCATATTTAATCCAATATGATACGAAAATTAAATTCCTTGTGGTTGTAGGAACGACGAAGAATATTCTTTCCTTATAACTACAGGAAATTTTACTTTCGTTCTTATCATAATGGCTTAAATTGTCACATTATCGAGCTAAACAACCATGTATCAATTATTCATAACGGAATTTACACAGATTTTTTATTGGTTCCTCAGTGAGGCAAATTACGTAATAGAGGGTTCAAGAGATTGATATTCCAGCAGTTTCGTGATCGCTGAAAAGTGTAAAATTAAACAGCAGTTCTAGGGAAATCAGTGAGAGTGCATGAGAAAGGATGAACGGTAGCGAATGGGGGCATAATATTAATCATAGGCGAACTGTCAGGCATGTCTATTAAATAGATTCCATCGGTGCTTGTTAATTCGAGTAAAGAGGAAACTTGTGGGTGGAGGTGACTGTGGAGGGTGTCACCTACGACATATTAATTCTGAGGTTTCGAGTTCTTTTATGGTAACGATTTTCCGAAATGTAATATCCATTGAAATAATTTGATATTAGATATACAGATGGATCTAAAATAGATACTAGAATATACAGTGGGTGTAGAATGTATTCGTACACCGATCAATTTCCCAAAAAACTTTTGTGTAAAATTGTAATTTCTTAACTTCCTTTTTTATAATCAATGATATTTTACATATTCTCGGAAGTCCCTATGATAGATCTAGTCCAAACAATATTTACTAGTTAATATAATTTGTGAAATTAACAAAAAAATACGAAAAGTGGGTAAAAGTATAGAAGCAATAAGTATTTGTACGATTCTTATGACGAACCATTTACAGTAGAGTTTATAATGTAAACACATTAGTTTATTGCTCCGTACGAATTAGAAAACATCAAATTTCTAGAAAAGTACTTTTAAACAGTAGTGCAAATACTTATTGCTTCAACATTTCTATCTGTTAATTGTTTTTTTCTTGTTAATTTCACAAATTATAATAACTAGTAAATGTTGTTTGGACTATATCTATCTTAGAGACTTCCGAGAATATGTAGAAAGTTATTGTTTATAAAAAATAAGTTAATATATTACAATTTTACACAGTTTTTTTTGAAAATTGAATGGTGTACGAATACTTTCTACACCCACTGTATAGGAGAAGAAATGAAACAAATTCAGTGTTACTTTATCGTGATAGTAAATTGAAGTGAAAATGATCCGTAGAAATGCTCGAATGATTTACATTGAGATTTTTAAAGATTTTACGTTAATGTGACTTGCTCCAAGAATTCAACTAGAACACCCTGATGTTTTTATTGTGTTTGGGATGTAACCTACATGTTACACTAAAAATGAAACGCAGAAATTTTATGGAATATTAATTTTGTATTTAGAAGATTGGGGGCAATAGAGATAGTTTTTAGTTCAAGCAGTCGTACATTCAAGTTTTGTAAATCTGGCAACATCATTTTACGTATGTAATGCCATACAGTGCCTACTATAGAAATAGCACAAAGATATTGATCCTTCTAGTGAGCTGTTACAAGATACAATTTTACAGATTGTTGAAAACAATAAATAATTTGTCCAAGCATCATTATTTAGAATAATATCCATAAAGATCTCTGGTTTGAGACTTCTTGAAAATATTATATAAAGATGTAATCTGGAATAAACATAAAAACGGACTCCATTTTTCCTTGTTCAAATTGAATATTTGCATGATTGTTTTAAATTATATTTTTAAGGTCTATGCCAGAGATAAAAATATATCGTTTATGATATTTATTCTGAACAATAAAACTTGAACCTATTATCAGTAATTCTCTGTTATCTTTAATTTAGGTTTTCAATTTGGAGACATCAATTGTAATTTTATTTTGATGGATAATTATCTGAAAATTTTAACGACCAATTTAAAGTGTATATTTTTATAAATAATGTTGATCGTTCATTTAAAAGTAGCGCGATGTTCATTACAGTATTATATGTGCAGGAACAATTGTAATAACACTCTACATTTTATTATCATTCTATAATATTATTAGGTGAAATATCTGAATATATTGAAAAAAAAAAAGCAATGAAATTTATACAAGATCTTGCACTCCTCTTCAATAAGATGTGTTATACAATAAATTCTAGAAGATAAATATTAATTTGTAATAATGTTAGTCTAGCGAAAACAATTAGTTATACAATTTCTTACAACATTAATTAATATATATAGTTTTTTTGCTGAACCAACATTTTCACAAATAAATAATTTTCCATTAAAATGTATTATGTAACTAGCCATAGTGGAGAGAACTGTACAACAACGATTGAAACGTTTATGTGAAAATAATCTGCATATTTTCGTCACACTCAACAAAATTATATCTTTCATATTTAAAAGCAATACTTCCTATTCACCTACGTGAACGAATGTGTTTTAATTACTTGTAACGTATTTCCCAGGTCTGTGAAAAATCCACCGGAATTCTGGGGTGAAATAGCGAAACAATTTTATTGGGAAACTCCTGTGGCAGATGATAAGTTCTTTTCGTACAACTTCGACTTGAACAAAGGTGATATTTTCATAAAATGGATGGAAGGGGCCTCGACAAACATAAGCTTCAACTTACTGGACAAGAATGTGAAGAGCGGAAACGGCGACAAAATTGCGTTTTATTGGTGAGAATTCTTTATCTGATACTGGAATACTACGCGCACGTCATAAATCATTATGAAACTGTGTTACGCATGCCATTGACATAATACGTAATGCAAAACGCAATTCTGATAGAGTCTGCGATAACACTGAGAGCCAAAACAAGGAAAATAGTATTAATAAAATTTTGATACAAAAATTATATTAATATTATTCTTTGAAACTGAATATTAATCTTAATATTATTTAAATTCTTCCATGAAATATTCACGTTACTGTCAAAAACACCAAGCACAATTTATTAAAATAGAAATCGATAGTAATATTTAAATATTTAATTTTCCCTTACCTTCCTTGTTTTATTTATACGAATCTACACAAACTTAACAATTTCTATCGATTTCGAATTCAACATCGATCCTACTCCATCGATCCTTGTTAATCCTGAATTCGTCACTATTATTTTTAAATAATCTAAACGAGTCCAAATCCCTCAACAGTTCTAAATTTTTCATTTTCATTTAAAAAAGTTCTACACAACTCGAAATTTATACGCGCGCAAGCTTCTGCCATAACGGAGACTTTGAATAGACGAGAGAGCCAACCGAACAACTTTCTGACCATGTATAACGATTCATAGGACCGATTTCAGTAGCAGTGCTTTTAACGACTTCATTGCTATGCAAAATACATTGGCCGTTTATAGACGCAAGTCATTCGAGCGCCGTATAAGTGATACAATTTTTGTTCGCTTTGAATGTACTACAAACGGTATTTGGAAAGCCGAAAGTGAAAAGTACGAATAAAAGAAGCATTCTTAGAATTCACTGCAAAAATCTTTTTATTGTGGTTCATTCTTGTAATATTTTTCTCTGTTTATCAAGTTTATCGATACATCGATGATATATGTGCATTACGAGAGAATAAGATTAAACTTCATAATAAAAAATGTATGTTATTATTTAAATTTAACTAATGTATAGTACTCGCAATATTGAATTCTGTTCTTAGCATTTATGGCTATTCAGAGTCATAAATTGTTTATTCTTTCATTACCGTGTAACGCGTGGTTAAACGTAAGAAAGTTTAGAAAGTTCGCATAGTCAACCTCAGTTTTTAAGAAATCCATTTGAAATTGATTACTGAAAGAAGATAACCTATTTCTACAAACTAAAAAATAATAATTTTCTAGTTCCAACGAAGCTACACACTTTAAATTTCGATAAACTATATCAAGTTAATTAGTACGTACACATATTTTGTTTTCAAAATAGCATATCAAAAAATATAAATATAGCACAGCAAAAGAGCATATATTTATTTGAATAACTCATCTTAAATATTGTTACAAATTAATATAAAATTTCAATATAAATTCTTTTGTAACATTTATAGACTTCCAAGGATGGCTCTAAAATGAAGAGTTAAAATCTAAAATACATAATTGCATATTTGAGAATGGTAAATTATCGTTCTTTAAATTATCATTTTTATACCGATAATTATTCATTTCATTTCGTATTTAAAATATGTTAGTTAATGTTTCCGCATGCCATTACAGAAATACTACGTACGAATTATTATGAATATACTGCAATATCAGAACACATCATTTTATTTTGCGTTTTAAGAGTTTACAGTGTTTTACAGTGCGATACTTCTGAAGTAATACCTAATTTACAGAATTAAACTTTGCCAAAACTTTGTCTATCTATCACTGAATAATTAAAATATTCAAAATATCACAAGTAATTGCCTTAAAGAAACAAAAATAGAGATATCAGCGTTTCTGTTTAATTTAGTCCTCTTTAGAAATTTGTCCAAAATTAATAAATTAATTATGATACACATTAATTATTTTTTTAATATAACAAGTAAGAGAAATATGTATTCCTGTAATTTTCCTTAAATTATTTATCTGCTGAGATTAAGTAGACGGTGTAAACAACTTGCATACAAGTAGTAATATATGTTAAAATATGTAATAACAACTTTACAGTAAGCAATAATATTTACAGTTCATATATGCTAAAAGAAAGTAATACATACATTAAACGTACAAGTAATTTTTTATTTTCAATTTTTTCTTATCTACGTCAAATTAAATGAATACGTGCGGTTAATCTATAATATTAATTAAATGGAAAAGAAAACGATATATAATTACGTGTGAGATTATTCAGAATATTTAATATATTTTTTGTATTTAAAATGAAAAAATTAATTACAAATAAATTACTTAAGAAACATGGTACTGATAAAGTATATAAAATATTAATACGAATGCACTATAGAATACAGGTTGATAAAAGATAAAGTGTTGAGCTAAATGTCGTTGTCACATTCTTAAAACAATAAACACGGCATCCGTAATTTTGTTTGAAGAATCCTATACTCACAATCGATCAATGAATCAGACAGGCATTCACACGGTTCGATGGTTCGTTCATATCGTACGATGCTCGCTGATTTGTCCAAAATTTGTCACATAATCGGAGACGGTGTTTTGATTGGCTGACGGCACGTGATGCGCGCGATCACGTCAGGCCATATGACTCGGTGATAGATTTCTTGAAATACGGTTAACGCGGAAAGTATTTATATTTGTGAAACACGTACGCTTTTGTAATCAAATATACATTTACCATTTTACATCTGTTATATGTTTGTTTAAACATTGTATATCTGTCACATATTTGTTTGATTATTATTTACATAAAAAAAAAAAAAATTAAACGATGTCAGTTAATAACAATGTCATGTTAAATAAATATAACAAGTTACATTAACGTGAACTTCATACTTTATGTGATTTTTGTTCGTTAAGGCAAAGTCGAACATTACAGCATACACTATAGCACATAGCGTGTCACGTGAATTTTTGTAATAACTGTCATTTAAGTGTTCAGATTGTAACGAGCAACTAATATATATTTACTTTTAGTACTTACTTAGTAGATAATTCGTTTAGTAGATAAACGAATGTTTATCGTTTTTCATTCAAATGTATACTCTCGAGTGAACGTGATGGCATGTTATTTTACAATGGAATTTTTACAACACACAGTAATTGCTCGCGTCGTAACTTCTTTGAAAGTGTGTCTTGGACTTTCTCCTACTGATTTCGCGTACTTATTTACATCTATTTACATTACACAATAAAGTAGTATCAAGGTATTGACGTTTAATATCAAATTAATGCAAATATAAATGTCATAATTGGTATTTGGTGAGTGAGTGTTTGTGACTTAATATATTAGATCGAATTGAAACTTTGTATGTTTTAGAAAAACTAATAACTCCATTTTATAATATTTATACAATATATATTTACTGACAAACTAGAGTTCTCAGTATATATATATATATATTTTTTTTTTTTTTTATATAATTAAGTCTTAGAAAAGTAAAAATATACATCGTTATTGTATCGTAATACTGTACAAGTATAAAAATGTGTTTCTATGAAAAATTGCAAAAATTCGTTAGAAAACACGATTACTATATCTGACAATGTCTTGTAGCTGTTCATACTAACTGAGAAAGTAAAAAATGATAAAATTATTAACCCGCTTCCTAATTATTAACACGCTAACAGCGAGGAAAGAAAAGTTTTAACAAGATTTCGTTTACGGAACACTGTAATTTGTGCAAGAATATTGTAATTCGAAAATATATATTACACCTCGCTTTAAATTTTAATTAAAAAACTTAGATTTCAATTATTTTTAATATTTAACGTATTCAAAGAGGGGGCGAATAAATTGAAAATTGTATCGGGGCCGCAGTGATAGGACATGCTAGGAATAATTCATTTTCAGCCATAACAACCATATCATCAGTATAAATATCCACTATTACCAATTAGTTCAAGTAAATTAATATTTTCAAAGAAAGCGTTAATCGTATACAGCAGAGAAGTTTGTTGACATTAAAAAACAATTAATTAAAGAATTTAAATGGGAAATTTTTAATACCTAAGCTACTATAGCTCAAATTTAAAAGTTTGTGACTGTTATTCTCTGAGACCATCACAAAATCAGTTGAACAGGAAAATATTATAAACTCGATCAAGTGGACGATGTTGTACAAGTGTATACTGATTTAAAATGAAAAAAGTTTTAGTAATTTAAAGTAATATAAATGTTATATAGATATACATTATATATTGTTTATATATATATATATTTTTTTCTTTTTATATAAATATATATATATATAATATATTGAATATACATTTTATTTGAACAGTATTGTGAACATTATTGTATTTTCAAATTTTAAGTTACAGAAGTAATTGAAATGTAATGTTTTGTAATCATTAATGATAATTTGTTTGTTCTTCAATAAACTTCAATTTAAAAAGACACGAAATTATATAGGCAAAAATAATCTGCCCATTGAGTAGCCTTAAAAATTAAAAAAAAAAAAGAAGAAACAAAAAATAGATACATAATAGATTTTCGAGTCCATGAAGAAATGAATGTTTATTCAGAAAAAAAGTCTTTCTCTACATTTCGTCACTGAAAAGGCAAATACCTTCCGTTCGACCAGTTATCGTCTATAGTAGACCGTGAATATGTTCATTTCATAATGACAGATACTTTTACAGAAATTTGCTTGAAGTGTAAACAAAAGCGCGATAACTGTCATTGACTGAAAATTACGACAAGTTTGTTGACCAATGATCGATAACAATCGAAAAACGGAATGACAGTACCATAAAAATAGATCGCTGTTTTCGTCGAATTATGTTTGCAGACGTTATCAGTCGTGTTTGTGAACGAGTACAATCGTTATTTTTTTTTACGTAACTACGAAATTGCTGTTACAATTTACTTAATCCCGCGCGATTTGCCTAGATCACGTGACACCGATGACTTATTATTCCTCAATACGTGACGAATTGTTGATTGCTGGAGCAACCGTCTGCTTATCCCTCCGAAAAAAACCTTATCGTAGACGGTTCATGAAAAAAAAGAAACGATCGCAGACTATATCTCTTTCGTAATACGATGTTTCGGTATGATAATGTATTCTCACGAATAAACCCGTGGTCGTGTATGAACTTAACCGTGGCACTGCATTCAAATTATTTTTAAATATAGGGAAAAAATAGTTTACGCGATTTAAAACTAAATCAATTCACGGATATATGACGTTTCTCCCGCTTATCGAGTAAGCGTGACACGTTGTTACGACGGGCTTACTCGCGACGTGTTACATCAAACTGTTTAACTCTAACTACTCAACCGGAAAAAGTATTGAAATTGTCAAGGTCGTAGTATACGCATGCAAAATACGAGTCTTGAACTTTACACCTGTTTTGTTAACACGTTCGCAAATCTAAAAAAAGGAGCTTCAAAGTGTGCAACTAGAGTTTGTATAATAGAAGAAAGATAGTTTAGAAGTGGATATGTTTACGTGAATTAAATAATAATGAAAAGCATACTAATTGGATGCAGATAGATGAAGATGAAGATTTTATATTACTTTGGATTTATTTGGTAATAATTTATAATTCAATTAAGAAGAATGAAACGAGAACAGGTTTTTAATATCTGTGGTGACAGTTATGTACGTCCATAAGACGTCCGGTACTGGACATTTGCAGAATGTTTTCTGTACGTTCTCTGTACGTCCATGGGACGTCCGGTGCTATCTGGGATAATAATATTAATTTACAATTGTAAATAGTGTATTTTATATTCGGAAAAAAATATTCTGTTCTACATATTGAATAAATATTGTATTATAAAGAATATTAATAAATAATATTTATTTTGTTTAAAAAAAAGTATTTTTCCCTAAATCTAGAAAGTTCAAAACGGACATCCCTGGGACGTACAAAATTTAGGTCCCATGGATGTTCGTAGAAAGTTCGTAGGACGTTCCGGGCGGACGTCCCTGGGACGTACAGAATTTAGGTCCCATGGACGTTTGCAAGACGTTCCGGACGGACGTCCGACAACGGACGTCGGACGTTTGGACGTAAACTGGACATAAAATGGACGTCCATGGGACGTGCGGTGCTATCCGGGAAGTAAGTAGCATTAAATGTTTATCATCGTCATTATGTACAGAAATTATGAATCTTGAACTTTACACTTGTTTTCCAACCACGCGTGTGAAACTAGGAATGTAAACTGTTAAATAATATTATACAATGAGAATTTGAATAATGAATCGAAGATAATTTAAAAGTCGAAGTTAGAGTGAAACCTCAACCGTGTCTAGGATTTTTCGCAAAATCTTAGATTTCCGAATTTATATGTTTTCGCGATAATCCTATTCTTCACTTGTTTATGCATTATTTTCTTGGAAAAATCGTATTATTAAGTTCAATTTCAATAATGATTTCATATTGTAGGAAGTCATTGCAAAGTCTTTGTAGTTTTAGTTACATGTATGAGTAAATGCATTTTCAACGTTTTAACAATTTTTTATAAACAATTTGTTAAACAATTGCGATTTTTAATGTGTTTTTTATACACGATTCGAACGAAACTGGACTGTATATGTAGACCTATCATTACACTAAAAATCTATCGAAAGAAATTTTTGTAAAGTCTACTGCAAGTCAAGATATTTAATTTTTTGGAATGGCGTACGGCGCTGTGCCACACGTGGCGGCGTTGCGGTCGTGGCGTAGCGCTCCGCTGCACTGGTGCTTGCGCGTGCCTTTTGTTTATAATTTGCAAGTTCTGAGATGATTCAATTCATCCGCCCTCAACTTGAAAACTGCAAAAAGTGTGTCACATCGATCTCCAATAAATGTCCTCGATTTTCGTATTAATTTTGTTTACGTAAGTTCATTTATTCCACATGACATATATTCAATTTAAAAAATGCTTCAGTTATTATTTCTATTTTTTCCTCCTCGCAGAAAATAATAAAATGGGCCGTCCCAATGAATGCTGTAATCTACTCAATAAAAAAACAACATAAATGCATAAGAAATAAATTATTTTTAATAACAAAAGAGTGGAATGAGAAATTCAAAAATTGCATTGGATTTTATGTTTGTCACAAATGTCGCGCGTTATGTTATTTGTAAAAAAGAGCTTTTTTCCCTTCGCAAATAATCAATTCTTCTCGACGTGAGGAAAACGAAATCGAAGTTGAACCCATGAATATTTTTTGCTACATCTTATGGTAAATCAGCCTGTGATGGGAATGGGGGAACTGTAAAGAGGCTTGCGTACAAAGTAAGTTCGCAACGGGTGGACGGTAACTTCATTAATACAGCTCGAACTTTATTCGAATGGGCAATTAGAAATTTCGAACACGTTCATTTCGAATTTTGCTCTCAAGCTGAACATAGCGCTAATGAAAAGAAACTAAAAAAGCGTTTCGATGGAAGCTATGTGAACTTGGCACCCGACTTTTCAAAAATTAATTTTTTTTTATAGAAAACGATAGCATTTCGTTTGTACCTGATTGTTCCTCCAATAGTTTCGTTTGTACCTCGACCAATTAATAATTAAAAAAAATTCAAAAAATGGTCAGCACCCGACATCGAGATTTTTGAAATCGGTTTTTCTTGATTCTTTAGAATCGTTTGTAGCCGTTTGTACCGCTTTTCGTTTCGTTTGTGCCTCAATAGTTTAAATTTTATAGAAATTGTTGATCCGCGTAAGAGTGAAGTTCGTTAATTTTCAACTATTGAAGTACAAACGAAAAGAAAAACGTTTCCGGCGGGTACAAACGATTCTAAAGAATCGTGGAAAAACAGATTTTAAAAATCTTGAAAATTAACGAACTTCACTCTTACGCGGAACAACAATTGCTATAAAATTTAAACTATTGAGGTACAAACGAAACGAAAAACGGTACAAACAGGTACAAATGATTCTAAAGAATCGGGAAAAACTGATTTCAAAAATCTCGATGTCGGATGTTGACTATTTTTTGAATTTTTTTTAATTATTAATTGATCGATGTACAAACGAAACTATTGGAGGTACAATCAGGTAAAAACGAAATACTATCATTTTCTATGAAAAAAAATTAATTTTTGAAAAGTCGGGTGCCAAGTTCACATAGTTTTCGATGGAGCAATCATTATAAAAAACACTCGTCAGTATCATAACTTTACTGTGCTTGACCAAGAACATATTTTATGTAAAATAGTTTCAAACTTTGAATCATCTGTCAAACATGCAATCGTAAAAAATAAAAAATGAACTAGCAACCCAAGCTGTTTTTTTCATGTATAGAATAGTTAAAAATTACATTATGTAATTAAGATGTAAAAAAAACTCATTATTATTTTAGGAATAATATATTTTCTGTGTTAAAGACTGCATCTTTTACTCCCATATACAACTTGTTGTTGTTACAGATATTTCAATTTACTAGTACGCTCAGCGCACGAGCGCAAACGTACCCTCGGCCGGCTTGGTGATACACAAAATGAAAAAATTAAATATCATGACTTGCAGTAGACCTTACAAAAATTTCCTTCGATAGATTTTTAGTGCAATGATAGGTCTACATATACAGTCCTCTTTCATTTGAATCGTATATGAGGAACACATTAAAAATCGCAATTGTTTAACAAATTGTTTGTAAAAATTTGTTGAAACGTTGAAAATGCATTTACTCATATATGTAACTAAAACTACAAAGACTTTGCAATGCTTCCTACGATATAAAAACATTATTGAAATTGATCTTAATAATACGATTTTTTCAAGAAAATAATACATAAATATATAAATAGCAATAAACAAGTGAAAGTTCTTGTTCTATACTTTGAATTTATGTAATAGTTTCGGAAATCTAAGATTTTGCGAAAAATCCTTGACACAGTTTTGACGCGGTTTCACTCGGTACTTATCTGGATTAAATAATGACAAATTGTATGTTGGTGGTATAGAGGCTGATGTCGATTAGAATTTATTCTCTTATCATTTATAATTTTATGAAAGGATTAGTAAAGAATTTCTTAACATTTACGTCGTAATAATTTGAAAATATTGTACTAAATTAAACATTCACGTAATTCACACTAGTTGGCATTAATTGATTTATCTCCGTAAATCTGAACTCAATTCCACTCATTTAATTCTTTTTGACACAATTACTCATTCAACTGCACTTTACTCAGACAATTTCCTTTCATATCTTTTGACTATTTATTTACCTTCCTTTTCCTCTCTGTCATGTACAGTTTGTTAATAAATTGGGCGATATAAATATTTATATATTAATTTAAATTGGATAATCAAATAGAAGGCTCGAGTTTACAAATTTCCTTTACTAGAGCCATTCAGCTTTCTTAAATTATATTTCGCACTTCTGATCTTCTTTTTAATTTGTATATGAACTGCGACATCTATTACTGTAAATAGAGTCTTTAAAAAATAAATAGCTCGATTAAGAAAAATTCATAAAAGTGAGCCTTATTTTAAAATACCATAACCGACGTAACACTTCGATCTTGCGTGAGAAATTAATCAATAAAACTGAAATAATTTTGTTACAGGGAGGGCAACGATCCGGACGATTATTCACGGCTGACTTACAGGAAATTACTCGAGGAAGTATGTAGATTCGCCAACGTTTTGAAATCGAAAGGAGTGACGAAAGGAGACCGTGTCGCGATATACATGCCGATGATTTTGGAACTTCCTGTTGCCATGTTAGCGTGTACCAGAATCGGCGCCGTCCACAGTGTAGTGGTAAATATATATTCAAACCAGATTCGCCTTTCGCAAATACACAAAAAAGAAAACGGAGACAGAAAGAGCTGAAAAAATCGCCATTCTTAAAAATGAAAGATCGGCAATCTTTAACACATACTGTTTCTATAATTCTTACTGTAAGTGAATATACATCACTTGAAACATTTTTTCTTATTTTGAACAGTCAAATAATCATAGGTACTCTGCGATTGTTCGTAGCAATATATATTTTTATGGACAACAGAGACAAAGATTGAAATATTTCATAGTTCGATTTTTAAAAAATTATTTTCTTTTATCTAATGCAGACGTTCGACATATTTCAGTTAAATGAGAAATATTAAAATGTATTTCTTTGTTCGGAGGTTTTTAAAATATATATTTTATTTTCCATAATGCATGAATTCTACACATTTCACTTAAATGACGTGCAGGAATAAATTGCATGTTGCGTGAATAGGTATCCGACGCATTTATCTTATAAGATTCAGAAATGGCGGGCGTTTCAAACGGTGAAACTATGGCATACCGGGAATGTATATTAAAAACGTACCGGAGAAAATTTAAATACGCGCCAAATATAATATATGCGATGAATAAACGATGAGTAACATTTTATTCGTTATTCCTAGAATGAAAATTAAAGTTGAAATTATCGAGCGACAAATAAAGATGATCTGTTAAATCGAAGAAACGTTACTATATCCATAATATACATACATAAACATATCTCTGACGTAGCTTGAATGCATTAGCATTCACAGTCTAATTGTGAGAACAACTTTCGAAGTTAAGGTTTCTTTCAAGTTAACGTGGAATTTGATTCGAAACGTATCAAGTTCAAGAATTTTTCAATTATCTTGTTAACCATTAGAAATGACTCCTATTTACAAACAACGTTGATCAGTCTCTTTCCTGATATTCGGCTTTTACGAATTAGTAAGCAATGTTAATCATGTCGACTAATCGAATACTTTTTTTGAAATCGCTTTAATTATGCTAAGTAGATAAAAATGTATGAAGTAAGGGTTATCACATATTGCGAGACATATTTACCAGTGAAACCATGTATATACTATATAGCTGTCTAATAAAAATCAAAATGGAGGGGGTCGAACCTCACTTACCGGTGCAATATTACAGGAAGAAAGGCAAAATATTGGTCCTAGGTTAAGGGAGTATCCTGAATTAGGAGAACTAAAAAAAGCGGTTCTTCGTGAATTTTTTTAGAATGGAAAAAATCATTAATTCTATCGAACTTTTTATCCTATTTTCATAGATATTTGAGTAATCTGTCCAAATTTTTTCAACAAGAAATATTCAAATTGTGTCGACTGTGACACACATTTGTAGAGCTCCTCACAATTAAAACCTCCCATCGACGGGAAAGATGCAGGTCGTAATTTTGGTCTGACACAAAAAAACCACAAGAAATTTTCATTTTCATACATTTTTCTTCTATGTGAACTAAGAAAACCGGCAAAAATGGTGATATGTGAAATTACTGCAAGTTTAAAAAAAAGAATGAGTTCTTTGGGTGAAAAAAATCACTTTAACTTGATAAAAAAGTTGTTTACAATTTTTTTTTGTAGGAACTTTTTAGTTCACATAGAAGAAAAATGTACGAAAATGAACATTTCTTTTGTTTTTTTTTGTGTCAAACCAAACTTACGGCCTGCATCTTTCCCGCCGATAGGAGGTTTTAATTGTGAGGTGGTCTACAAATGTGCGTCACAGTCGACTCAATTTGAATATTTCTTGTTGAAAAAATTTGTACAGATTACTCAAATATGTATGAAAATAGGATAAAAAGTTCGATAGAATTAATTATTTGTTTCCATTCTAAAAAAAATTCACTAGAAACCGCTTTTTTTAGACCTCCTAATTCAGGATACCCCCTTAAGCAGCATATGACGTCATGAGTTAGGGGAATGAGGACAAAAGTCGAGTTATTGTCAGACGTAGAACTAACGAAGGCTGACTGTGACATCTGACACAATGTTTTAGTTTGCAATTCCTTCTAGGTATTGTCTTTCTTTTTCCTGCGATACCTGTCACATAAATACGCTATGAGTCGTAAAAACAATAGCGTGGATTATGTCTACGACGCATTTGATAACAGGTGACTGGAACTTGAAGGGAGTACTTTTTTTGTTCAGTTATAAAGTAGCTTATTTTGTTTGTTAATATTTTTTTTGCTTAAGGTCTTTAAAATATTTTTGCCAAATTCTATTAAATAAAATCTTAAATTATCTTAAGAACAACAAACTCTACAATAGTATATACTAACATTAATCAAATAGAAATCCAATTACATCTGTCGCTAATTACCAAGCAGTAGATGCGACGAAAAAATAAAACCATATAAAAAGAAAATCTTAGATTAGCAAAGTTGACTGTGGATTTTATGCATTTCTGATATAAACTAACATAATAAATACATGTTAAACAACTAAACGGTATGTCCAGTGATGCAAACCAAATAGCGACATTGTTATATTAATTGAAGAATATATTAAACATACATTATGAATATTTTATGTATGCTTTCTATATTATTGTATGGATAGTCACAGTTCAATCGCAGTCCAATTATTCCCATTTATACACCAAAAGTTTATGTCAAATACTTTAGGCATAACAAAATTATAAAAATTGCCTAGATACTGCCCAAAAAAATAGTAAGGGATAAATAAAGAGATTATTCTAAAGATCAAAACAAAACGAGAATCTCGAATGACGAACTTGCGTTCGATGCTTGATTACTTTTCATCATAAAATCCATTTCATTCTATGTAGATTACTTTAAAATTCTTCTTAAAACTAATCCAGGAACGTTTGCCTTAGACGCAATTTGTATTTACCACAATTAACTCGTGCATGGAGTTATTTGCTTAATAAAACTAGTGAGAAACAAATTAAGGACTTAAACAGCATTAATCTGTCGCAGATCAAATTTCATTATACGGTTACTGGAACTCCTAGCCTCTTAAATAGCGCCACTAGAGGGTAAAGTGGTTAACTTGTTTGAAACAAGTTTTATTCAGTAAATGCCTTTGTACTGAAGTTAACTGCAACAAACATAAATTGTGTTTAAGGCAAAAATCCTTATTCATATTTTGTGTTTGTATTAATGCTCTTTTCTTATTGAATTTCCATGTGTACGATTAGTTTGGAGGGTACTCGGCGGATTCGTTAGCTGAGAGGATCTTGGATTCAAAGGCGAAGGTTCTGATTACGACCGACGGAGTGTGGAGAGGCGAGAAGCTTCTTGTCCTGAAGACAATCTGCGACGATGCTGTGAACAAGGTCAAAGAACACGGCCATGTAGTCGAGAGTTGCGTGGTAGTCGCCCACCTGAGGAGACTTAGTGCTCCGCAGGGTCGCAAAGACACACAGGGTACGTGGAAAAAACAAATTCTTTATTCAGGATGAAAACTATATTTAATATACACAATTACAAAAATATATTAGCTCACTCCATAACTTCGTGCTACAAGTTGTATTTATATTTAACCTCTTGAGAGATACTGGTACATATGTGTACGTTTAGTTCCTGAGCTCTTTTATATATTATCGCGTGTAAATAGTCATCAGAAGCGTAAACAAATAATTACCATTAAATTTTTCAATAACTAATACAACAACAACGTTACGAGATTAATAAGTGTCCTAAGTAAATGTTTACTTGAATTTCTGTTGATTTCTAATCAAACAATTAGCCCTCAAGAGGCCGATAAAAAAACTATAAATTATAATGACTGTTAAAAAAGTGGGGAAAGATTGTAGAAAGGGTGACTACATTTTTCATAACACTTGAAGGTATGTTTCATGTATTAATTTGAATAGCACAATAATAAGTGGCATGAACTTGTGGGATGATCTAAGATGACTCCAGATGATAGAAATATTTTATCTAAGAATTCTGAGTGTGTTATCACATGACTGCGGTTGAAATGAAATGATTCATGAAAAAAGTCATACAGTGGGTGTAGAAAGTATTCGTACACCGATCAATTTCCAAAAAAAAACTGTGTAAAATTGTAATTTATTAATTTATTTTTTATAAACAATGACATTCTACATATTCTAGGAAATCTCTAGAATACATAGAGTAAACAAAAAATAGCTATTTATGTAAGTTGCGAAATTAACAAGAAAAAACCAATTAATCGATAGAAATATTGAAGAAATAAGTATTCGCACAACTGTTTAATGTTTAAAACTTGATTAAAAAAAAAAGAAATTTACATTAATTTATAAATAATTAATACTTCGTGGGATTTCCTTTTGATTTTATAATTATTGCAACTCTTCTAAACTTTAAATTAACTAAATTATTAGTTATTCGAAGTGGGATCTTCTTCAATTCCTCTATTAGAGCCATTTTTAAAAGTACTTTCCTGGAAATTTGATGTTTTCTAATTCGTACGGAGCAATAAACTAATGTGTTTACATTATAAACTCTACTGTAAATGGTTCGTCATAAGAATCGTACAAATATTTATTGCTTCTATAGTTTTACCCACTTTTCGCATTTTTTTGTTAATTTCACAAATTATATTAACTAGTACTATTAACACTGTATATTATATCAAATAGAAATCAAACTCTTACCACTGTGTTCGCCCTTTTAAACAATCTAACATTTACCTAAACAGTTTTTCCATGGATCTATAAGGCATGGAGATATTTAAGTCTTCTCAGTTAAATGGTCCGCACTGTACAATAAATTTAGAGAATAGTTACTAGAAAATCAATACTCTACAAAGTAAACCACTGCAATCGATAGCGGGTAAATGGTATGATTGGGATACTATAACCTTTCTCTCTATCAGCGATGAATCGATATACACATTTTCCGTTCACCAATCGGGTTTGTAAACCCTCTATTGCCTACATTTCACTTTACCTCGTTTTAAATAAAAGTATACATAAACCGTGTACACATTCACATAAGAAAATATTCTACAATTTTCAAGAATAAAGAAGAAAAATCGATAAATAACATTCTAAATTTTATGAAGGAAAGACAAATGGAGTAAACGGGACGAGCGACGGAAACGGCGTAGGAATTCCTAATATCCCGTGGGACGACGATCGGGATTGTTGGTGGCACGATGAAATGGAAGAGGCCGAAAACAGATGTTATCCCGTTTGGATGGGTGCGGAAGATCCTCTTTTCATTCTATACACGAGGTAAAAATTTTAATAAAAATAAGTCTCTAAGCTCCTATTTTTCTCAGTAATGGAGGGGAACGTTATAGAATCCAAAAGGGTAGTGAAAGAAAATGTGTAACGTAGCAAAGTGTGATTGCTTGAACATCTGTTTATATTAAAAGATTGATCGTCGATATTAAAAAAAGGCAGGAAGAAACAATTACTTCTTAGTCATAATGAAGAAATGAAGAAGTAATGAAGAAGAACTAAAATGAAGAAATTTATCTATCTAATAATTTAGTTCTCTAATAGCCTTTTATTTGTTTATTTTTTTATTGAATTGTAAAGAGCATTTAGTACCCAGAAACATAGAAGAAATTTTGTTGTTTTTAAAGACAGTTTTAATTTATATAAATAATCTCCTAATTAAGAAATTAATCTCTTCGTTTTCATACCTTCTTAATCGAATCGTTAAGAAACATTTAGTAGAGTAGAAACGTAAAAGAAACTTTATTGTTCTTAAAAACAATGTTATGACTAATATTATTTAAAATTCAACATCTATAAATTTAAAAACCACTGTCTTGAACAGCAGTTCTTCCGAAATTTCTTCCATGAAACATTTTTTGTGATATCTTTTTTAATTAATACATGTTTCTTTTTTGTGAATAGCGGCTCCACGGGTAAACCTAAAGGCGTTCTCCACACAACAGCTGGATACTTAATTTATGCAGCCACGACGTTCAAGTATGTCTTCGATTATCATCCTGGCGACGTGTATTGGTGTACAGCTGATATTGGTTGGATTACTGGCCACACTTACGTTGTGTATGGGCCCCTAGCAAATGGAGCCACTTCTGTAATCGTGAGTTCATTTTAGAACTTTCATCTCTTATGACTTTAACCCGAGATCTATCAAAGAATCGACCGACCAAATTATTTTATCCTACATGTTACACTTACAAATGTAACAAAATTAAATAGAAGAATTACTTGAAGTATTTTTCATTTTAGTTACGATAAGAATAACAGATTTACTGTTTTTCATCATAGTACTCGTCAGTAAGGGTTATCTAACATATCTTGTCTCAAAGGTGACGTTATTAATCATTTGAATACTCGAAGGTTTCCACTCGGTCCAGCTTAATTATGATCCAACCATTTAATCTACAAATTACCAAATAATTGAAGATTAGATTTATTAGATAAACCTCGTTTTTATCAAAAGTATTATTTTTCTTAATACTCTGGGAGCCTCTAATAGGTCGATAAAGATAAACTTTGTTTTCATCAAAAATATTATTTATCTCACAAGAAAAAGTTTTTCCTTGAAACACTGGGAGCCTCTAATAAATCGATAACCTAAGCTTCTATTCTTTAAAAAGGCCGTCTCTGAACTTGATAGCATCTATTAGATAAACTTTGTTTTCATCAAAAATATTATTTATCTCACAAGAGAGAGTTTTTCCTTGAAACACTGAGAACTTCTAGTAGGTCACTAACCTAGTATTCTATCTCTGAAGAGGTCCTTTTTGAACTTAATAGAATCTGTTTGATAGGTTTTGTTTTTATAAAAAATATTTATCACACAAGAAAGAATTTTCCCTGAAAACACTGAGAGCCTCTAGTAGATCAATAACCTGGTCTTCTACTCTTTAAAGAGGTCTGGTCTGATCTTATTATTATTTTTTTACGTGATAGGGAGCAAACACCTTTAAAAATTGCAATAGAACACAAGATAGAAATAATAAAGCACACTGTGCAATATTATTTGAGTTGTATTCATTTTTATTTATAGTTTGAGGGTACACCGTTTCATCCGGACAACGACCGATACTGGTCAGTCATCGACAAGTACAAAGTTTCGCAATTTTACACGGCGCCGACCGCTCTCAGATCGCTCATGAAATTCGGAGACGATCTGGTGAAGAAACACAATCTGTCCACTCTAAAGGTACGTTCAAATTGAGAAAAAATATAACAAAATTATGAATGGGAACGTTAATGTAAACTGGTGATTCTTGAATGAAACTTGAAAGTTATTATTAACTCCTTATTAACCCTATCATATCAATTTCACGTAAAGTTTATTGTTATTACAATGTCAACTGCATATTTTCATTAATTAATTAATGAATGATTTTAGAAATGACATATCTGATAAAATATGTAATTTTTCTCTATCGATCCTGGTTCGAAAAATCTGTAAGAAATCTGTGTTTTCAGTTAAAGGTTTCTATATTATACAGTTTACTTAATAAATTTTTTTCATGAATCAGGTGTCTCAGAAAAATGTTCTTGAAAACTGTTTACATGTTCCATTTAATGTCACGTGTGTCTCTTCTGAAATAATCGATTCAACTCAGTTTTTTACATTAATAAACTACTCGTAATCGTGTCTATTGTAATTTTTCAATAAAGTGCTAAAACAATCGTAGTGATTACTAATAAACTCATTTTATTTAAGAAAATTTGTTTGCAACCTCGGTATATATTTTTGATAAAACTGATATAAAATAATATAATAATATAATATAGATATAGATATAATATATAATATAAAAATAATATAAAATAATATTATAATGTGCATTAAAAGAGAAAAAATAATAATCACTAAACAGGAAGTTTAAACTAGTTTGAGCTGGAGTTTTTTTTTTTTTTTTTTTTTTTTTTTATTTTAATTGAAATGTATGTGTCCAGGTGTTAGGTTCTGTAGGTGAGCCGATTAACCCCGAAGCTTGGCTTTGGTTTTACAATGTCGTCGGACGCGCAGAATGCAGCATAGCGGATACATTCTGGCAAACGGAAACCGGAGGCCACGTTATTACGCCTCTTCCTGGCGCTACACCTATGAAACCTGGCTCTGCAGTAAGCGATTCTTTTTATAACGGCATCAATAAAAAAGTTCGTACGGTTTTTTGATAAGGAACACCTGTTATATATTACAATTCAGTGAACACGTGAGAAAGTAATTGTAAGGTTAAAAAGAAAATGAAAATAACTCAGCACATAGTTTAACACTTATGGAATATAATTTTCTAGTATAACATTGAATTCATGAAATTTTACAAGTATGTTACTCATTGATAGATTTTTTGGATTTTCTATTTTGTATCGCATTGTTTGTATTATATAATGTACTAAACATCGTGTAGTATATAATTTGATAAGAATTTATTAGTACGAGAGTTTTGAGAGGATTTAATTCAGTCAAAGGGTTTATAAGTAAATATCCTGTTATATTCAATGAGTAAACCGTTCGATTAATCGCAAACTGCAAAAGTGCGTAGTTTAATTAATAAAACGTGTAAATTTCTTCAAGTGTTATATTTTTAATGTTACAAAATGGCACGAACATTTTTGATTACCTGAAATTTATTACTTTATGAGAACGGGGTATCGTGAGCCTAATCGATCTGTTATTTACTCTTCTATCAGACGTTTCCATTCTTCGGTGTTTTACCAGAACTGTTGGATGAAGACGGTCGATTGATCGAAGGGGAAGGAGAGGGATTCCTAGTTTTCCGTCAACCATGGCCAGGAATGATGAGGTCGCTGTTTGGAAATCATCAACGGTTTCAGAATACGTATTTTGATAGATTCCACGGATTCTATTGTACGGGTGACGGTGAGTTAATTATTCCTATTTCGCAGTTTGGTTATTTTACACACTCGACAGTTTGTTTATGTTTAATGAGCAAACATCCATGCAAAATTCGCCTGGTTAAAGAATATTTTTAATCGTTATTATTTTATACAAGAAAACATCGCACAAATGTTCACTGATCTTTTCCACTTTGAGGAAAAAACTACCCTTTATATTAAAGGCATTCACTTTATTCATGCTTATGTAATTTTTAAATTACGAAAGATATTGGTAAATTATAGCACAAAAAAATAGTCAAAAAGAAATATTTTGACAGAAAATTTGATTTTTGTCTCTTTTATAATCTCTGAAAACAGTACAATGTTTATTTCAAACATATTTTAATATGTTATACAAAGTAAGAGTGATACAGAAGTACAATGTAATAAATAATAAATAATTTAAACAATATGTACCTCTACTATAATCAGGAGACTTTCCCTTAAATTGGTCAAAATTATTAAATGAATCCATGATTACTAGGATAATGAAATGGCAGTAAAAGATTCCTTAAAGAATTGAAAACTTGCAGAAAACAACTCATCTTCATTTTTGCCCATTTGCAAGTTAGGACATGCATTAGTAATCATATCAAAACAAACATTTTTTATATATAGAACTATTCAATTGTGCATATGCAGTCGATTCAAATTTAAAACCTTACCGTTGATTATTTTGCCGATCTCGTGATTAGTGGCTATTTCTCGGTAAATCCTCGAAGACCTCGAAAGTTACTTAGCCAAAGGATTTCTATAATTAAGGCCAGCGTATTTCGCGTCCTTGCCTAGTTCTTCTTCGATTCTTAATATCTGATTATACTTGGCGGTTCTGTCGGTTCTGCAAGGTGCTCCAGCTTTGAATTGACCAGCTGACAATCCCACTGCCAGGTCGGCCACGAAATTATCCTCCGTTTCTCCCTGACACGCGGACACGATGTATCCCCAATCGCTTATTCTCGCTAGTTTCGCGCAATTAATCGCTTCCGTCACGGTTCCAATTTGCGACGTTCTTAAAACAATCGTGGTGGCCATTTGCCTCTCTATCGCTTCCTCGATCCTGTCGATGTTCATCGCAGTTAGATCGTCGGCGACGACTTGGATCTCTTGGTCCGCCAGGGTGAGCCAACCGTCCCAATCCTCCTGATCGAATGGATCTTCGATCGACACGATGGAAGGAAATTCTGTTATGTACTCCAAGTACTGGTCTCGGAGTGTTTCAGCCTCCATGTACTCGTCAGGGTCGGAGTCTTCTGTCTTGAACGCCAAGTCGTATCCTCCTGGTGTCGTAGGAAAAGGAAATTAGAATTTCAATTTTATTAGTCATGCAGCTTCGATCGGATACTAATGTTTCTTGATTTTTTTAAGCTAGTGGCACAAAATGAAATTAAATAAAATTACAGTAATTTTAAAGTGTTTCGTAGGTGTACAGTTTTGAAATCAAACAGACAAGAGTTATACATGAAAATACTTTGAATTCCTATTAGAGAATTGTATTGTGAACAAAATGGTACCTACGTAATTCAATAAATATGTATCAAAATTTAAATGTGCCTCTGAGTTTTTTTTTTAAATCGCCACGAACTTTCTAGACCACCAATATCTTGCAACAGTAGAGAAACCCTTGTCTGTTTGGATGTAATTTTTTTTATCACATCAACATGAATTGAGATTTTCAGCTCTTATTATTTTGATTCCAGAAACTACTTTAAATTGAAAAAAATGTTTGTTTGTCACATATCTGTCTCAACATCGAACACAAATCATAAAAATGCATCAGGCATAATTAACGATGAACTACCAAAAAAAGTAAATTAATTGGAATTTTAAAAGCTGTATCGGTTCTTTTCTCTTTATAAATCGTGTCGATAGCTCGAAAAATGAAGAATCTTCTGAATAATACTTCTTTTAATCTACTGCGTGGTTCAATAATTAGGAACCGCCATATAAATGAGTCTGTAATGGTTCAGGCTCCATAAACATCTGTTAACCTTCTTTATAAAAGGCGCTGGCCGCCATGTCCAGGGCTATCACAATTTTTCCTTCGTATCCTGCTTCCTTAATTGACTCATCTAACAGCATCAACGCCTCTCGGTCTTCTTCTAATTCAGGTGTGAAAGCGCCTTCGTCACTAACAGAGAGTGGCAGATTTATTTCCGCAGTGGTGGCAATTTTTCTCTCCAGCACTCTGTACACCTCTGTGCCCATTTTCAGAGCGTCGGCGAAGCTTTCAGCGCCTGATACAATTACAGAAAGAAAGATACAGAGAATCGAGAATGAACAGTCGCAAGAAAAGTGGTACCTATAGGTAAGATCATGAATTCTTGGCAAGGTATCGTGTTGCTAGCATGTCTGCCTCCACTGATCATATTGAAACTTGGAACGGGTATATACAGTTCTCCGTTCTCAGCTAACTCTGCGATGTACCTGAAAAAGTCAGGATATCGTTAACAGCTGCTTGCATAGCTTACGAAACATTGCTATCAATCATTTTTTAGACGATTCTGTTCTTCTATCAGTCATTTTACTTGTTAGATCTATCACATTTTTCGATAGAATTACTGTCATTTTTTGTTCAAGGTATCGATGGATGAAGTAGACATAATTTGTTTGGTATTGCAATAATGGTATTTATTTAGTATTTCAATTCTTAATCTTGCAGCAACGTGACTTAGGCTCTCTTAGACAACGATATATTACAAATGACAGGAAATATACAAAATAGAAAATTATTCGTAGAATATTTTCTTTTATTTGTTTCCCATTATAATTTTGCATTACGGTAAAGTTGAAAGCATTTAAAATAAATTAATGCTAGGTTTTAGGACTGAAAGGTTTTCATTTTCATTCTTTATGTCTACGAGCCTTCTATTAACATATTCCTAAATATGTACATTATTGTTTTGTTTATATATTGAGTACATTGAATTAACATGTCTGAAACTTTGTTTATACTTAAACACGTTACATTTCAATTAATTGTAGGGCAGTGATATTAGAAAGAAAATAGAAAATAAATTCGGGTTTATTTGACCTAATAAATGAAGAAAATACCTGTAAACTGGAAGTCCTTTCTTCGCCGCACCAGCCTTGCAGCAGGCAACGGAAACAGCAAAGATAGCGTTCGCACCTAACTTTGATTTATTCTCCGTGCCATCCAGTCTGTTCAATAAGCTGTCTATTTCCATTTGCTGGCAGGCTTCCAGCCTGGATTTCAAAAGTTGCGGTGCAATTATGTTATTGATGACGTCGACAGCTCTAAAGACGGAACGTCCATGGTACATGGCTTCGTTTCCATCCCTCAACTCCTGTGCTTGGTTAGGGCTGGGCCATAACACAGTTGGCACCGATGATCTTAATAATCCAACGTCAGTAATTATGTCCACTTCCAAGGTCGGATCCCCTCTGGAGTCGAAAATTTGACGGGCTTTAATCTTTTGAATTGGCATCTTGTTACTTTTCTGTGTAATGTGTTTTTTGAATTTTAAGGGATGATGGGTGGAAGATTGTCTGGGTACTGAATTCTGATGGCGGAAAGTGTTGTTAAAAATTTAGCGTTGTTGATCAGGATGCATGGTTAGGAGTTTTATTTTTACGAGAAATTTGTTAAGGTTTCTGTATATCAAGCCATGGTTGTAGCCATCTCCAATGAAGAATAATTGAAGCTCGACATATGGACGTGTACTTTTTTAAATTTTCAGGCGCGAGTTGGTGCACATTCTGAGAATTCATTTCAATAACACTTTTTAAGGCTTTGTCTAGATTAAAAAAAAATAATTATCTGTTGATCATAATATAACATTATATTGCCTGCATATTTGTTGCATGTTCATCATCTGTATTTACTATATTTGTCTGTAAATTTCTCAATTTTAGTCAAATTTTAGGAAATAGTTTTGAGAAAATATTAAAACGTCAACCTTTCTACTTTCTACTTAATACAGTTGATTAATAGAAAGATTGAGAACTTTATTATTAATGATATATAAATTACACATTTTTTAACAAACTTTCTGTAAAATGCAATTGATCATAGTTGATTTATTATTACGATAAAACAAAATATTATTCTATACTTGTATGTATGATCTTAAATTAATAACTGTCTCTATTTTTTAATATGAAAATTCATCTCTCAACATAGTCCTCTTTCACCTTTAATAGCAACCGTGTCTAATTTCACTGAAAATATAAAATCTTAATGCCGGTTCTGGAAAACCTTGTACATCGAAGACAGTATTTATTTTAAATTAACAAAGATTGAAATCATGATTCGAAGTACGTTTTATTTGATTTCAGGAGCTAGGCGTGACGCTGACGGTTATCTGTGGATAACAGGTCGCATTGACGATATGTTAAACGTTTCTGGTCACCTAATGTCCACTGCAGAAGTAGAAAGCGTATTGACGGAACATACCTCGGTGGCCGAGGCCGCTGTAGTCAGTAAACCGCACCCTGTGAAAGGACAATGTCTCTATTGTTTCATAACGCCCAACGATGGTTCGGTGTTTGATAAGAAGCTTCAAGATGAGCTTAAAAAGAAAGGTAGGGCGACATATCTCGTCTCTTCTCATGAAAGAATTTAATTGATGTCATCAAAAATTATTAATTTCAGCAATTTCAATTAAACTACATATTTCATGCAATTTTTACCACTCTTGCGACTCTTTTGCAAATTACAAATTATATTCAACAGATGCAAAATTTGTATATTGTTTTATAATATTCATTATATTATGTATATAATAGTATTATTTATGATAATTAGTGTAAGAACCGGAAGTGGAGGGTAGCTGAGACGTTTCTCAACAACAATTTCCTTTACAAAAATGTCGGATGGTGCTTCGTTTTCAAATTATTAACGAAAAACGTCTCGACTCGAGCTAGCCTCTCGCGGCTACTCCGACGCTGTGATTGATTGGTGTGTGATTGGTTTTCGTTAATAATTCAAAAGCAAAGCACCATCCGATATTTTTGTAAAGGAAATTGTGGTTCAGAATCGTCTCAGCTACCCCCCATTTCCGGTTCTTCCACTAATTCTGGGACACCCTGTATCTTATTTTATATATTATAACACTGTATTAGTTTTATCATGACTAAAGATGGTCTTTTTATACTTTTTATGGTTATTTTAGTTGAATTATAACTTGTTCAAAGTCCCACCTTGCCATAGAGAGGAAAATTTATAAATACATAAACTTCACGAACATATATATATATATATTTATAATAAACCATTAATTTGGAAACATCAAACCTATCATTTAATTTAGACAAATATCTTTAATGTACGTAGATGATACGATTATTCATGAGACTAACTGTACATCATGCAGTATAAGTCGATATTTGATAAACGAACTCCGCAATTTTTATTTTCAATTTTTCAATTGATTTTATTGATGACCAACGGCTTAATTCGAGTGTATATTTGTTAACAGTGCGCGATAAGATTGGCGCTTTCGCTCAACCAGACATCATCCAACACGCGCCCGGTTTGCCAAAGACACGATCAGGGAAGATTATGAGACGTATACTCAGAAAAATCGCGGCAGGAGACAAGAACGTCGGGGACACCTCGACGTTAGCCGATGAGAACATCGTCGACCTCCTCTTTCAGATGAGGCCGCAGGTTTAAAGATGCATCATCGACGTAGCCATCATCGAAGGAAATGCCGTGAAACCAAATCTCCGGTTATAGTTACTCAACAAAAATCCAAAAAAAAAAGAACGCGAAACGTTATTGTTAAAAGCGACAAAAAAGAGTAACTTGTTGAAGTCGAGAGAAATTTAACCCTCTACTGTATAACATACTCGATTGGGAATCTAACAAAATCTCGCTAAAGTTATGTGACAAAGGAAGATTGTTCATTAGACAATTTTAAAAAATTGAATTTTTCTGGAGTTGTACTCCGAATGATGTTAACAACGTAGCTATTTTTTGTTTCAGTTATGAAACCAAGAATATTATTGTTATTAATATTAAAGTATCGTATAAACTGAATTCAAAATTCTATGGTTTTTGAAATCCTGCGATATGGTGAAAATTTCTTTGAAAATTCATAATAATAATAAATTAAATATTTATCTTAGGGAATGTCTTATTTTTAATTATACATAAACTTTTTAGTTTTCAATCTTTCCTTGCGAGTTAACTTTGCGAAATTTTGCATGACATTTTCTTATGGAATGATCCAGTAGCTCGTAGGCTCAGTCACTTGTTATTCAGGTTGAGTATTAATTAATTCATTGACACGTAAGCAATTAAAAAATAATTACTTTATCGATGGATAAAATAAAGTTCGTGCAGTAGAGGGTTAACAAAGAGAATCGGGCATTGAAGTTGTGTCTCAAGAACGAAACTTCCTTTCCATAATAGAATCGTTTCTTTTTTGTTAATAGCTAATATTTATAGTACTATTTATCGATTACTTCGTAGGCAAGTATTGTGCGGTAATAGATGCTGTTCCTTTCGCTAATTGCCATTCGTTTGACAGCCTTACGATGAAAGACCATTTGAACTGTACTGTTCGCCATTTCAAAAGATGACTTGGGCGTTACGAAAGTAATAAAAGCGAGACGTATGCTGTGGGAATACAGTACTGCTTCGCTATTTGAATAAATTTCCGTTAGGTATACTTGAAACGAAGGTATCCACTATTTAGGTATCTTCGACTCGAGTGGTCAGTTTAAGTACGATGAGTTTCGGGAATAAATAAATTCTCGCCTGAACCTTTGTTCATGAAATCTTTGAATAAATCCGTGTTACGGATACTTGAAATGCAATCACTCTGACCACTATTCAATTATCTTCAACTCGAGTCGCCCATTCGAGTTCGATGAGTCTTCGGAACAAATCGCCTGAGTCTCCGTTCGTGACATATAACGATTACGATTTTTTTTTTCAAGCAAATGGGCACTACTGTACGGTAATAGTCGTTCCGAAAGCAAAGCGAGAATTATTTTAAAGAATCGCATATTGAGGAACTGAGGAAATATTGAAAATCTATGTATAATTTTTCGAGAATAAATATTATACACGCGTTAGTCGAACTTGGTTGTAACGAGCACAGATATATAGCGAAATCATGATTGTAACGAACAAAAAGCCACAATGATTATTATTTACACGTGTTCCCATGCAATTATTCATCTTTATAACGAGCGTACAGCACACGGATATATCGTACGAATTCTGGGAAATTTGAGAAATGCCAAAGTGAAACCGTTGAAATAAACATTAATTTTAAGATTTATTATTAAAAATGGTAATTCAAGCCATGTTGTTAATTTGTATAGTTTTTAATCACAGTATGATAATGTTAAATACAATTTATTTATCGATAATTTTAAAACCGTACACTTAATATCGAACGCAAGTTGTCTGTACTTAAAAGCTATACTTTGACTGTACAACTACGAGTGCATTGTAGTTGTCGCAATCATATTAATACAAATAATACGTAGATATGTAGGTATACTATTCCTTCTTTTCTCTATTTATTTCCTTTATTGAATGTATTAAAGCGCAAGTTATTTGTCTGTAATTAAAAACTATACTGTGATCGTGTAACTACAAGTTTATTGTAGTTCGTATAATTCGCATTTCATATAGTCGTGTTAATGTAAATAATACACATAGGTATGTAAATATATTATTTTTCTTCTCTAATATACGTATATTTTTTTTATTTGTTCTTATATCAATTTATTAAACGAAAAAAATTGGAGGTTGATTTAATTCATCACTAATAAAAAATGTAATAATACGTAAGGGGTCATCTTCAGTTGAATTTATTAAATGGACATATAAACAAAATTCACTAAAATTAATATATAGAAGATGAAATTACTCCTTTCGAGCAGGATACTATGAATGAAAACAGAAAAGATTTTAAGTAAATAATTAAAAGGGTGGATATACTAAAAAGGGTGAAGATAAATATGATTAAATAATAGTTTATTTAAAATTGCAAAACGATCATCCTTTGATCTGTATACAAGCTTGTTTATAAATATTTAGCGTGTATTCGTTTTATCGAACAATCTTTGTCGATCATCTGGTTATGATCGTTCTAACCGAGTTTGACTCTATATATTAATCCTTGCGCACCGATTGTCTTCGTAACAATATTTTACGAATATAATGTAGGCGAGTGTCAAGACGAAAGACGTGCAATATAAATGCTTGACGAAAGGCGTGCCATGAATGCTCGATATTGTTGAGATACGAAGAATTTTATAATGCGCACGTTCGATGTATGCGTTGAAACTGATTCATCGATCAGTATGAAAGTATCTTAGGAACTTTTTAAGAGTTTACAAACACGTTTGAATTAATTATATACGAAACGAACATGCCATGTCGCGAGAATCAGAGATGGACGAAATTCTCATCCGAATAAAAATATTAAATAACGAATAAAAGTTGAGCAACCTTCGACCAGTTATTCGTTCGATAAAAATTATAAACAGAAATTATATTTCACGTTGAATAAATAAAAGCTTATCCCGAACGATTCGATAGGATTAACGTTGCGAATTAATACGCTGTTTTTATTCGCCAGCAATTATTCGAATAAAATTTCGCCCATCTCTGGCGACCATATAGCGAATTTAGGTTACAGCTCGAAAATGTTACAGCTCGTGAACCTAATTTGTTTCTGTTTCGAAGCGTAACTGGGTCATCGATCGTTTTCAAATCTCGCAAAATACGTTTTATTCTCGTTTAGCTTGTTCGTCGTCACGACTTCCGATTATGATAATGTTTGTACAGATTCTAACTAGCTCACTTTAATCTGTCAAGATAGTTTATCGACGATTACAAGATACGAACGAGGTTTATGAAAGTACTGCAGTCTGCCTTCAATTGAGGGGGAACGTCGCCATTGCAGCCGAAGAAACGTTAACATTTGAGAATTTTTTCTTACGATGCAGAGTGACTAATACAAATACCTCATACGTACTTTAAAAGTACATACTTTGAACAATATTTTTACCAATTTTCAGGAGAAAATGTTATTCTTTATGGAAAATATGAGCGTTTCTGAAGTACGATCTCTGACTCTAATAGATAGAATGGACAACATTAGAATTGTTGGAAACTAAAAACCTTTAAAGTTCAAGGCAGAAAGCTTTATATCTTCATTAATTTTTTTTCGAATTTCGTCTCAATAAATTAAGATAAAATTCTTAATATGTTAAATCCTAAAATACTCTATTGTTTAGATGTTAAGATTTAAAACTACTATATTCTTAAGATGTTTCATTTTTCAGATATTGTATTCTTAAAGCATCAAATTTAAAGAATACCGTATTCTTAGAATGTAATATTTTAAGAAAATGCAGAAAAGAAACACCGATTTTTCGAAGTCACAAAGATGACGTTCCCCCTTAAAAGAGACATCATAGAAGTATTGTATAGTCGACTAAATAGTCGAGCCGTGGAAAGAATCGACTTGGAAGACCTTTTAGTGCTCATTCCGATAAGAGAAACTTCTTGCCAATTCCGTTGGGTAATGGCTAGTGATGGAGTCGAGCGAATCGCAAGTTATGCCGAAACTTGAACAAACAATATTCGTTTAACCATTAATTCGTGGATGCAAAATGGAAGTATAACGTCTGGCATTTCAATTCTTGAATGAGATAGCTGTGAGACAATCTGGAGTAAAACTTTGTAAGATAGCAATTTACACTTTACAAGCAATTTACAAATTAACGCTTTATCAATTTTTCTGTAAATATATAAGAGACGAAGTTATAAAACGCTTCCAAAACCATCAAGGGACGATTCATACATTTTTCTATATTTAAAAGAAACGAAAAATCATAAAGTGTATAGGACATGGGGACACAGATCAAAGACTCGACCGAAGGCACATGCTCTCGAATCTTGGTGAACGTTGGCACATGTAAGATCACACGTGCCTTTAGTTCGTATCTCTTTGGCTTGTACGCAGCTTAATACGACGCTTGAGGTATCTGGGACGATTCTTTCTTCGTATCAACTGTAATTGCACGTGGATTAGCGACAGCGTAAAACGGTCGATTCTCAATTTCCTTTAGGTGTACGGAAAGCCGTTATAGCAAGAGAAATGGCAAACAAGACGCATAGCAACGGGTTATTTAATTTTAGCAAATTATTTTTTTTACAGTGATCGTTCCACGCTGAGGAACGCGACAGACCTAAGTATACGCACGATTATTAACGCACTCTACATGAAAGACAGCGTTTCCTGTAACTTTTTAGAAGGCTGGTTTTGAATGAACTGTTATATTATATATATATATATAGATATATAATTAAAAAACGAGCCGAACGCAACGTTGCCTCGTGCTCCTTTTAGGGGCATGTCACATACATATCATTCCTCGCGGAACAAATCAACTATAGGTGTGATAATGATATATATATACATATAAAAGAAATATATATATACTGTATATTAAATGGAATAATGCAAGAGGATAAAATATATATATGTAAATATATCTATGTTAAAGGATACAATTGTTAATGGTCTCTCAAGTGAAATTCTGTTATTCATTTGTTCATTACGTAGCAGTCGCTTTTTCACCCTATCTGGTATTCATCGATGGAATCATTTCTAACGGTGTCATTAAATACAAAAGCTGTGTGAAGCTTTAGGATGAGAAATAAACAATTTTACGCTTAATCGAGTTGACTTATCCGACTAACATTTCCGTTCGTCCTCTCTGGTGTACATTGATCCTTTCATTACTTCTACCAGCTTGAGTTTTTTAAAAATAATCTTTACAAGCAATCGAATTAATAATTTCAACTCTTAGATTTGGACCCTCTGCAAAACTCATGAAAATTTTCGTAAAAGGTTATTCATACAAATTTAAGTCATTTTTAGATTTCATTAAATGATATACATAAATATGAATACGTATTTAGATTAAATTTAATCAAATCATCCCTTTGATATGTTATTTAAATCATATGTAGATAATGAATCTATGTATATGATTTCTTACTTTTTTAAATTCTTGTATACATATTCGATGGAAATCATACAATTTACGATTTATGTATAATTAGTATGAATAATAATATCTGAGATAGTAACAGCAGGTAATATTTCTACAGAGTATAAAATAAAGTCTCTGTAAGCATCTGTCTGTTTGTTCAAACCAATCTCTCTATTGTTCAGAATAATCTCCAGAACCACTTGACGGATTTTTATGTGGTTTTCACTCTTATATAAAAAGTAAGTGACGAAACAACTACTCAAATACTAAACTACTCAATAGTACCTACAAATGCTTCTGATGAACTTTAATTAAAAAATGAAAAGAAATTCAAATTTCCCACGGGAAATTGGTATCGCCATCTAGCGATGAATACGCCGAACTAATTTTCTGTTCTGGGATCTATTCTCGAGTTTCGTGTGAATTTAGTCGTATACGAACACTTTCGTATGGCGTGTTTCGTGTACGAATCGTTCACATACGAAAACGGTATTCTGAAGCACTATACGAATCACTGATTCGTATACGTATGAAATTACAGTATTGCCAGATTTACACGTTGGAGACGAACCAATGATTGTTCAACTTTAGAAAATACCAACGGAAATATATATGGCGTCCTGTCAATGTCACGTCATGTAACGTGTAATTTTCCGTAAACGAGAACGCTGTGCAAGAGGCCTTAGCCGCCTGTTTATTACACTCAAGTTGTAATGTTTTATTGGGGCCACGGGATGCGACGGTACTTCCGAGTGACCATGGGTTTTCCCAAATTTAGAAACTTGGCAGTATTATCCGAGAATCGTTTGCGAAAATATCGTGGAAAGAATTGTGCGAAACGAAAATGTGCGATGAGGGTAAACCAACTAAACGAACGGGGAACATATCCCGCGGACAAAAACAAATTCTTATTGAATTTGTAGAATCAAACCCAAACCTAACGAGGTCGAACTTTTCGGCCGACTATACATGTAAGAATGGGCAGCGTCTGTGGCAAGAAATAACCAATATTTTAAACGCTTCGCCAGGGGCGAAGATAGATTGGAAACAATGGAAACGTGTAAGTGTTTACATAGTGTTTATAAGTGTTTTATATTCAATTTTGCAAAAGCTGCATTAACATATTTTTTGTCCTTTGTAAAATAGACGTGGCAAGATTTCCAAGGAAAAGCCAAAGCAAAGCAGTCTTCCATTAACAGAAATTTAAATGCCACAGGTGGTGGTCCGTTAGATACAGAAAGTTTATCAGTGGAGGAGAAACGTGTTCTAAACATAATCCATGCAACACAGATAAAGAGTGATTGCAATATAGATGAAACGCCAATACGATTTGTACGTAAATATGTTTAAAAATTGAAAACTATATCCAAGGTACCAAAATATTACTTTTTCCATTGAAGGACTACTCCGAAGAATATTTGGATATAGACATAACCAATGAAAAGGTGGAAACACCAGACGCTCAACCTGGCCCTTCAATAATAGTGGAGAGACCGACTATTAAGATAGAAAAAGGTAAGTAATAGCTGATGTATTTTTCTATTTATATAGAAACGGTTACTGTTATGAACTTTCATAACAAATTTATTTACTTAACTTTATTTTAAATATTTTTATTTATAAGTTAAAAGTGCCCGCTGGACATGCCAATTACATTAATATATTGCTTATTTATAGTGAGACAGAAACAGCCACTATGTCGAGCTACACAACAAAAACAAACCTCTGGCAAGAAATCTCAGGCTTCAGTGCTTCTGTTTATTTATTAAAGGCTTTTAACCAATTCAGGTCCATATGCCCTGGTCAAATGATGTACAATCTTATACAATATATGAACTTACTACTAGTGATAACTATATGAACTTGTGGGTAAGGTGGTGATTAATTGCGAGTCGGGTAATAAAACAATTTGATCTTTATTTCGGCAGACGCGTATCTCGCGGTCTGTCCTTGCCGACATCCTGTACAGAACTAAATCTTACGAACTAGCCATTCGTTCTCCCAAGCATACCCACGAAAATCTTTCTCACTTGCATTCACGCAACAAATGCATTCACCCTTAGTAACATTCGAACCAACCGAAGAAACATTCTTACGACACTCGAACTTATAACCTAAACAGTCACTCATCGCAGTCGCTCGGCATGCACCTCGATCTATCTGTCCAGACATACCACTTAGAAAACCTAAACATAAGGGCGACGATGCGGCGCCAGCTCCTCGTCGCCACAAACTTAAGACTACTTATATTTACTTGATTATACAGAATATGTAATGTAGTTTATATACGTGTGTATTAGAGGTGTGTTTAAAGCATTGTTTGGATTACTATAATACGTATATTTTGATGTTGTTATAGTTCGGAAAGTGTTTGAGGGACGGAAAGATAGTGGAGGCTATATTTGCAGTTTATCTGCAATGAATCTTGGGATAGCCCTGAGGGCTTAAATTGAGGACCCTTGCAGGAATTGTTCAATTTCATAAGATGGAAACCATCCCAGCTGTTCTAGGTCTTTTATCATCTTCCTCCTGTGTTGATTGAAGAGGGCGCCGCAATCCCATAAGATGTGGTTCAGGTCTTGTAAGGCGTGTCCGCAGCTGCAGTTGCTATTTTGTGTAATGACCACCCTCGAGAGGGAGGCAACCAGATTGTAGTGGTTGCTTCTGTATCTGGAGATTCAAGTCGTTGCACTCCTGGGAAAGTTTCGATTATGGAACCATGGTTTTCTCGTTGATTTATAATATAATCTGAAGTAAACTGTGCCCTTATTCCCTGATTCATGGATCCAACTTCTTTCAGAGTTGGTCCACATTGTTGATTCAAGATGGTAAAATAGATCCGAGCAGGGAATGCGGTTGTTTGGGTTTAGGTAGACTGTAGAGGCTTCCTTTGATGCTTGGTCTGCAAGTTCATTTCCCTCTATGCCATGGTGAGATGGTATCCACGCAAAAGGAATTTGTTTGTTAGGGTTGCTAGTTTGCCTGATCTGAGATAGTTGTTGTTTAATTTTTATAATATATTATTTTACAATCTTATACAATACGAACTAGCCATTCGTTCTCCCAAGCATACTCACATTAGTGTGCTGATTGAATATTTTCCCATTGAGAGCTTGGAGTGCACTAAGCGAGTCGGAACAGATCAGATATTTATAATTTGTGTGGGATGCAGTTAGGTTTGTGGCCATGTTGAGAGGTGCACATTCAGCTGTAAATATTGATGCATGTTTATTGAGGCTAAGTTTTTTTGTGTACTGGTGAGAAAGGCAGACACAGGCGCTCCTACAGAGTTTGATTCGTTCATTTTTGATCCATCTATGAATATTAATGTGTGGTTCGGGTAGAGTTCTTCTATGGTGGTTTTAAATTCTTCGTTCGCTACTGGCGAATTTTGAAGTGTGGCTCCTATTGTCGTGTTGATTTCTTCTGTAGATAGTTGTATAGCTAATTCTGATATGGTGGAGTTCCATTGATCTGGATGGTGTTGAAAAGTGGCTGGATCTCTTCCCAACATACTTGGACGGCGTGGCAGTTTCGTAGCGTGAAACGATTTAAAAGATAGGTAGGATGCAATTCTCGGGTGAAATTGGCTATGATAGCAGCTATCGGGTTTTTTGGGTTGCTGTATGTGGTTACTGTGTACTTTGATCCTAGAAATTTGATTCTTTTAATGATACATGGAATTTTGACTTCTGCCAGAATCACGTTGTTAGGGGTGGATGATCTATATCCCATTGCCAGCCTTACTGCTGATCGTTGGGTTTTTTCCAGTTCATTTCGAAGTTTTTAGCTTCCTATAGGTAAATACCACCAGCCTCCATATTCAATTCTGGATCTGATGAGTGCTTTGTAGAGAATTAGTAGGGTTTGAGGTTCGCAGCCTGATCATGTTCCTCTCAGAAATCGTATAATTTTATTTAGTTTTTGGGCAGTGAACAGTGATTTGTTTGGTATGTAGATCAAATCGCAGGAGGTGGTCTATTGTGAGGCCCAGGAATTTGACACTGTTGCTGTTCGTAGTATGTGTGTTCTCTATTTGGAATTTGACTGTGCCTGGTATGATTGTTGGGTTATTGAAGATAAGGTACTGCGTTTTTGTGGGGGAGAGACTTAAACCCAGTGTTTGAAGGTTTCTTTTTATGATATTTATGCTTGATTCTATTGTTTCTTTAGTTTCTGCCAATTCGTTGTCTGTTGCCATTAGGGCGATATCATTTGCATATTGCGCAATGCGGATGTCCCTCGGTAGGCCTTGTAAAATATTTTTTGTGTAGAGGTTGTACAGAAATGGACTTAGTACTCCTCCTTGGGGGACTCCTTTATGAATAGTCCGTATGTTGTGTGTGTCAATCCCTGACGGGAGACCTATTATTTCCACAGTCCTGGTATGAGACCATTTTTGAATGAATGCTAGCACTCTTGGTGGGATATTCATGTCACGTAGTAGAAAAATCAGGATTCTGGGTTGAACGTTATCGAATGCACTATTAGCATGTAGGAAGCCTGCGATAGAGCACTTGTTCTTGTGGAGTCCTAGTTTGGCGTTTAATATTAGAGTTCCTAGGTTATCCTGGCAAGATATGCCTTTGCGGAATCCGGCTTGAGAAGGGTCAAGGATTCCTTGGTGTTCGCACCACCATTGTAGGCGGTTGTTGATGAGGCGTTCATAAAGTTTCCACAGGCACGACGTGAGTGCTATGGGCCGATAGCTCTTTTTATCAGGCTTTAGTGCAAAGAATATTTGTGCTGTTGTCCATTGGTTTGTATAATATTCATTGAAGATGTCCAGAAGGATAAGACGGTTTCTTACAGACATGAATTTGAGCATGTTATTCTCGATTTCGTCGGGGCCTGGAGCAGATTTTGTGTTGCTTGATCCTATTGCGTAATTAAATTCTAGGAGATTGAATGTATTTTCCAGGAAACTATTGTCGCTGTTCGTGCTTTTTTGGATGTCTGTTGGTCTGTCTGATACCCAGGGCGGTGATAGTTTGTTGATGGCAGTGTTTAGTGCTTCAGTTTGGTTTTGTGAGTGATATAAAGGCGGCTTCGTGTTTGTCCATTTCGCTTTAAATATCTGAACGTTTTTCCAGACGTAGCTGGCATTGGTTTGAGCATTTAGCCCACTGGCGAATATGCGAAAGGAGTCTTTTTTCTTTTTCCTTACGATTTTTTTTGTGATGACTGATTGTTTTTTGTAGGCTACCCAGTCCACAAGGTTGTGCATGGCCTTCCATTTGAGGAGCGAGGCTTTGCGAAGCCTGATGGTTCTGCTACATTCCTGGTCCCACCAAGGAACTGGGTTCGTGGGAGTGAGCTTCTTGTTGCCTCGGTATCTGGTAGTGCTTGTTTTTGTGGCTTCTACGATTTTTGCTACAAACTCCTCGTAGCGTGTATTGAGGGTTTTGTTTGCAAAATCGCGTGATATGAAGTAGTTCCAGTTTTGGTCGAATATAGCGAAGTATTTTTTCCAATCTACCTTTATTGCAATCCTGTTTGTTTTTCTTGTTATATTTTGTTTCTGGATTTGGATGACGAGTTCTATTGGATAGTGATCCGAGCCTAGCGGGTCATTTAGTTGATTTGTGGTGATTAAATGGCAGATGTCTATTGATGAGATGATCAGGTCGATATTGCTGGCTATGTTGTCTGGTGAGACTGCTCTAGATTTAGTGTCTGCATTATGTATGATCAGGTTTTTGTTGTCTATTGCTTTGTGGAAGTTGTTTCCTGCTGTATCTACTGTATCGCAGTTCCAGTCTTGGTGGTGTGCGTTGAAATCTCCCAGTAGAATGCAGTTATCCTCATTCTGGAGATCTTCGAAGAATTTTTCCCATGTAGAGATTTTGAGGGAGTGCCCAGAACGTCTGTAACATGCAGCTACAGTCAGTGGTATGTTGAGGCTTAGAAGCTTGAGAATTATGACACCCGATAGGGAGTCATTTAGTTTTAAGTACTCCACGGTGTCGTACTGAATGTGTTTGCGAAGGAGAACAGCTACTCCTCCTCCGTTTGCATATATTCTGTTGCATCTGATTATGTTGAAATTTGGTATTTCAAAACTTTTGTTGGGTTTGAACCAGGTTTCTGTACAAATTATTAAGTCGTAAGAGTTAGATAGATGGATTATTTCGCTGTGCTTGCTGGATAGGCTCCTGCAGTTCCACAGCAAAGCTCTGATGTGGTTCTTCTGGATTCTATTTTCTTTTGCTAGATCCATACTGCTTGAGGCTGGATGATGTGTTGGTTCTAGTTATCTTCTGAGGTATTGTAGTAGTCGAATTGGGGTTGTGTAAAGTGATATTCGCTTTGTTGACGGTTGTCGTCTTCATTATTTTAGTGTTTACGTTTTTTAGTGTTTTTTTTGGTGATGTGTTTTCCTTATTATTTATGTCTTTTGTGATTTTCGGTGAGTTTTTAGCAGTGGGTTGTGTTTTATAATGTGCTTTCGTTTCCTTCTCATCTTTGTTCCATGCATTGTCTTTTGGAGGTGGCCTTTCTTAACCACCGAAGGTTTTCATTTTCATAACTTTCTCTTGCATGGGTTGCGCAAGAGGTGGAAAATTTTCTTTCGTTGGCGTGATGTTATTGGGTTTGGGAATTGGGCGTTGTGCCTCCCTAACTAGTTTCCTAGCCTCTCAAATGCAATACAATTGTAGGCTTTGATTTTATTCACTTCTTTCTCCCATAGCATTACTGCACAAGAAGGATCCATAGTTTTGTGTTCGTCTTTGCAGTGTAGGCAGGTGGAATTTTCTGCTGAAGGGCATATTTCAAGTTTATGTATTTCGTCGGCCCCACATGTCCTGCATCTAGTCCCGCTTCTGCAAACTTCGGCTGAGTGGCCAAACCTGTAGCAATTCGAACATACTTTTACAGGCTCAATGTAAACTTTTACTTTAACCCTGTAGATGTGAAATAATTTGATTGAGTCTGGTAAAACAGTTCCCTCGAAGGTAAGGAAAACTGTCTGACTTGGTACTGCGCTGTCGAGATCGAAAGACCGATCCGAGCCGAGTACTCGAAAAAAGCGAGCGGCTCGAAAGGACCGAGTAACTCGGACCGAAGCGAGCGCCTCGAAGGGACCGAGTAACTCGGATTGCAGCAAGTGGTTCGAACGATCTAAGTACATTCCAAATGTTTTTCATGCTCTTTTATTTTATATCTCTGTAGTAAATACTTTATCTCGTTGGTATGAAATACAAAAACTAAATTGACTGCATAAATATGTACGTATATAATATATAATATGCATGTAGCTTAGAAGATACAGCAGTAAGTAATTAATTTGTAACAAATATTATTTAGATATTATTTAAAAAATATAATTTTATTATTATTAAAAAAAGTTTCTATTAAAAAAATGTACCTACACCACTTTCAAAATAAACTGTCCATATAATAATTATTAATGATAGTTCAGAGGTCGTAGAAGGTATGCCGTAAGTATTTAGTACGATTATGTTGACGATGAATTATTATTTGTTCTTACTGTTTAAGTTATCATTTAAATCCTTTGTATAACTCACTAAGAGGAGAAGATATTATTTTACTTAAATCATAAAAATCTGCAACGTTGTATTGAATCTATCTCAGAATTAGGAATATTTTAACTGATATTTGTTACGAATTTATTCCTTGCTGCTGTATCTTCTAAGCTACATGAATATTATATATTACATACGTACATGTTTATGCAGTTAATTTGATTTTTGTATTTCATACCAACGAGATAAAGTGTTTACTGCAGAGGTATAAAATAAAAAAGCAGTAGAAATGAGAGAGTTTTGAAAAATTAGATGGAACAGTAGGACAGTAAGAAGAGAATATAGAGTGTAATATTATGGGATAAAGGATAACAATGGTGTTCTGTTTCACACAGAATCGTTCAACCGTCTTGATCTTTCGAGAGCCTGTCGTTAACCAAAATAGCGACGCGATCAGCTGTTCCGAAAGATCAATATATCGATTGAACATTGACACGGCTAACCAGACAAAGACAGAATTAATATATTTCTCGTTTCACTCATGTTGAATTCATTTGTCTTAACCTATTGATAGGGTTCCCCGCATACTTGAATGCAATTCACTTGATTTCCTCCTCTTTTCTCAAGAGGGGCCAACGAAATAATCGAATCGAGCTGCAGTAGTTCAGTTTTTCATAGACCTTTGACCGAAAACGATCGAGCTCATCAGACACGGTTCTGAATTAAGATCACGTATCAATTGGTCGTTAGAATCCTTGATATTCGGCTTATTCTGATTATACAGCATTCAACGTAAGATTGATTGACTGAGGTCGACCATCGAGACTTCGTCAACCATCTTCGTTTTCCATAATCAATCAGTCGAATAATGCTGAATAATCTTTGGATTCAGCCAATTGATGTATCGAATTATTAACGATTGGTCGAATAGAGTTCAACACGGAACTCAACCAATTATTTATCGTTCTCGACGTGCGTTGGTTGAAAAAGAGTCGTAATATCGAGACTCAACCAATCGTCACGATTGCGAAATTCATACGTCAAGAAAACGACGCGTCTAGGGCAGGAATTGTCAGATGCAGCCCTACCGATGAGTCTACTGACAATTCCGAGACGAAACGCACGCACTCCGTAAATTCGATCCATTTGAATCAATCACTCGATATTAATTTGGCGAGTGATAATCCGATTGTTTGTATTCTTTAAAAAAATTTTAAAAGTAAAAGTATGCAACAAATGGAGTGTTTAAATGAATTAAAGAAGCGTAGAACAAATTTGAGCATATTGTATATATATTTAAATATTATTCCATAATTATGATAGTCGGATAATGATGATAATAATAATAAAAATTAAATAATAGTACAATAATTTATTCAAATAATGTAGATAAATAAAAGTATAATTAAAAAAATGTTATATGCAATTTGCATTTAAAAAACAGATTTGTTTAACTTTGTCTGACAACAAGCATGTTCGCTTTTCCGTGACAATATTGCCAGCTCTAGAAAATAGCCTCTCACTGTAGGTTCGGATTGCTGGAATGCCTAATAAACTTTTGGCCACTGGCGCTAAATGGACAAATCGAATTTCGTTCTCTGTCCACCATTGCAAAATGCAGTTGTCCGTTGGAATGACTTTCTCTGCCATGTACATACTAATTTGCTTGTTCACCCGCAAACATTACTATTCGTCGCGACTGATTAAGATACGAATACATCATCATCGTTCGCTCGATCCCCAAACATTCCACAGTGTTTCGAGTTGACATTACACTCCTCGTAGCTAGCACGCCTATCAAACATTATACACGGCCTGCACATCATAAACCTGGGCGAGCTGAGATCAGTTTCGTCGCCCAAGGTTGCTGCATTTTTTTAAAATGTCGACCAAGTGGCCACATTCTTTAATACTGTCTTTCACCATCAATTGAAAAGAATAAAGTACATGTAGATTTGAAATGTTGACAATATATTAATTTGTTTAACATTTGAATTGCTTGATACTTTTTGCTTACTTGTAATGTGTGAGCAAAACAGGGGATCCTCTCCCACGCATTACATAATGTGATTGCCTTTACAATGTTTGCACCATTGTCGGTGATGAAATATATCTGGTAATTGGTACTGCTGAATCCCCATTTATCCAAAGTATGTCTTAGGTAGTTGTTGATATTTTCACTGGTATGGCATTCACGAATAACAGCAATGTTTAAAGTATAATTGACTAATTTGAAATTATCATTTAAATAGTGGACTGTCACGGACATATAATTTTCATTTGCCTGCGATGTCCATCCGTCGGTAGTAAAAGCGAATGAGCGCACTTAAGTAAAAAAATGGAAAAAATAAATACAAATTTTGTATACAATTGAAAAACCTTTTGTTTTAAAAATATTCGAACAGACATTGTAAATAATATAAAATGTTCTACCTTAGAATTAAAACGGTGAAACGTTTCTTGGGAGAATAAACTTATAAAAAAATAATGTTACAAAAATTATTTAGTAACCAGAGGGGTGTGGTACTAGTGCTAATGGAATAATAATAATATTATATATCAGATCGAATAATTTGTCCCAAAAAGAACAGTATCGTGTTAAGAATTGGTTTTTTTTTTTTTTTTTTAAATATATACAAGTTGGTACCCAAGTTGATACCCATTCAATGTAACTAATTGTATTGTATTGTATTGCTTTATTGAGCGTTAACCCTTAACGGGCTGTTTACGCTTTTCTTACACATCATATAATCCGCTCTACAAAAACTTCCTTATACAACTAGAGTACAAAAATCGTAACCCGTACAATATACATATATCTCGTCAGACTTAAACAGTATTGCATTTGTTCCCTTATATTAAACTTCGATGCGTTACTATTGCATATCTCGTCCCACCACCCAATGGATTGAATTCAGGTACCTGTCTATCCGTTACAACACTCATTCATAATTATCTCTTTCCACACTTATTGTCTAATCTTATTTCTACACATGACTGTGCTAAATCGGTCCATCCCATTCTATCCTTACTTCACTTATTCCTATCCTCCTTCTGATTTCCCGCTTTTTTGCCCTAAGTATCTTATTCCGGTAAAAGAATGGACAGGTATGGCTCTTGCAATTGTTTTAGATCAATATACCTTATCACTAAAATCTTTGTACTTTCTTTCCCTTTGTATATCACTATTGTCCACTATTATTTAACCGCATAAAAAACTTCAAAAAAGCAAAAAAATTACGCCAAGTTCATGAAAAAGTAGAGGACTTAAAGAGTAATCATAGAAAAATAAAAGATGCCCCTAAAAAAATTCAAGAAAGTAGGAAAAGATGTGAAATCGAAATGAGCAGCCAGTACTTGAAGGTCCTTTCCAGTAAAGTGCAAGGTGACACTGTGTAACATAATATAAAATTCCGTGCTTTTCAACTATGCGCAGCTAAAATGCTGTGTTTAACAGTGCAGACGTTCAGATTCTAATGACAACTCATGTAAACTGACTGCTCCGCACTTTGACGGTGAAATGAAGAAGCTAAGTAGTGTATCAACCATAAACTGAGACTGTTTAAACATTTGCCTAGATGTTCGTGGCCTGGAAGTCAAATGCTTGGCATGGCCAGGCAAGGTCAAGGTTTTGATGAATAAGAATTATTTTAAAATGTAAAATAATAAAAATGTACTTATATTGTCAGCATTTTAAACTGACAAATTATCTGAAAGTTTGTAAGAGGAAAGGTATCTATGTCAATGAATGTTCTTAGAAATATTTTAAAACACAATAAAATGAAAATGTACTCATACTGTCAAAGTTTTAAATTGAGAAATTATGTGAAAGTCTGCGTGAGAGAAAGTATGGGTATTGATGATCTGAGAATGCTTTGCCTGGCCTTGCCAAGCATTTGACTTCCAGGCCACGAACATCTAGGCAAATGTTTAAACAGTCTCAGTTTGTGGTTGATACACTACTTAGCTTCTTCATTTCACCGTCAAAGTGCGGAGCAGTCAGTTTACATGTGTTGTCATTAGAATCTGAACGTCTGCACTGTTAAACACAGCATTTTAGCTGCGCATAGTTGAAAAGCACGGAATTTTATATTATGTTACACAGTGTCACCTTGCACTTTACTGGAAAGGACCTTCAAGTACTGGCTGCTCATTTCGATTCCACATCTTTTCCTACTTTCTTGAATTTTTTAGGGGCATCTTTTATTTTTCTATGATTACTCTTTAAGTCCTCCACTTTTTCATGAACTTGGCGTAATTTTTTTGCTTTTTTGAAGTTTTTTATGAGGATCTCACTTCTTTTTACAAAGATAATTTGTATAATGATAACCATATACTTCCAAATACAGTATCACTACACGTAGTCTTTAAAATAATTATTCAATTTACGGCGTCCAAATGTCACAAATACAAACTGACAGGTTATACAGGTTAGAAATGAACGAGCGATGTGAGCGGCAGCCATATTACAATTCCGGCCGACGAGCCCTGCCGACTGATTCCGAGAGTCGACGAATCGACGAACGGCCTTAGCTCCTATTGGCTAAGTGTTGACGAAAACAATAAGTATAAGAGTCAGAATCAGAAGAAAAATCTACAATTTCTGACCGATTTATGACATGATATTACGATATCTCAGTTGTACATGGACCGGACCGATTTTATGATTTTGGTTTTATTAGAAAGATTACACGAGATTTACATAAGAAAAATGCCTTTAAATTTAGAAAATATTGCAGGTGTGATGAGATATTAATGAAGGAAGTTTCAGGTTAGGTTGGAATCGCAATTTTACGAGTAAAAAATACGTGGTAGCGCCAGCGCCAGTGCAGTGTACAGGGTGGTGGAACTTTTGTCATGTACTTGGCGTCAAGACGCTACCGCGTCTCTAGATTCTCCTACAAGAATGGATGTATTTTATGAATTGACCACTGAATAAGTGACGCTGCGATCGTCCAGTAACTGGTTCGAAATTTGAGAGTAAACAATTAAACACTGCTTTAATCGTGACTTAAATATACCTGTATATAGTGAAGCACGAGTTAAGGTTGTGTAGCTGATTCGTGATTCGAGTTTATTTACCTACGATTCATCACATGACCACGCGATTCACTTCGGTGACTTATATAGATAAAACCGCCTGTTTAAAACCAGCTGACAAGATGTTACGTCAGCCAGTCGGTAGCCGTTGCCATTGGACGCACGACGTTATTGCCAGTGTTGGTTATGCCGGGAGTCTGAAATTGTGTACCTTTTTTCTCTCGTTCGAACGTATCGCTGAATCATGTCCAAAATTGACGAATATTACTTGACAGTGCTTCGACTAGTTAAAGAAGCTGGCTCGGTAAGTTTCAGTTCCTTTGATAAAATCGATGCTAACCCGCGGAAAAAATGTTTTGGAGAATCGAGTTATTCTTAGTTAATAGTTACTACGTTTATCGATTTTGCACACAAACATGGATTTCAATAAAATTCTTAGTCAGTATATATATATATATATATATATATATATATATATATATATATATATATATATATATACATATATGTTTTGTTTTTGTATTCCCCTCGAACAGGTTTGTGTCGTGTTACTTTATGAAATATTAATGCATGCTTGCTCGATGTTCAGTCATTCGTTTTAATGATTTGTTTTGAAGTTGTTTTGTTTAACGTAATGTTAATTCTATCGTAAAATCGATCGATATAATATTACGATAAAAACTATTTATTGGGGGATATTATGTATTTGCAATTACTGTAATTTTATAAGTTGGATTGATAATAAATTATGTCAATGTCAATGCGTTCGACTTCTAATAGGATTTATAGTTACCATGTCCATTGTAATGACTGACCATGTTGTTATCATTTATGTAACCTATAATGTTAATGTGCATGCTTTACAAACGAATTGCATTATACTTACGTTAAAATTTATGTACAATTACAATTTTCGTGACTTATTTTCGTGATGAAATAAATTGAAATTCTCAACATTAAAAACTTGGAGTGTTACTTAATTACATGTACAAGTGGAAGAATTCTCATTAAATAATTATTAGCTGGTACTTTAAATCTTTTCATTATATTGCTATTTGACTTCTACTTTCACATTTATTTGAGAAAACATTTGTTAACAACGATTTGTTCCATCTCAAGTTTATTTAATTATGTGTAATCGATATGAACAGGCGTAAAAAATACGAAATTAAGGAAAATAGTTGAGTTGAATCATATCGTTTACAGATCGTTCGGGAAAAAATTAATCAACCGAAGGATCCGATGATAAAGTCGTGCGAAGTCGATCTTGTTACTGAATGGGATCAAAAAGTTGAGAAATTGTTAGTCGAGGGTATATCTTCGAAATATGCAGACCACAAGTACGTTCTGTAATTTATAATATTTAAATAGATGTTTTGTCTTATGTCACAAACAGTTCGGAAATTTCATCATAACGAACAACAATCACAATCTCACGATCAATGTCAATACATATTGCAATCTCCTTCAAAAAGTTTTGGGCTATTTCTTCGATACATATGAACGTGTGGAAAAAGTAGGAAATCCTAATAATTTTTAGAACAAGTGATGTGCTTTTTTTATTCAGTTTTTGTAACATTATTTTTGTGGACGTTCAGCGAAGTTTTTCAACAGGTATTACATGGTTTTCTTGATCAGGTATTAAATATTTGAATATATGTTGAACAATGTTGAACATTTATTTAATAGATGTTGAACATTGTGTTGATAAATGTGGATGAATTTGGTAGTACATGTTGAAAAAACTTGTTATACTTGTTGAGCACTAATTTAATAAACGCTTAAAATTTTTACTAATCTTGAAGTAAACAATGAATATTTCTGACCTGAAACATAAAGTGCGACGAACTCTGTAGAATATAATTTGATCTTATCCATCGAAACCTTCGATTCGTTCTATCCCATTAAGCTCATTATTGCGTGCTTATAACCCATAAGGGGATAAGAATGGTTACTAAGGGTTCCGTAGTATGTTTAACTGGAATTTTCCATTAGTATAACGTTCTAGAACAATCGAAATAATTTATTTGTATTCCAAAAATATGCCGATTTAAAGAGGGCGAAAAATATTATTCATTAAAAAACCAGACAGAAATGAAATTAGCATTAAACAAGTTGAATAGTTTGCGCTGTATGATCTATTTCGTAATATTTTTAACTATTAATTCCATTTTGTAATTACTTGTTAATAAAGACTTTAAACTTGGTTTAATAAAAGATACAAATTTTCCTGTTAAATGTTGATAAATTCGTTAAACAAAAGTTAAAAGTTTCGTTATTGAACGTTGACAAAAATTGCAATTAAAAAAAAAAGATGTAATTATGTGGTATCGTATTTGATGAAAATGTCTGTGTAAAATTTTAAGTGAAAACATACATTTTTCCAGATTTATTGGCGAGGAAGAGAGTTCACTTGGTAAGAAGATCGAATTAACGGACGAGCCAACATGGATCATCGATCCAATCGATGGCACGATGAATTTCGTGCACGGTTTACCGCACACTTGCATATCAATTGCGTTACTTATTAACAAAGTTGCTGAAATTGGAATCGTTTATAATCCGATTTTGGAACAACTATTTACTGCCCGCAAGGGTCAAGGTGCATTTTTGAACGGGGCACCCATTCAAGTCTCTGAAGTAACTGGTAATTAAATTTTATACTCCTATATGTTGTTCAATAACACCTTATCAATAATCGCATTAACTTGCGTTTACCTTTTGAACTTTAAAATAATAAAATCGTTTAAAAATTAAAGCTATATGTACAAAGTTTACATATATACCAAATTGAAACGAATTAAGCTTTATTTTTTTAAAGAATTGCGCAAGGCACTCGTAATGATGGAAATGGGCACAAGCAGGGATCCTGAAAAAATGAAAATTGTATTGGAGAATGCAAACAATCTTACTCCAAAAGTTCACGGGTAAAACGTTTTCGATTTGAGATTGGTCGTTTATTTTACTTAGACATTGTTTTATGATCTCTATTAAAGAGACTTTTGTTCTTCTTATTATATTGCTTCAGAATACGAGCTTTGGGATCTGCAGCTTTAAACATGTGCATGGTCGCTCTAGGCGGAGCGGATGTTTCGTTTGAATTCGGTATTCACGCTTGGGATATTGCAGCTGGTGATATTATTGTGAGAGAAGCTGGTGGTGTGTGTATAGATCCGGCAGGTAATTAATGCATGTTACAGTTATTAGTTATTTTGAAGATAATTAATGTATGATGTATAATTATTTTATTACAATAATAAATTATCTAGATTTAGTGATTTTACTTTTTCTTAACGCTTTAATTTTAGGTGGTCCATTTGATGTCATGAGCAGAAGAGTCTTGTGTGCAACAACAATGGACTTGGCTCAGGAATTAGCTAAAGTATTGGTTCAGTATTATCCCGAACGCGACTGAAAATCTTAAAATAGATATAAATAAATAAACCCAAAACTCAATAATTAAAAATTGAAGTGATTCTGTATTTAATGTACGTATAATTTGTATTATGTACTTCGTTTCGTCATATATCGAAACGTAATTTTAATCTTGTTCAAACCATGACAATTTTTTCCTTTTTCGCAGGCATTTAAGGTTTATAAATAGAAAAATACATATAAATTTTTAAAGAATGTACTTATATTTTACATAGATGTTTGAAACAAAGATGACAATATATCCAAGAGATGTATTATAAATCTAAATTTCATATAAATTACATATTCATGATAAAAAAAATGCTAACAATGTTAAATATTAACGAAAGGGATATTCTATGGCTGTAAATGTGATTTGCTCTTTACATCTAAATATAAAATACTATATTAAAATGTAACATGAAATAAACTTAATTATCCCGCTAAATATATGTGTAATTTGTTCTGATCATTGTTTCCGTGTTACACTTTTCGAATTACATGTCACATTATAGTACTTTTTGCATCTAAAACTTGTTCACTGTATTCTAATTATTTTCTAAGATTTTTGTATTTAGCAATCTGAAAACTGAAGGCCATAAATATTAGGATTATGTTATTTTTAATATAACTTAAGTATTTTGTTTTAATTTAATGTAATAATTTGTAATTCTCACGCATATGTACCTTACCTGTTCACATACTTACGATTTCATTAATTTCAACGAAACAAACCTTCCTGCTGATATAAATTTAATTAAATATTCGGCGATCCTTTCGGCGATAGGCACCATTTTAATACAGTTGTCAAGCTGCAGCTGCGACGATCTCACGCCATTTCCTTCATCATTGCTTTCCATCAACTGATTTCATCACCTCTTCCATTGCCTCCCCTCCTCACAGGGAGGGCTACAAGTGAAACATTACCAAATTGCCAATTAGAAAACTGTAAACTAATCTAAATTTCTGTGTATTCATTTTATTTCTGTATTGAAATGTGCCCGAAATATCTATTTCCCCCCTTTGATATCTCAATTTAACCAAGTTTATTCTTAATTTTTATAGCTATTGACAGATAAGATTGAAGTACTCAAGTGCTCTATTTTATATAGTAATACAATAATGCAAGTTTAATATCTATCCTTTTATCACCTTTGCGAGTATAACTTTGTAATTTACTATTTAAAATGATATATGATGATCTAAATCTGTATGAGTGTAAAATTTTATCTACATCCAAGTAGAACAGACTAAGTAGGATTGTTACGACTTGAGTTTGTTTGCGATGCAATATGGAGGTTCTGATTGTCTATACAGGTCGTTTAATGAAAAACGGATATACTAAATATCCCATAAGGCAGTCCCCCAAGAATACCTTGCAACGGGATCGGCGTTAAAAGCCCACAAAGGTCCACTCGCGCTTAACGTTGCTTTGAATCGAAGACTCATCTGAAACATAAGCAGCCTCGTACAATATTGCCAGGTAAAAATGCATACCACGAACCATTCAAACAGCATTGACGTTCTGTTGTATCTTACTTAAACGAACAACTCAATATTAAATAAAAGGAAAAAAAATAAAATTTACGAAGCTACGATGCGAAATCGTATGACGTAAACAGATATCTGTTAAAATCAAATTATACAAATTTTAGAAGATAATAAACACGATCGCTATTAATATATTAATATCGAGTGTTAAATTATTTTCGTTCATATATATATATATACGTAATGCAATATTCACTGGTAAATATTTGTAACTTCTATTTCTCAGTGCAAATATATACATTATTATATTTTCATATTTCTTTACATTGATATCTAAATAAATGCAAAGTTAGACGTAAAAATAATTATCCATGATATTAAAGATCGAACAGTAAATGAGTGTTAACATATCGACTTATTTTACAGCAGTTCCTAAAACACACGTTGTCCTACCTATTATATCTCGTTACTAGATAAAAACAGATTACATTTTTTTTGTCATATGTTATTTATGGATTGAAATACGTCTACGGTGCGTGCTTCTAATTGCACGAGCAGCGCGCGAATAGACTGAAAGTATAAAATACAGGGCTCGTTTCTCATTATTTTAAGCATGTGTCGTTTTATTTCAGTCACCTACTTATTATACAATTTGTTTTCTTCTTCATTAGTACAAGACTCCTTGTTTTACTAGAACTTCAATGCCGTACCGGCACTGAAGAAGAACAACAAAAAACTGTTCGTGAACCGGTACGATCAATCATCAGATTCGTATGTTTCACAATTTCACAAACACGGAATCCCCTTGTCGCGAACGTAAACGCATTATCAATAATGATTTATGATATAATAATTTATACGAGATATTATTATTGTTCTTAAAGAACTCGCGCTTTTTTTTATTTATTTTTTTTTTTTAATCGAAAGATGAAGAAAAAGAAAAATACTATGTACCACCATTATGCTAAGTATCGATGGCCAGTGCTGAAAGAGGCGGTCACTTTTCCCAGTTCATATCGTCCACGGAAGAGAATACGATTACCACGTAATTCAGCGAGCCTCTTCTTCTAGCGTCATCGTTGATTTATTATTTATAGCTGCTGTGCACAGAGAAAGAGAAGAAATAAACCAAATCTAAGCGAAACTTGTATTCAAAAATTTACACGCAAAAAAGATTTTTACGCCCTGATACACTACATTGTTCCGAGTCGTACAAATATGTCGCTTTTTTCGTTGGTAAATGCATCGGTGAACTCCAATGTCTTATTCATCGTTCGTATTGGTTATAATTATTATAAAAATATTGCACTCTATTGACCTGCAATAGTTATCATTCATTAAATAATACAGTTCAGATTGATAGAGTACAATGTCATGCGTTTGATTAAAATTCATTTGTTTCCCTTGTATGTTTGTGTGTGTGTGTGTGTGTGTGTATATATATATATATATATATATATATATATTTTTCCAAAAGTTTTTTCATTATTATTGAGAAGGAGCGAGTGAAACGTGAAATTTTGCACCGCCTCTTTCTGCTAAAACGGATACAGGACACAGTCAATATAAGGAGACACCGCCTTATGTTAGTATGTTTTATAGTATACAACGAATCGTTAGCGGTGTCATTTCAAACATTTTGCAAAGTTACGTTAATGAATTCTCCGATGTGGAAGGACCCCGGACAGGGTTACCTAGATCTTTTCTTGTATAAAGGGATGTGCCAGGGCATGGTTCACAGTGATTCTCTTTCCCGCGTCCAACATCAACGTTCGCTCCAAGAGGTCCTTCAGTTGCCCAACCTTTCTATTTTGTTCCGGCGGCAAGGAGTTTCCACCTAACTCAGCGGTAAGGTCACGAGTGGCAGATAACGTTGACATCACGACAACTTTTTCCTAAAACCACAGATATTCAGAATTCTATAGTTCGTGACGACTAGAATTTTAACACAACAAAACGTCGATCATCGGAACACAAATTAAACATTTGTCTAAAGCATAACAAGCCCAACACTAACAATGTGTACATTGAAACACATATCTGTCGTATGTAAACAATTTTACTAATTTCGTATTAACTTACATCTCTCAAATTATTTTATTTCCTGTTGTTTTTTCATGTGATTGAAACTTTAGTTCTCTTAGACTAACTACCCAAAAAATTGTTTTATGGAACAAATTTGTCTCTTTATTTGTTTAAATAATGGACGTTTTACTGTATTAATTTATAAATATGTAAAACCATTATACACTTACCACACGGCAAAGAACAGGAATGGAAAAAAACGGTAGAAAGACAACTTACCCGCTCTGTGACCTTATCAACTTCATGATAGAGGAAATTGCAGTTTGTGTCAAAATGCTGGTCCTTGAATGTGCCTTTCCTAATCAGTTTATTAGGCATTTTGCCTTTTAGGTCCATGAAGAATTTCAACATTTGGTTGTTTGTTTTGCCCGAGAACATTATTTTTCCCGTGTACAATTCATATATGGTGCATCCCACGGACCACATGTCAATGCCGAAATCATACGGTATACCAAGAACTAGAAAATGGCAATGTTAACTTCCAGAACGTGGCAATTGTTACTACATCTCTATGACAGTGGAGATCTCCCCAATATGGGTGTCTGTCACACAGTTTCCGTTAATATTTACAACATATACTATACATGTATATGCGACTAATATAATGTAGCCGCTACAGAATTATTTATTCAGATTAGATATGTATATATTTTTGATTCCTTTACGCCAATGTTTTCCAAAAGTGGGAGGCGTAACCTCGAAGGGGGTGGGAGTGGTGGTTCATTCCAAAAGGATGAAGAAAAAAAATTTTTAATATAAGGACGTATAGATAACCTAAACATCAGATTGTATTACATTAATCATCGAAAAATAACAATATGAGTATATTAATCTTGCATAATTTTAACTTTTTCTGTGACTAATTCTATAAAGAGAACTAAATTTCTAACTAATATTCATCCATTACATCTATCAATACCATTGAGAAATTTAAATATAATCTTGATTTAGAAATCCTTTTGTTAATAAGGCGACGCCTTCCAAAAGATTTGGAAACCACTGGTTCATGCCATGTTCTTAAAGGACATAGTGCACGGCTACCAAAAGCTAGTTTAAAGTAGAAAAAGTGGTGAGTAAGTAGAGGTTAATCTCTTGAGTTTTTGAATCAACTGAATTTTAGAAATTACTCTTAGAAACATGTTATGTAAATTAATAAATAACTCAAGAGGTTGGCATAATTGTTCAGTCTAAAAAATATGTATTTATCTAGTAATGAAAATATGAAATACTTACTAATTTCGGGTGCTCGATAAAATCTTGATACTAAGTATGGTGTTATTTCATTCTCGTGAGCATGGGATGCGGAACCGAAATCGCAAAGTTTCAATACTAACTTGCTTTCACTGACTAGAATGTTATCCGGTTTGATGTCAGCATGCAGAATATTTGCACGTTTTAATAACTTGAGAGCAAGGAAAAGTTGCTGCGTATACGATCTTACCGCTTTAACATGTAAACCAACGTCTTTCCCATATTTTTTTAAAACCTAAATAAATTTATATAATAAATATAATAATTAGTAACAGATATTCGAAGTAAGACACTTAGGATAGACCATCCGAATATCTCATTTACTTTCGTTAGTAGTTAAATTGTAGGTTAGGTATAACCATGTATTTGGTTAAATAAGTTAATCAGGTCGTCTGTCTTAAGCGCCTCAGACCTGTATAATGTTATTTTTGACAGAAGTAGCGATAAAGAATACCTACCTCTCTTAAATTCATAGCTAAAGGTTCAAAAACCATACATAAATGATTTTTGTGAAAGAAATGCCTAAAAAGTCGTAAACAATGAAATCTATCTTCTGGATCTGCATCATTCAGTTTTCTAAGAATTTCTAATTCCTTAAGGCCAGTTCTATGCCTGAAATGACAAAAAAGGATACGTTTAATTAATTGTTGATTTATACTGTAGGGGAGCAAGATATATAATATAATTACATTATTTCATTATTCCTGATTATTTTTACAGCAACATCCAAATTGCCTCTAGCGCTGTCTCTAGCTCTTACAACATTACTAAATACACCTTGACCCGTGTATCCGTAAACGACATATCGCGAATCTAATGTTTCGCCCACTCGTACTCTAGAAATACAGTTAAATTTATAATTCAAATATTATACGAAAGTTATAAACAAAACATGAAAGGTAGATAATTTACCTATAATATCCTTCTGCATCATCCCAATTGTCCGTTAAACTTGGATTATCTGGTCCACCTTGTCGCTTACCTTCGACAGTGGGACTCTGCGTAAAAGAGTAACATTTTAAATAAACTTGAATAATGTATACGAACTTCAATAAAAAATAAGGGATTATAAACGTACATTGAAATCGCCAATGTTATCTGCTTCAGCGAACATATCCCATTCGTTTGACTTTTTCGCGTTAAGTTTTTCGTCTGGTTTAATTTTCTCTATTGTTTTTAAATCGTCAATTTTGTCAATATCTTCTAATGGCGCGTCTTCAAATCTAGACTTTCTTTTTTTAACTGGTTGCGGTGACTTTGGTTTTTCAGGTAATGGTGGGGTATGACTTTCTGATGTGGATTCATTATTATTAGATGGGATTTCTATTGACTTCTGCGATACGTTTGATTGGCTTTCTGAAGGTGGAGTAGCAGGAACAGTGTTTATGTCCCCAGACATGTTTGAATCTTCATTTGGACCGCCTAACCTCTACAAAAAAACAGGAACAAAAAATATAATTCTAAGAATTGTTTGATGTTTGGAATAAATGAATTCATGAGTAGCATCCATCTATACCAAAAATATAGATGTTACTTAGTAATTCACTTACTTTGAGAAGTTCTTCTCTTTGTTTTCTTCTACGTTCTATAATTGCTTCCTCATCTTCCTCTTCTTCAATATCAATGTCTTTGATATCTTCTTCACTCGAAGTTTCCGAATGTTCAACTTTGAGTCCTTCAGATAAAGAGTCTTTATATTTATCGCTACGTTCCCTCTTACCATTCTTTTCTCTATCTCTATCGTGGTCTCTAGCATGCTTGTCCCTGTCCCTTCGACTTCGAGACAACGACCTCGAGGGTTTGTACCGATCGTTGCGATCTCTATCCAGCCTACTTCTAACAGGACTACGAGATCTTCTTATACTTCTCGAGCGTTCCCGAATTCTTTCGCGATTTCGACTATCACGTCGATCTCGTAGATCATTACGATCACGACTGCTTCGACCATCTCTGTGCCGATCTCTGCTAGCATGGCGCTCTCTGCTGTCCCTTTTATCACGACTATGCCGATCTCTACTGGAGGGTCTATCACGGCTACGACGATCATGACTAGCAGGTCGATCTTTACTCGCATGACGATCTCGACTGCTTTGCCGTTCTCGGCTTCCCAATCTATCGCGACTGTCGCGTCTCGACGCAGAAACTTTATCGGACCTATCTACGGGTTTGTAATCATTACGAGATCTAGCATTATTATGATGATCTACATCTCGCCGTCGATCTTCTTCTCTACAATCGAATATTAAAATATAGTTGGACTCGCTACAACTTTACCCGCTACAATGTCTATAAGGGTCTTCTAAATTTAGCGCCTTGAAAAATGTATCATTTTCAGAAATCTTTTTAAAAGAAAATACAAGCCGAATCAAGTTCACATTTGATACTTCAGACATCCTATAATTTTTAAAAATATAAAAAATTCGAATTTTTTAAACCTCTAAAATGAGAAGATCCCTTATGTCTGAAGCCTCCATAAGTCGAACGGTTATTCATTTTCCTTCGTAAATCTTTGATAACTAAAGAAATAGTAATAATTACTGTTCGAATTTGTATAATTGACCAAAATATAATTTCTGTCTCATTTATCAATGTCAATACTGAATTTGTTTACAATATTTAAAATATTTTGTATTATTCTGTAACTTCGACTTATCGAGGTGTGACTTGTATTTCTATTAATATTTTACTTTCAACTTACCGTCTGTCTTGTTCTCTTTTACGTGATTCGTCTCTTTTAATAGAATCTTTACGCTTTTCATCTTCTGACCTTCTTTTATTATCATCTTTCCGAGGATCCTCTCTATGCCTATCGCTTGGTTTCCGTACTTGCCTGTCATCTCTCCTATTATCGTCCCTCCTTAATTCTTCTTTAGTACGTACTTTATCCTCTCGTCTCCTGTCAGAATCTCTTCGTTTGTCTTTATGGTCATCTCGACTTCTTCGATCTCTGCTCATATCGACTACAACGCGTCTTTCAGGTTTTGTTATTTTTTTACGTTCCCTACTGCCAGATTTGCTTCTAGCTCGTTTCTTAGGAGGTATATTGTCATTTTCGCTATCATCTTCAACAAGTATAACATCAGGTGTTTCCGTAGCTTTAACTTCATCTTGTTCTGGTTCTTTATCCTCCTTTTCAGATTCATCCGATAGATATTGTACTAAACATGCTTGTAACCGTTCCTGTGGAAGTATTGGACTATGATTAGAAGTCCTCTTTCTTATGTGCAAAACTTTTGAGCAAAGACATACCTTTTGTTTCATTAACTCCTCAAGATCAATATCATCTTCAATGATTGTACAGTCTACTTCATCTGAATCTAAATCTATTAATTTTTCATCTTCACTTTCTTCTGTAGAAACCACTTCTAGTAACGAATTTTTCACTTTGCCATTAACACCAATATCTTTTTGAATTGTTCTAGGTGGTTTTTCTTCCAAAGATCCATTTTCGACCTCTTTTTCCTTTTTAGGTCGCTTATGTTTCTTATGTCTTTTCCTAAAATATTAAATTTAATGATATTTTCAGTAATTAAGTCTGGACATTAAATACGAATAAAATATATATTGGACATACCGTTCTTGTCGATCAATTTTTCCATCTTCTCTTTCAATTATTTTGTCTTTCTTATGCTTGTGATGCTTATGCTTTCTTTTCTTTTTCTTTCTTTGGTCGTTCAACATGTCAGATTCAGAATCTATACCAACAATATCTCTCTTAGACTCTAAACATTCTAGATCTGACGTACTGAAACATAATTTAAAAATTAATTGATTAAAGAAGATGATAAGAGATATATGATGTTCATTTACTCAGTTCATTAACATATTACAGTCAAATAGGACCTTCAATCTCATAAAGTAAGTCATACTTTACGAACTACAATTATACAATTTCCAAAAGCATAGATTAATATAACTAATTTCCTTTTCATTTACAATTACTTTAAATGTGATCCACGTGATATAATAATTACCCAGACACAATCCAGTAGAATTGAGCGGGATCTATTGCGAAATACTAATGTTGTAAGACACAAAAATTAGGTTACTTTTTCTTAATGAATCCACACTAAAAATCGTAGTAGAAAAATACCATTTGTCGAGTAATTCACTCAATCATCTTACGTAATACAAAAAGAAAAAAGATTTTTTAAATGTGTACGAAATTTATTCCGAAAATAAACAGAAGATCACGTAAGTATATGCGATGTAAACAGACTACCTTACGTATCTTTTTGTACACTGAAAGCGACGATTTCGTAACCAATGTAATTATGCTTGTTGAAATTTACGACTTACCCCATGCTTATACTTGGTAAATTATTGTTAAGAAAAAAACTACAGAATCACTGCACAAAACAACTACACGTATATATGAACTCTTTAATGGGCCGCCATCTTGTATGCTCGATCGTGTTATTTCGAGATATCACGGTAAGGCTTCGAACTATCGATAACAAAGGGTTGCTTCCGGTTTCTGTATTCGCGTGTGTTGTAAAAGTATATTTATGATATAAAACTTTTTCTAAGTTTAACAATTTTTAACAATTTTGACAATCTACAAACATGTACTTACAACTAGTGAGTGGAAGAATGACATTTAACATTCAACGATACTTTTTTATTGAAAGTTTACAGCAAATTTTACACAAATAAATGAATTTCCTCAAACAAAGACATAGAAATTAGTAATGTACTCAACAAGACGAATCTAACGACATATAACACGTCAAAATCGGTGAACGGGCCGTTTGCTAGAAATATGCCATTTTTTTTTAAAACAAACAGCGATTATTATTAATATTTAAGGGAAGTATACGTGATCGCGACGAAAGTTCGTTTGAATAATCGTTCGTGTCCGCCACAGTCTTTAACAATCTTGGATGATCCTTCGGTCGGTACAGATCCCGCGATCACGAGTGCGCGTCTCATGTCCGTCATATTTATTTCTGTCTAATTACTCATTTTCTTGATTATCGATAATCGTAGCTAGGTATTGCATCGAACGAAGTCATTGCTTCCGCCGTGGGAACCTTTGTTTTAAGTCACGTCGCTAGAATATGAGTTAGGGTAAATTGTAATAAGCAATACTGGAACAAAAAAAGTGCAAGTAGTTCGACAGGACTATCACTCAAATAAAGGAAATCAAATCAATTAGTTCGGCATATTCACCGCTAGATGGCTATTTATTTGAGCGAAAATAGCGGGAACCCATAAGAGAAACTGTGACAATTTAAAATTTATTCTTCATTCTTAAATCACATAGTATTATTTATTTATGGAAGTATTTATACAATTTAATACGTTTAAATAATTTCATCGGTGTATTTTTAATAATGAAATCATTTAAAAACATTAAATAGTGAATGTAAAGCAAATAGATAATTTCTACATATTTAAAAGGAAGGTATGGTATTTTTCATATTACATACTCATATATTAGAATTAAATTTTTATTTGGCTTGAGATACTTCCCACGTTTATATTATTTTAAGGATAAAGATTATTTTATATAAAACAGTGAGATGAACATCTGTGGATACACTTATTTTTCATGAATACACGTGTTGCACTGCGATAGTAAGCAAATATTATTAAATGGGGTAAAAAGAAACATTGTATATATAAAGTGCAAAATAAATTATTTGAACAATTATCGTAAAATGTATAGTATATTAGATATGGAGCTATAGTGCTTCTGCATCACTATTACTGAGAGCAACGACGGTGAAGCACATTTCTTCCGGATCACGAGCCATATATTCCTTACAAACACGTGCAGCATCTTCTAATAATCTCTCGGGACAAGTTGAGCCATGATTAATAGGTGCAGGTTTACGTCCATCTAATAAAATATTGTTACGCGACAAGTACTTTTTATACTAAAATTATTATATCAACCGTTATTAACAATAATTTAATTATTATTCTTCTAATATTATTTATTTCAAAACATCTACTAAAGTTACCAATGTAAAAATATTTACCCAATTCATATAACACTCCATTTTTGTGTATAAATGCCACAAAGTGATGGTACACAGGTGTCTCCACACTTGGTGCCTACAAAACATATGTGGTAACGTTTTTTTTTATATAACAAATTACATAGCAAGCATAAGTATCATACCTCTGTCTGCCCTTCTTGTGCCAATTCTTTATGCGTACCACTAATTTCATATGAAGACATTAAAACTTCACCACACTCCGCAAAAGAAAGATTTTTTGATTGCTCTAAGAAAGTTTTTAGAAAACCATCCTGAAGATTTATGCTGCAAAAATGGAAAAGCATAAACTATAGTATTTTACTTAAAGTAAATGTAATTTTGTATTTTCAATCATCAGTTTACCTGTCTAGATTATTTGCAACACTATGTATTAATGCAATTGTTCCACAAGCATTATGAATACATTGTTTCATGTGAAAAACATCTGGATCTTTTGGTTCTGAAGGAATTTTATCACTTTCTTTAACATCTTCTTCTACATCTTCTAGTTTATCATCCTTTTAGAAACATAAAAACATAATGCATATTAATATATGGTGTTTTAAACAAATATAATTATATAGTTTTAATTTTAAACCTTTTTAGATAAAGGATAAAGTAATATAACTGCCAGAACTGGTTTGGGTACAAGTGCTAATAAGTCTGGTTCCAACCCATAGACATCAATAATGCTCCATTCTTTTGGTACACCTAGTTTATGCAAGAACTGTAAACAAATAAACGATCTATAATTCGGCTTAGTAACCAACAAATTATTAACGAATCCGTTTTAACAGAAAAGAAAATTATTCTATTTATGTAAAAATATCTTATGATTCTAAAAATATATATTCACGATACATATGAAGGACACATCGAAGAGTAGAATCAACAATTGAAAGTCATGGTCATTTACCTTTGTCATAACCTAAAACAAAATAGAAATAATTAAGTAATATAACAAAACCTGTGTATTTTTAATTTAGAAATATAAATTCTTACATCTGGATTTGATTCCAAAGGTATCCAGGTAGTCATTATGTACTTTCGTATCTATTGGGTTTGTCGGCAAATTGAGCGGTTTACAAACAGTTTACAAACTAAAGGGTGCGCAGGAGACCCAGCAAAACTCCGAGTTGATTTCAGCGACAGTTGCGGAAAAAGTAGGAAGCTCTAGGACAAAGATAGATAGATCCTTGTCTCTCCAATGATGCTGTGACAGAGAAGAAGATACAACAATCGCAGTAGAGACAAAGACAGAATGATGCCAAACGTTTGTAATTTTCCAAACAGTTATTGTAATTTTATGAGGCGAGGAAGCGACCTTTCCGGTAGTTTTTTTTTAAAACTGTTCCTTATAAAATTCCGCTGCGGGGGATAGTTACACATTTTGCAGTTCGCTTTTGAAACGTGGTAAAAATACGTTTAAAGACAAGACATTTAGTGTGGGTCTTTTTTCAAAAATCTTCAACTATCCTCCGCAGCAGCATTGTACAAGGAACAGTTTAAAGAAAAAGTCAGCCAAAAAGGTTGCTTCCTCGCCTCATAAAATTACATTGGTGTTGTCGCTACGATTGAGACGATTCGTATGCCAACATGGCTGCCTCCATATCGCGCTTTCCACCGTAGTGCTGTTGTCGTCTTCCTTTCTGTTACCGTGTCGACCATCTAAACACGCTTTTCGACTTGGTTCGCAGGTATCCTAGTCGGCTGGGTTGTTTCGCGCACGCGCAGCGAACATGGCATCAATGAAGTATACGCACGACTAAAAAGGTGTGTCTTAATTACCCCCGTATAATGTTACAAATATAATCATTATTTATGGACAAATGTAGGACTGTAAATGTAGGAATGTGATATATTAATGATTTCGCGCTCATAGTCACAATAGCTATAGCACCCCACACCTGAAACCCTGGATACGACACTGTCTCTCTCTCTCTCTCTCTCTCCAAAAAAAGGGCTGACAAGGGAACGGGCCCAGATATGACGCTAATTTTTTGATGAGCCTTTGCACAGGGGAAAAGTGAAGCGAATCATATTCAGTTTTGGGGGTAGACCTTTTATAGTTTACGTCGTAAACTTTACGAGATATTCAACATTGGATTATTATTGGTGCCTAGCGCGAGTTAGAGTTCCGTTGAAACGTTCTTACACTATTTCTTTTTTCACATTGTTTTAAAAATACATTCGTTAAATAGGACTTATTTATAACTAATGTTCTGTTACGAGCCCCAATAGTTTGTAAGATAATTGTATCTACTTTCTTCGTAAGGAGGGCGCGAAGAGAGCAGGAGACATACCGTGTTTGAGGTTAATATCGTAAAGAGATCGAAAGGCTCTCGCGGTTTCACTGAACGGATAGGAAACCCAAAAGATCGGGATCCTATCCCAGGCCCACGGGTGAGGTTGCCGTAAATGGCATCCTAGGCCCGGTAGACCAAAGGGGGAAAACGTGAGCGTCTTCCCAAAACTTATGGTCCACCAGCGCGGAGGCCGTCAGGCTGACAATGAGCGAAGCCGCGAGCAGGGCAATAAAACCACAGAGTGGGGAGGATTAACACGGATCCGAGGCTGTCCGTGTCGAAAATCATTTGGGCATTCGGTTTTGAGCTCTTGCCTCGGCAACAATGATATTTTCTCGTGTTCTCCTCTCGCGCTCCTTTCCTGAGTGTGTCCTAAATATGTTCGGATATATTTTTTAAAACAAACAATTTCCATTTTGAATGTATGATGTACATGAACTTGGGTGATAATTTTCGAAAAAGCAGTGGAAACAAAAATTTTAATCACCATGTACATCGAATGAATGCTTTAGATTCACAACTGCAAAATTATTTATTTAATTCTTCTACTAGGAATACCGCTTGATTTACATTAATGATATGTACTCGATTTTTGGATAGCTATGATGCCTACCAAGCATATCTATGTAGAATAGAGATGAATATATTGAAATTCATTATACAAATAGAGACAAGTACAGCAATGTCTTGAAATAAGTAACTCGATCGGGACCGGCGATCAGTCTTCTCGATTTCATAACGACAACACCAATGTAATTTTATGAGGCGAGGAAAAGACCCTTCCGGCTGATTTTTTTTAAACTGTTCCTTATAAAATTCCGCTGCGGGGGATAGTTACACATTTTGCAAATTCGCTTTTGAAACATGCTAAAAATACGTTCAAAGGCAGAAAATTTTTTTTCTTTCAATTTTTTCCAAAAAACGCTTGACGAGACGATAGATTTACTTTCCCTGATTACGAAATGCATAATTATTATATGTTTTTTTCATTATTGTGCTTGAAAAACGGGAAAATCTATCTAGTAGTTCACCTACTTTCCGTTGGTGGCGCCAGTTTGTCTCCTGCGCACCTGTTCAACAAGAGTTTAAAAAAAAACGATTGTCAATTACAGATTATTACGGTTTACAACAATACAGTTATCGAAAGATCTTTATCTTCAAAATTTAATTATTATTTGTACTTGAATTGCACCACGACAAGCTTGCCGAATGTTATTCCCGGTTATTCTCTCGAGCTTTGAGCCATTGATAGAACGTTATTGGCTACTGTCAACATGTTTTAAACAAGCGAAATAATTGATAACGAAATTATCAGTTTGTTTTTATGGAATATTTGATATGTTTTACATTTAACTCAGCGTAGTTACTCTTATTCGTTCTTTATCCGTTGTAACAGTTATTTATAGTCTTTGTTTGAAAAAGTCTGGGAAAGTACCAAATATTTCTTTTACCTTACGTATAATAATAAATTAAAACATAGTAAAGGATTTATAAAATAATTAATTAACTATATGATATAATTATATTAACTTTACCATTTACTTATGAATAATCTTTCCAATTAAACAGCGTATGTATATATACTTAAAATTTTCTTTTAAATTAAACAACCAATAATAAAGGAACATATTAACAATATTTGTCTAATTTAATTTAATATCAAACGATGTAACAAAGTTATAGACTAATTTTTGTATTGTTAAATAATAAAAGAATAACTACTCTTATTAGTTATACGTACAAAATATTTTCAGTAAATACTGGACATATAATGATTCTACACACTTATATTCTACTGATTCTTTGCATACTGTGTGCATCAGTAGAAAAGCAATATATCGTAATAAAATCAGAAGATAGTCGTGAATTAGTCTGGACCCGAGAAGCAAAGACATCTAGATATTTACCATCATGGGATAGTTTAGACAGCCGACCACTTCCAACTTGGTATGACAATGCAAAATTTGGCATTTTTATTCATTGGGGTGTCTTTAGTGTCCCTAGTTTTGGTTCAGAATGGTTTTGGAATAATTGGAAAGGTAACTTATTTTCTTATTTATTAATTTGTATTTTATAATTATAATAAGACTTGTCTTTTTTTTTTAAATTAATGCAATTTAATATACTGCCAGACAAAAGAAATCTGAATTTATCATTTTTAGAGGAAAAAGGTAGTACCAAATATCATGATTTTATGAAACAAAGATATCCACCACAGTTTACGTATCAGGATTTTGCTCATGAATTTACTGCTGAATTTTTCAATGCCACCAAGTGGAGTGAATTATTTCAAGCTTCAGGTGCAAAGTACATTGTATTAACAAGTAAACATCATGAAGGATACACACTATGGCCTTCAAAATATTCCTTCAGCTGGAACTCCATGGATATAGGACCACAAAAAGATCTTATAGGTATTAATCATTTTTAAGTTTTGTGTTTACTATTGTTGACAATTAGTTTCATGTTAATTACTAATAATTTTTAAATCAGGTGAATTGGCAATGGCAATTAGAAGTTCAACTGATTTGAGATTTGGTCTCTATCATTCATTGTATGAATGGTATAATCCTCTTTACTTGTTTGATAAAGAAAATAATTTTACAACAGAGATTTTTGTTAAGCAAAAAATAATTCCTGAATTACACGAGTTGATAAATAAGTATAAACCAGAAATTATATGGTCAGATGGTGATTGGGAAGCATCAGATAATTACTGGAAATCAAAAGAATTTTTATCTTGGTTGTACAACGAAAGTCCAGTAAAGGATACAATTGTTGTTAATGACAGATGGGGTAGAGATATACCATGTCATCATGGTGATTTTTATACATGTACCGATCGTTATAATCCCGGTAAACATTACAATTTCATATCAATGCAATAATCAAAGTTTATAACTTCATCCATTTTTTACATAAAATTATTAGGAATACTACAACCGCATAAATGGGAAAATTGTATGACTATCGATAGAAAATCATGGGGATTTCGTAGAAATGCTGTTTTGTCAGAATACTTCACTTTACCAGAATTGGTAAAAGAGTTAGTAATTACAGTAAGTTGTGGAGGAAATTTATTAATGAATGTTGGACCAACCAAGGATGGTATTATTTCTCCAATATTTGAAGAAAGACTCCGTGGAATGGGTATGATTTTAATACCTACATTCTATTTAGAGGATAGTATATTAAAATGTTGTTTATATTCAGATCAGAACGCAAAATTTAAATTATTCAAAAATAGTTCAATAAAGTGTAATAAGAAAATAATTTTGTAATAGGTGATTGGCTAGCAATAAATGGAGAAGCTATTTACGATACTAAACCTTGGATATGGCAAAATGATACTCTAACTGGGAGCGTTTGGTATACACAAAGCAAAAACCAGAAACAAATTTATGCGCTAATTCTTAGTTGGCCAGACAATGGAAAATTATACTTAGGATCGCTTAAAGTACCTAGTGACACACAGATTTTCTTGCTTGGATGTGCACAACCAATTTTGGTATGTTACATAATAAACTATGAATTTAAAATTACTCCAATTGACATGATTTGTAACTAATATGGAATGATAAATTTTAGTGGGTAAATGAAGGTGAACATGTTACTATAGCCTTACCACCACAATTCCATAAAGGACAACCAGCTTGGGTATTAAAAATAAAACAGAAGTAATATATAATGTCTTATACATGTATGAAAAAAAAGTAATGATTTTTAAAATGCCTTTATTTTATTACAAATAATATATTTTATATGGATCATAAAAGAACTTATATAAATTATGCAGTATTATTTGTCCCCTTTTGTGATTTATAAATGAATTAAAAAATTATACATTGCAAAAATGTAATATTAATTATGATATTTATTTAAATATCATTGCATTATGTAATAGAAAATCGAAACTCTGCTGACATTTACTTATCAGTAGATTGAATGTAGAGTGTTATCTGCTGAAATATTCAATACAGATCTTTGCCAAATCCAATTCGTAAATGCTGCTCCCGAACGCTGTTACCTAGGCTACTTTTGTTATATATATTATATAATATGCATATTTATTGAAGTTGAGCCACTTCATATAAATAAGCTCCAAGTAATTTAGTCTAAAACAAAAGTAATATATACTTATTGAATTTTAGTAAAATAATTATAACAGAGTTAGACATTAATAGTGCTATTATAAATTTAGTCAGAAGATTTATCACTATTAATGTTTAATCAATTGCTAAAATTAATCGTTCACGACGATTGACTATTAAATTAATAAATTATTTCTCTGGCATTGCATTATAATTAATGTATAATAAATCATGACATTGATGTAATTTTTTGTCATTCAATTATTAGTCGCTTGCGACTATCATGTATTACATTAATAGTTATTCTTCAATGCTATTACACCACTGAATAGTCAAGTGCCGTGAGCGATTAACGCGATCATCTATTTCAATTGTAATTGTCATTTCTTACCAACATTAAATTGTCCTCAAGACTCTAACAGACTATATTGTTTAAACAAAAAGTACTTACACCTTCGATATAATTTCGGATGTTTAACTTTTCATTTTGAGAATGTGCTCCATCATCACCAGCACCAACTGGTAAAAGTAATACATTTTTGCCTGTTACTTCTTGGAATGTTAAAGTAACTGGAATCGAACCACCTTCACGCGATAAATCAGGCTCCACTTTATAAACATGTTTGGTTGCTTTTCGACCAGCTATGTAATGTGGATGATTGGGATCTTCAGTCCAAGGTTTTCCTCCATGACCCAGATTAACATTCATTATATTTGGACTACCTCTAGCAGCCCATTTCTTCTTTAAATATGCTGTTACTTTCTCAACAGTATCATCAGGAGTCATGTTTGGTACAATCCTAATTGAAAATTTGCCAATAACTTTTCTTGGAATAACGGTCTTTGCACCTGGTTCACTAAATGCACCCTCTATACCATGAAGTGATAAACTGGGTTGTCTCCATCGATGCATTAACAATTGAATCTGAAAAAATAATAAAACGCATTAATACTTATACTAATAAAACAATTTAATGTCATATCATAAACACATACTTTGTCTTCATTGTGAGCCAATCTACCAGCTCCAACGGACTTCTTAAATTCGGGTACATCAAATTCTATTGTTTTATAGGATGCCAATTCTTCTTTTGTAATTTCAGCAACATTCTCATAAATACCATCAATTAAAATTTTTCCATTAACATCAACCAATGTATCTAACAAATAAATCAAGTCTGCCATTGCTTCATACACAGTTCCACCAAATGTACCACTGTGTAGATCTTTAGCAGCACAAGTTACTTCCACTTGGAAGTAACAGATACCTCTTAAGCCATATGTGATACAGGGCTTAGTGGTACCCAACCAATAATTATCAGATATACACACATAATCAACACCTTGCAAAAATGTATCTTTACGTGCCCAAAGAAGATCATCTAAACCTTCACTACCACTTTCTTCCATACCTTCAAAAACAAACTGTAATAAAAAAAAATAATTAATAGAAAGAAGGTAAAAAAGGAAAGTCAATCAAATTTGAATAATTACTTTAAGATTGACTGGAATATCAAGCCCAATAGCTTTGTAAGCTTGCAGTGCATGTATCCAACAAAGTACAGGACCTTTATCATCTGTACTTCCACGTCCAAATAATTTTTCATCTTTCTCTACAAGAGTAAATGGTTCTGTGTCCCAACCATCTTCTTTTAATGCAGGTTGAACATCTAAATGCCCGTATATAAGAACTGTTTTTTTCTTTGAATCAGATCCAAGAGTTCCTAACAAAGCAGGAGGAAGGGGAATTTCACTTTTGTCTGGAAGTGTTTGTTTCCCTAATTCTACTAACTCTGTAGTAGCTCCAAGATCCTTTAATCTAATTTCTGCCCATTTCATCATTCGAACTATTTCATTTCTATGATCAGGCCATGCAGAAACAGATTTTATAGCTACTGCCTCTCGTAAATTATTAATATATTCTGCTTTATGCTTATCAATGTAACTAAAAATTAAGTAATAATTATTTTAGAATAAAATTAATAATGTTATAAATGCATTAAAATGAAATAAAATTTTGTATGTATAAAGTAACTGAATATTGTTGAAATACCTGAACAAATTTTTCAATGGTGCTGGAATTTCAGAAGCCATTTTTTTATTTTTACTTAAGTCAGACAGTATTCCCAAAGGTAATCAACAGACTAAAGATATATTCTGTGAACACATGTAATAAATTAATCAGTTTTATCTTGTTTTATCTTGTTTTATCAAGTACAGAATGTTTTTTCAAGTAGTGACACATATATTTTGAGTTTGATCAAAAATGTTTTAGAATATGATATAGTAATACGTGGAATATATATATATATATATATGATACATAAAACAATTGGATTACATGATATATTATAAAATAACCAATCAATTTTCCTTGAAGTGGTATTAAACTTATAATGAATTATTATTAACTTAATTTTATTTGATAATTAAGCATCATTACGATTTCCATGGAATCACTATTTGACTGTGCTTTTGTTTAATATAATTTATCAGAAAAATAATACCAGAAACTACAATTTTCTATCACATTTAGTTTAGAAGTTATGTAGATGCCTTGAAAGTTTGATAACATCATATTTATAATGAATATAATTTATAAACTAAATGTAATTGAGAACTGTAGTTTGCAGAATTGTTTTTCTGATAAATTAGATTAAATAAAAACACGGTCAAATGCATTGAAACTTATTCATATACATTCACTGGGTGGCTATGATGATATGATTATTCTTTGAAAGATTTGGGTTTGGGTTTAACTAAAATTAAGAAACAATGTTAATTGTTGAAATGAAGAATAAAGTTATTGAAATATCAACCTCCTAATTCTGATATCGTACGGTCCTGAACGAAAAGTCTAGTTCTATCCTTGTCTAAAAAGGCGTCAGATTACTAAAATCGATTTCCGATCGATTTTACGACCTCACAAGATCCCTACCAGTGACTAATACTATCAAATACCACATGATAAATAGACTATGATAAATAGACTGCGGAAATTTATGCACGATAAATATATAACACGCATATAACATTCATGCACGAAAAATATGGAAAACATGCAAGATATATATAAAATGTAGTATAATAAGGAATATATTAGTATGTTACAGAATATCCGCTATATACGCATATATAAAATACTTTTCACAATTATTCCGATACATTATAGTTCGCGTGACAATAAATTACAAACATGTTCTCCGAATTTTTCTGACATAATTGATCTACATATACGCGGAGAATGGCTCTTTTACGTCACACGAAGTAACCGGTGCGTATTTTAATTTACTCCAATAAAATACTTGAAATCTTCGATCATGTAGAATATCCTACATTTCTTTCTAAGGTAGTATTTAAAATTTTTTAATTTTTTCACCGCGATCACCAGGTATATTTTTTAAATGTATTATACTATACATATGTATTCCGATTGAATTTTGCGATAAAAGCTTCTATCATCGTTATCATTATTATCGTTGTCATTAATAAGAAAATTGGAATCGTTTTTGATCCAACTTAGTATTAATGCTTTTCTACTTTTTCTAACTTTTGGCATTTTTAAAAAAACCAAGAGACTTACTTTTCCACGAAGTGAAGTATTCGAATTTCAAACACAAACTGTCACATCTAACGCTCGATTAGCAATTCGAGGTTACAGAAATTCATATGGCCTGTATTTATATGAACAGTATACAACGATACTTATGATACGAAAGTTTGCTGATAGACGAAAGTATGTAATTTGTCGAAAATAGATATTTCACATAAGCACGGTAAATAACATACTCAAAACATATTATTGTATGTTTTTAAACAGAAATCACGGTATAATCTTTCTTACACCGTGATACAAATATACAAAGCATATGTATTATGCAAAAAATGTATTTTTGTAGTACTCTAACAAAAAAACAAATTTCTGTCCAGGCCCCATTCTTTTAACTGTTTCCTATAAAAATATGCATTTCCATAAACTTCCGCAATCTAATGATAATTCTTGCTTTATCTAAAGTAGAGAGATAAAATCATACTTACTAACCATAGTACACATACACATTCTCCTTTATGTTATCACTGGTTATCACCAAAATGTTACAAAGTCAGAACCAAAACCATAAAACCGACTAAGACAACCTACATAGAAAAAAATAATAAACCGGATTAGCTCTGCATTATACCACGTGCGGCGCTGTAATGTTCCAATAAAAATCCAAAGAGATATTCATCTATGATAATTAATCTTTATAAAACAACCCGTATCTGAAAAAAATTGTTTTAAATACAACCAAGTATATTTCGTAAATGTCAAAATTATTTTCACGTCCCGATGCTGTTCAATTTTAAACAAAATGTGTATTTTACAAAGTATTATAATACACAATGTGCTATTAAACAATTACAATGATGTATAACTCTATCTTGAATAGGTTCAGTCAGGTTCAGTCGAATATTATTTGTGTTTAATTTAGTTAGTGATAATTAAAAGTAACAAGTAGAGGGGAAAAATAAAAATAATAGTAACAAAAATCGTCCAATCAGGCATGCATACGATGAACGTGTCATATTATTTATAAAGCAAGCAAAAGTGAATTATTTTAAAGGAGAAGAAATACTACACGTATCGTCTACTACATCGTCAACATATGAGTCAGAATTCATCTTAATCTGTTCTACGTGTAATATGGGAGTTTGTAAATAATAAGAAGATTATTTTTTTCTTGCTACATTTTGTATAATTTTATGAAATGTCTCGTCATCGAGACGTACGGTCTATGAATTACTCTGAAGGTATACAATACATGCATTTGTATAACAAATTAAATGTTCTATTTTACTTCTTGACATAATAAACATTTTACAGAGTATGAAGGTTATGATGATGTCTATGGGCATTCTGTGGAAGATGATTTCTGTGTATCTCCCAGTGGTAAGTTTTGTTTAATCTGTAACATATTGTACAATTCTGTGGTGATCAAACTGTAGTATTACATTTTATGGATAGAGATAAGTAAAAAATGTTATATGTATGTGGGTTCATAAAAGCTTTATTAACAAGTTGTACTAAAAATATAAAGTATAATCTTATGTTAACAAAATGTCACAGACTTCCAAATATTGTTACTATAGCATACGATAAAAATAGATGAACAATATTTATATAATCTTTTTTATAAGTTGCATTTAACCTTGTAACTATGGTATTCTTTAATTAAAAAGTAGTATAAACAGAGATTAAAAGCAAGAATAACACTCATAACTTTTATTAAATATTGTCTTTCTTTTAAACTATTCATTATTAGTTTCTTAGATACAAATAATTCTTACTTTGGTTGTGATCATGCTTACACAAGTTGTAAAATGTTATTTACAGTGGAGCAATTCTTATTTGATCGAAGCAAGCAACAAAATATGGCATCCTTTATTACGGAGCCAGATATAGAAGAAGATAACGAGGATGGCATAGAACCTACAACACCTAACGAAGAAGACATAATACTCACAGAATTAGAAAAGACTAAGCTTATATCATGTATGGAATCTATCAAGAACATTATAGGAGATGCAGTATCTGACACTGAAATAAAGAAGAAAATTATTCAGTCAAATTTTAATGCAGAAGTAGCACTTGATTTACTTTTAAAAGATTCTTCCCCAAAAAATGGTATATACATTATTATATATTTTCTTATAGTTTGTGTATTACATTGTGCAATTGTATTTTTAGAATCACTTGCAATCAACGAGGATAATGCAGAACACTATCCAGGTATGTTATTCACTCACATTATCTAAGAGTTTGAGATATAAAGTAATACGTATATTTTTTAATGGCAAATAATAATAAATTTTATAGTAAAATGATTTATATTTTAGTAGATGATTATTTCCTGACCTACAATTTTTTCTGTTTCATGTGCTGTCCATAAATCCATCGGTAAGGTAAGATGTTGCATCTACTAAGCCTCAATCTAGTTCATTTATTATACCTAAAATATCATTTAAAAGACAAAATAATATTGAAAACACGACTTTGAATGCATCTATCGCGGAGAATGTAGACAGTCTTAAAAATTTAACTCTTAGTAGCCCTCCCTTTTCCTCTTTATCTGAATTAATAACTAATCACGCTAAGTCAATATCACCAAAAACTGTGAAGGAATCTCAAACAAATTCAAGTACAGTACTATTTAAAACATTAGCAGATTTAACAGCACATCATTTACAAAAGTCCAGTAACTTAATTAATACTACAAATTCTAATGAAACAAATTTTGTCATACCAAAACTGTCGATTAAAAAGGATAGATGTAATGATTTAACTAATACACAACTAGATGTGTGTACTGTTGAAAAAGATGTAAGTGTAATATCAGAATCATTCGATGATGAGGAGAAAGATTATTCTATGAGCTCACTTGAAAAGAGCATATCCAACATTTTTGCTTTTTCTGCAAACTGTCCCAACAGTACAAATAATTTACATAATTTAGAAAGAAAAGAAGATTCACTATTAAATGTAAGTGGTACTCGAACTCCATCACCAGATGATTGGATGATTGATTTGAGTTCTGCTTTGAAAGAAGCTACATTTTTAGTTCCAAATAACTCTAATCACACAAGGTCGAAAGTATTAAAGAGTATTGATAATATCATTCCTGATTCAAAGTTGCACACATTTAATCAAAATTCTGAAATTCCGTGTGTTATTCTTCCTACAACATTAAATTTAAGTTCTTTGAGATATGCTAAACTTCCATATACGACAAAAAATGTATCTCTATTTGCTAGAACATTATGTAGAACATGGAAATTGAAAAAACCAATTCTTAAATCTCAAAAACAACAACATCAAGCTATAAAACGATTTGATTTTTCAGCTCCCTATACACGTAATAAACAAAATCCCTAGAAATATTTAAATTAAATTAGGTACAATGTATTGTAACACTTCACAATAATTTTTATGAATGTAATTTTTAATGCATAAATACAAGAGAAAATCAAATTTATATTAAACGTATAAGACGATGTTAAATGACGTTAGAAAATTACTATTTTGTTTATGTAATTTTATTTATAGTGGTATATTATTTCTATGTAGAAATGGTATGAATTCTCAGGGAATTTAACAAAATTGCTAATAAATTTTCTATTAGGTAAAAAGTTGTCATCCAAATCTCCATTTCAAGTTACAACACCTTCCAATGTGAAAATTATTCCTGCTGGAAAACGACCTGTTGTAAAGGGTTTCAATTTAAGTGGAATAGAGAATACAGATCAGTTGAATTCTCACATTGAAAGTCCCCGTTCTCAAAGTCCATTTTCTGGTTATAACAGTCCAGAAATAAAAAGAAAAGAACATATTGCACCAAAGGAAAAAAAAGTAATTTCTTCAACTACAAACAGCCCACAATGTCAGTCCCCAGTCTTAGGGCACGTGACGCCCGACTTAGATCCTAAAACGAAGCTTAGCGAAGAAAAGGTCGATGCTTTGAAAATATATAAAAGTAAAAGAGGGGATAGCAAAGAACAATTACATCTTGTAGTGGTTGGACATGTAGATGCAGGTAAAAGTACTTTACTAGGACGACTTCTGTGCGACTTAGGACAAGTTCCATCAAGATTGATTCATAAATATCAACAAGAAAGTAAAAAGATAGGAAAGCAATCATTTGCATATGCATGGGTTCTTGACGAGACAGGGGAAGAACGGTGCGTAGAACTTTTAATACAATAACTTTACTTAATAAGTAATGTTAAAGTTATTTCTTACTTCTTTTCTATAGAGAACGTGGGATAACAATGGATATTGGTCATTCCAAATTTGAAACAGAAACAAAATGTATTACTTTATTAGATGCACCTGGACATAAGGACTTCATACCAAACATGATTACTGGTGCCACTCAGGCAGATGTGGCTTTATTAGTAGTAGATGCAACAATAGGAGAATTTGAAACTGGATTTGATAGTGGAGGTCAAACTAGAGAACATGCACTATTATTACGTTCATTAGGTACTGTTTTATGGTATATAACATATATGTAATCTGTATAATGCTTAAAAGTCATTTTTCAGGTGTATCACAGTTAGCAGTGGTAGTAAACAAACTAGATACGGTGGACTGGTCGAAAGATAGATTTAACGAAATAGTTGACAAATTGAGTGTATTTTTGAAGCAAGTTGGATTTAAAGATAACGTTACTTTTGTCCCCTGTAGTGGTCTATCTGGTGAAAATATTGTATCAAAACCTAAAGAGTCTTTATCTAATTGGTATAATTATCACTTTGAAATTCCAGTTTATTTAAACAATTGTAATAAGATGCTTATCAATTGCTTATCAATATCTTTTAATGACAGGTATACGGGACCAACATTAGTCAGTGTTATTGACAACTTTAAGTGTCCTGATCGTCCTATAAATAAACCATTCCGGTTTTCAGTTAATGACATATTTAAAGGCACTGGATCTGGATTCTGTGTTTTTGGACATGTAGAAACAGGCATGGTGTCTTTGGGTGATAAAGTTTTAGTGTCGCCAAGATGTGAAAGTGCAGTAATTAAAGGTATGTTAATTTAAAATTTTAATATTTTGTTTCTATATTTTGTAAGGTGTCCAAACACCTATAATACACTTATAAATGTATAAAAATACATTTTAGGTCTACAAGTAGATGAGGTGTCTATAACAAATGCATTTGCTGGGGATCATGTTGCTTTAACATTATCAGGAATTGACCAACAGAATGTTGGAATTGGAGACATTATATGCAACGTCCAACACCCAGTTCCTATAACAACATCTTTCCAAGCACATGTAGTCATTTTTGCAGTTAAAATTCCTGTAGTGAAAGGTCTTCCAGTAATAATGCATCAACAATCTCTAGTGCAACCTGCCGTGATTACAAAATTAGTAGCTCAACTTCACAGAACTACCGGTGAAATAATCAAAAAGAAGCCACGCTGTTTACCAAAAAATTCAAGTGCTATTGTCGAAATTACAACGCAAAATGCAGTCTGTATGGAGTTATACAAAGATATCAAACAATTAGGTCGAGTTATGCTGCGCGTAGAAGGAACAACTATCGCTGCTGGACTCATTACGAAAATCAAATAATAATACAATATTTGTATTTGTTTCGCATATTCGGAGTCGTAATTATAGAGGAAATTTTTGTCATTCATTTAGAACTATGTAACTATTGTATTTACATATTGATGAAACAATACAAAAGTTAACAAATGTATCATGTTCTTGTTAATTTATATTAATGTATATGTAACATACAAGTTTATTTGCTACAAAGCGCTTAGTTGTTTTCTTAGCATATAATGTGTAACATATTTATAATGATTTGTAACATTTTTAACGTAAAATTAATGTTTAATAAAATCGTTCTTTGAAAATCAGTTGCTTACTTATTTATTGTGTTTCTATGTATTCTCTTTTTATGGGACAACACAGCATAATTATAATATTCATATAAAAATATTAAATGTGAACATTTTAATGGAGAATATCTCATGTTTTACCTTATCTAGCACAACTTTTACATCCAAATGGAACATCCACTGTATTTCCCATGTTAGGTCTTCCTAATCTACGCATTGGTGGACGTGGTGGCCTACATGTAAACATAAATTATTATTATAGTTAGTAAACTATATTAAAAATTAGTTATTATCAATTATTATAGATGATTAACGATTATTCATTGTAATCGTCAATCGTTGTTTTAATTAAAATAGCTCAGCATAATACACAAGGTGTTTCGTCAGAATTATGAATATATTACCCAGATCCAGGTCTATAATCTCTTGTATATTCACTTCCATATTTGTTCATATCAGGGTTGATCAATGTCCTAAAACTGTATCAAATCAATTAATTTAATAAATGTATATGGTCCAAAAATAATAAATATGAGAATTAATATATATTCCTTACAACATAATAACCATGTAAATTATTCCAGTGAAGAATTGAAATAGTCTTTTTAAACTCCAGGGAGTACTATCTAATACGTTTCCGTCTAAAAGTCAATTAAAAATTGGTCTACATAAATAATCGGTATATATAATAATATACATAAGAAATAGTATAACAAACTGTCGATATACAGTATTATACAATACACTAAGGTTACGTTCATTACCATTCGATATATAAACCATGATTCACAATTTTCTTGTAGAACTTTTTCAATAAAATCTTTCAATTAAAATGATCCAGAAGTTTAGTTCAATTACATTAATAATGTTCTATTGCACAGATATTTTACACTTTTTTGACAGCACGAAATCCACGTCAGAAAGAATAACTTGAAGTTTCTCTGATTGCGTGTATACGATATGATAACGATTACGCACACATCGTAGTCATCTATGCACGAGATTTCCCAACCTATCACCGTTATAATTGGTTACAATGGTACCGGACATGATATCATATATACATATATATCATAGATAATGTGCTCTAATACGATAATTTATAATATAAATAGATCGAACCATCTGACAGCTAAGACAATCATTTTTGTACTACATTACTAACAATACAGAAATAAAGGTAGGATTGAAGTTTTCGTACTGTACAAATTATTTTCTGTGATGAAATTTGTAATTTTAAATATATTTCTTATGACCTGTTTTAGAGTGTGGATATATAACGTCAAGTAGTTTTTAAATTCTACTCCATATAATATGCTTTTTCTCTTTTGAGGACTCACAACAGCTCACAAATCCCCAAGGATCTGTAGCACACAGTTTGAGAAACACTGTTATAATGTATCTGCTATAGTTCAATGAGGAGCTGCTATCAGCCGCTATATTTACGCCTATCAGCTGTGGAATGACAGGTGGAATAAAAAATGGCTGAAAATGGGTTGGGGTCCGATGCTGGGTCTCAAGAATACCTCGCAACAGAGGTTATTAATTTAGATATCGAAGAGGTAATTAACTATCTTTATCACGTGTATGCTTAAATGTGCAAACTTTATAGACTCCATTTTCAGGTTATGTTCAGTATAAGTGATTTAATTATACTTTCCTTACGTTTGTTATAACATATTATTGAAATATTGTGATTACTGTATTATATTTGATAATATTAGTGTTGAAATTTGTTATTGATCTCTTTTAATATTTTACATGTATCACATGTAATGTATTACCTTTCTTTTTGTTTTTATCTTGACTTAAATATTCCATAAATGTGCATCTAATTACAACTTATAGTTATATTCATTTGTATTATTATTTAAATTATTAACTCTACTTATTAAGAGTACTAAAATTGTACAGTAAAACTCTTTATTTCAGTTGGACAACACAGAATATGCTATACCTGCTGTGGAAGAACTACCCTCCTTAGAAAGTATATTGACAGAACCTGACTGTGCATCATTATCTGGAACAGACGATGATATTGGTTTGACACCTGGTGAAAAGTTAGGTAGCAGTGAAACAACAAGTGTTGGGAGTCATTTGTCATTAAACTCTTTGAATAAACCAAATAGAAATTCACAACCAACATCTTCTGGTGCTATCTTGAGGCATGTCATATTGAAAGGAATATCTTCGCAAATTGTATCAGCTAGTGTAAGAGAAAAATGTACCATCAATTGTAACCAATTAAAAAGAATAATTTTGTTTGCTCTCTTTGGATCAATGGAATCAATTGAGAGTATAAACAATTTAAGTTCATTAGTTTTCAAGAACGATCCAAGTAGTTCTTACTATTTAATAAGGCAGTGTTTTGGCTTTTATTTATTTATTTTCAAGTTATACAATTTTATTATTCTAGAAATTTAAGGACAATAAACATAAAGAAATGATAATAACAAAATAAATATCGTTTTTTTATGTGTTATCTTTTTGAATTTCTAGAATAATAAAATTGTATAACCCGAACAGAGACACAAAATGAGCTCAAAATGTCATATTGTTAAATAATGAAAGTTATTTGGATTGCTCTCTAAAGCCAATAAATTGAAAAAGTACTATGTTAATCTTATATTTGTAAATGCTATGTTAAGTCTAATAGGAACATTTTATTTATGTAGGAAAAAGTCAATGCCGGTTTTGCAAGTGCAGTTGCTGCTGGAGGGAATATGTTAGTAGTTGGTACCAGTCATGGTCTGGTATTAGGCTTTGATTCTTTACAAACATTACGATGGTGCGATCAAGAAACAAGACATCAGGGATCTGTATCAGCATTATGTTTTAATTTTGATGGGAGTAGAGTACTGGCTGGTTTTGCTAGAGGACATATATTAATGATAGATAGTTCTAATGGAAAAGTACTAAGGACACTCACCGATGTTCACCCTTTCGATAATGCTGTATTACATGTTAAAGTAAGATCTGTTTGTATTATTTTATTAGTTAATTCACAATGTTAATTACGTTTTAAAATAATTAAATAACTGCTTTATAATATAAAATATTAATTTTTTTTATTATAGTTCACAGATTCACCAAAAGTAGCATTATGTAGTGACAGTGGTGGATCTGTTTTCGAATTAAATTTTACAAGAGTTATGGGAGTACGTGGTTGCGACAGCAGATGTTTATTTAGTGGGTCCAAAGGTGAAGTATGCACATTAGAACCTTTGCTATTAAATCATCTGCCGTCACACCCCCTGAAAAATTATACGTTAGTGGCGATGGCAACATTATCACAGGTTTATTTATATTTTTTTAAAGAAATATGAAAGATATATTACATATACACGCTGTACAATAATAAAATTTTTTTAGGTAATGGTAGTTTGCACAAGGCCACGAACACGCGTTGTATTAATTCATCCTTTATCTAGTGCTCCCGTAGCACCGCCACAATTATCCTGGCAACTTGTTGTTATACAAGCAGCAGATGCTTCTCGTGTAATTGATCCAGTTTTGGCTCTTGCAAGAGATGATGTAGTCTATTTCTATCACGTATGAATTCCACATGATTCTATATTTTAAATAGTTACATCTCTAAATGATTCGTATTGATTGAATTTCCTTACCAGGTATGCACAGAAGCTGGTTCAAGAGTAAAACTATTTCCTCTAAGGAGGATAACTCTTCCGTATACAATAAGTAATTTGCGATGGTTAAACCCAAGATCGTTAGCAGTATTGGATACTCAAGAAAGACTACATCTATTAGATGTTAGAGCGCAGGATAATTTAGAAACTCTAGATATGAGCCGTGTTGGTATTTCGTATGCATCTAGCCATTTCAAGGGTTTATCCACTGGTGGAAATGTTTCAAAGGTATTGATTAATTAGATGATTAAATTAAATAACTATTTGACCAGGATTGGTTATCGTAATTTTATTATTTTGTTAAAATTAGGCAATGGCATTGGCTGGCGAACGAGCATGCTATAATACTGTTGTAACATTTGGTACTCAACTTTTACTCTTAGGTACAAAAAGTTTGCATGTAGTTTGCATACGAACATGGACAGAACGATTGAGACACTTAACAATGCAGGTTTGCATAATATAATATGTACATTAGATTCACTACATTCTATAAAGTGTAATTTCCACAATTTTAGAGAAGATTTCCAGAAGCACTAGCGTTAGGATTTGCTTTCTACCAAGACAAAGGGAAAGCAGTCGTTGGCCTTCGTGGTTCAAAACAACGACGTAAACAAATAGCTCGTGATAAAGTATGTCAAGTTTTGATTCAATATATGGAAGAATTGAATCGTTGCCCTGCGGATGAAACTGCAGACTCTGAAATAGTCACAACTTGTGTAGATTATTGTATACAATTAGAAAATACAGAATTATTATTTGGAAAGTTATGGGATCTAGTTTCGGAATCCGAGGGACTTAAAGCAAGTTATTTGCACGCTCTTGAAAGCCCTTTGTTAGATGGGAGTTTACGACCTCGATTACCGCCATTAATTGCTCAACATTTAGTCACTCTTTATGATCAAGAGAAAAAAGTAGATTCCCTTCAAGCGATTATAGTGTTACTAGATGTGGATTGCTTAGATATTCATCAAGTAAGTAAAAAGATTTATTACATTTTCTTAATTTTGTTTACTTTATTTGGTAGTAGTGGCGCGTTATATACAGAAAGAGACATGTGTTGACCAAAGAGTCTCGATAAAATGGGATTCAATTTAAAAATCTTCGTCATTATTTTTTTCTTTACATGGGTAGCCAAGTTTTGTTTTCTTCTAGCATCATGAAAATATAACGCGCCACTATTCGATAGGAAAATAACAATTTAAAATATACATCCTCTTGACAAATTTTGTAGGTAACAACAATTTGTCGTCAACGAGGTCTTTGGGGGGCTTTAATACATCTTCAGACGACAGCATTAGGTGATTTTACCGCTCCGATTCATCAATTAGTACCAATTTTACAAAATTTACTGACAAATTCAAAAGATTCATTATCTCGGGATAGTATACAACTTGGTAATGCGATTCTGGTTTATGCTAGTTGTTGCCTTGCCGGTCGTGGCTTTCCTAGAGATGAACTTCCAGAAGGCAAGTCTCAAAGAGCAAAATCGGATGTGTTAAGGGCTCTTCTATCACAGCATTCAACCTTAGCTAATGATACGGAAAGACAATATCCGTATCTAAGGACTTTGCTTCAATTTGATGCAAAAGGGTTCCTTGATGTAATAGCAATTGCCTTTCAAGAACCAGAATTCACATCTGAAATGGGTCTCAGACAGCGACAGAGACTTATAGATATACTATTGAGTATTGTCATGCCTAACACACCACTTAGTCCGAAGAACACTGATTATATTACCGATGAACAAAGAAATCTAGTTCTTATATTCGTCGCTAATGAAGTTGCAGAAAATACTGTTAACTTGGAACCTAGTATGATAAATAAAATGATAGACATATTATGTACTGATTCAAATATGGGATCAACAAAAGAGCTTAAGACTGATAAAGAAAATGCAATACTAGGATTGTTACGTTCAAAAAAATTACGTAATATATCAGATAATACTCTACTTAATTTAGCAGAGAGAGCTAAGTTGTAAGTATATGAGCAAATATATTTATATTACCAAATATTATGGAACCAATTGCTTAATAACTTAATCCTTTTTCGATATTATTGGAGTATGCACAGTGATTCTAGAAATTGGAACATGCTATAGCTCATTTCCAAGTTCAGATACAAAAAATTGTTACAGGAAATCTTGGATTCTATAATGGAAATTATATTTTGATCTTGCTATATTTTTGCTTTGAAAAAGCCCTTAGCTTGTTTCAGTTTCTTCAAGAACTCTGTATATTTCTTGATTGGTGTAATGGAAAATATTCGTAAACAAAACGTAATATAGTTTTAATACCACATTATAAGAAATAGTAACTTGTATCGCAGTACATAATGTTACAGTATGCGAGTTGCGGAGTTGTTGTACAGTGCAAGAGAAGATTGGATTGCAGTCTGTAAATGTATGATACTGCATCCATCCAGACATCATGATATTTGGCCTTGGTTAAAACACCTTCCTCAGAGTTCATTGCAAGCAGTCGTAATGGCTAATGCTGAAGCTCTAGTAGGAATCAATGCAAATCAATTTGCTATGCTTATAGGAACACATATGCAAAATAAAATTAATGAAACATTACAAAAGCTAGAGAACACTCCAAATATACAGTATACTCTATTAGATGCACTATATCAATTAGTCCAATATAAAGAAGAGGATGTCTCATTGGAGCTTACAGCTGAATTGTTAGAAAAATATTTGGAATTAATGTGTGAATTACAACCAGAACGTGTAGGTAAAAACTAAGATTACACCAAGATGTATAGAAAATACCATTTCCTATTTTAATTATTTTGTTCTATGCAGGTAGTTTACCATATTCAAGCAGGTCATGGTTGCAGACTAAATGAAGCGTTGAAAATAGTTCAAAAAGCAAATCATAAAGATGCTGAAGCAGTTATGTTAGAAAAGTTGGGTAATTATCAAGATGCATTTGATATTCTTTTGAAAGAATTTCAAAATAATCTTGAGCTGGTAAATATGCTGTATAAGAATAATATAATATAAATATTGTTGGTTGGTTTTTATGAGTTATAAAATCGTTTTCTAGTATTGTCAGAACAAGGTTTCAGAAAATGAAACAATTCATAGTACAGTACAGCTTGCTGGTTTGTGTAGGCGATCTGCTGGAAATTTAGATTGGATGCCGCTTATGGAAATAATACTTCGAACACACTCAAATAGTAACAATGAGAAAAGTATGTTATGTATTTATATCAATCTAGTGCAAACAATAGTAACGCTCTATATTAATTAATAGCATATTTTTCATTTTACTTTGTGGAATAATTAATAATACTAATTGAATAAATTACAGTTGAAAAATTAAGCGGGAAATTATTAAGGATTGCATTAGAATATCTCAGTGGTACAACAGCATTATCAACAGTATTAGAACAGATATTAAAGCATCCATTGGCAACCAGTGGAACAATAGGTGATATAAGACAGCTATTATCTGGAGTACTTACACATTCTCGATATGAACAAACTTTGGTTGAGACTACTGCACGTTTGGTCAGCTTAGAACTTCATAAGGCACTAAAAAAATCATTAAGGTATGAAATGATCTGATAATTAAATTCATTTGATATTGATAATAATTTTTTTAAATACGAACGTTTTCCCTTACAGAGATGCTGGAAAAGCTTGTGCCAGTATGTCAATAATTTGTCCTATATGTCGACAATTGTTGTCACAAAGTTCAGATTACATTGTAGTGTTCAGTTGTGGCCATGGCTTTCATTCAGAATGTTTGGGAGAACCTAAATCTTGTTATAAATGTTTAAATTCGAAGGGATGGGCACCTGTTGTTACTAATGTCACACATCCTCCCAAAACATTCAATGTAAGCAACACTATTTTTTATTATGTAAAAATTACATACATGTATGTATATTGTTAAAATATTTTATATGTTGATACAAGTATGTTAAAAATTGGAATTGATTGTTTTACAGGCATATAAAGAAATTCTACCACCGGCATTTATGCGTAATAAAGACCTTTCTCTAAGTCTTGCGCCACCTACTTTACCAGATCTTGAAGGTATTTTTTAATCTAGTCTTTAAATATCAAAATTCAGTATCACATTTATCAGTGGTATGTAGCATTCTAATAGCAAAAATGACTGTGTCTTATACATGTACATTATACTAGATCTCTAACTTTCATTCCATGAACTTTACATTGTTCTCTTTTCCTATTCCATATACAAAATTAAATTCTTATAATTTTTAATGGAACTCTCTTTTATATAATTGCGAGAGTACACCATTTTATCATATTTCCACCAATTTATTGAACTTGATATTTAAATAATATTTTTTTCCTTGGCAAGACTCAAATGTTGTATGTTTGTATATTGTAAAGTAATATACTTAATATTGTGTATAGTATCAAATAAGGACTTGTATACTTTTAATGCTGTAAATTCTATTCGCCCAATTTACAGCATTTTGCCAAATATCAGTCATTAAGTAAATAAAGATATTCATTAAGTAAATAAAGGTATTATTATTCATTATTAATAATTGTGTACATTGTCCTCAATTTAATGTTTTATTTGGGAAACTTTCAAATAATAAACAATCTGTTGAAATTAATATGCAAAAGTGTATATTCTATGTAGTTTTTATGTTGGGTAATAAGGGTAAGTAGCTTTACGTTTAACATTCTTGATAATGAAAACTGGTTTTTTCGGCATATTTTCTGTCAAGATATGATTAGGATCAATAAATTCATGCCCTAGCAATTCACCAGTCAAAAGTTTTGAGACTAATGAAAAGATACTCAAATCGTATAAGAAAGATTTTTTTGTAGGTAGTAATTCAACGTTAGAAACATACCTGTCCACTATAGATTCTAATTTTATAATGTGTGGAGTAATGTTCGATACAGATAGATACTGCTGTAACTGAAATTTAAGAACAAAAAATTAGTATTAAACTATTACTTTCTCCAATTAATTTTACCATTTATATTAGTACAAAAGTAATTGTTTTACCTTACTATCACACTTTTCTAAGCTATTTATAAGTTCTTCAATTTCAGTAATTAATTTGAATGTCTTTAATATATAAACAGGTTCGTGAACTTGTAGTGATGCCTTTAATAAAACGACTTCCTTCTTAATTTTATCTAGTAACAATGATAACGGAATTCCGTGTAATGTTCGACTGGCCATTCGAATTTTAGAATATTTTTCGGAAATCTACATGCATAGTTTAATAACTTTTCAAATATATGTATTTCGATAAAATATTTCATTTTTTAAAGATAATTTTTAATAGAAATGAAAATAAATTGCATGAATATGTAAGTATAAAGAGATACGTTTACAAAGAACAAGTATCAAAGTATTATATTTAAATGGTTTAGAAATACGCCCATTTTACCTGCCGATTTATGGAAGTCCATGAACTTGAAATTTGGTCAGCAAACTGTTTTATTTCATTTCCCTGTGGATGATGCGCTTCAGCTAAACTCCATAGAGAGTCAAGTTTATCCGCGAGGCCACGTGAAATATTATCGAAACACGTGAGTTTAGTTTCCAATTCGTGATTTATTCTTAAATTATAATGATTTTCTATTTTTAAGATCGTTACCTAAATAAATACAATTGTTTTTGTTGTGTTTCTTATCTTTATTTAGTTTTGTTTGCAATTTTATTAAATAAACGTTAATGCACTTTTTATTTCTTTATATCTATGAATCATGGTTGCTTGATTTTTGTACCACACATTTTAACTTCCTTTTATGCTAACCAAGTTAAGAATATATAATAAATGTCAATAATTTTAAACGTTCTTGTGACAACATTGAAATATCGTTTGTGTTATAAAACTGACTAATTAAAACTGAATTATTAATTCGTATAAACACGTTCTAACTATGACAGTAATAAATACTCACATTTCTTTCGAGCGTTTTTATGAACTCTTTTTGAGTAGTTTCTTCCTTTCCAATTACAAATTCCATCGTGAATGACGGACAAATTTTTAACTGTACAGAATTACTGTTAAAAATGATAAAGATCGCTATTAACGAGTTATAACATTAAACAAATGCTAAAATACATTAGATGCGCGTACAAACTTTACATTGCTTCCGCTGGAAAACGCGATAGTCTTATTTTCTTTTATGTTGTAAATGAATTTGGTTTCTATGTATTCATCATGTACTCTAATGCGTTTCGACATTGATATATCAAATATCGTAGAAACGACATTTTCTTTTTATTTGAGATAGGTAGTACATAAATTAAATCTGGCGTTTATCGCTGTATAATTGGTATCACGTACGACTACAATGTCAAACGTAGTGAATTTACAAAACACCGATTCTCATTCTTTCAAATGATACATGAATTTGCACGATACAAAGACCGTTATCCTACCTCAGCGGATGCAGTAACATCGTGCTTACTATAAGGTTACACCATGATAATTATATTATATTTACCGCAATATCAAGCCTGTATGATTATAAAATTGCGACTAATATTTAAGATATAGGTCAAGAGTATATCAAACTCATGTACCTTCTGAAATGAGAAAACTGATAATTAACTAGATCCGTAATAATCGCCAGATCTTAACGTATGTTTGTTGTTTTCTTTTGGCTAGTATTTCATTTGTAGATTGATATAACGAGGTATCATATATAACGTGCAGGCAAAACAGCCGACTTCCTTATACTTGGCTTAACAATGTATCTATGGCTTTGTAATTTTTAATACTCTATGAAAAGTTCATAATATTAAAATTCTACACTTATCTATGCAATTTACAATTTTTTTTTAAAACTAGTATTTCAATAACTCGGTATTATTACTCATCATTATTGTTAAACACTTCGTTTGATTATGCACAAATTACCCAATCACTCTGGAATTTTCATACATATATATATATATAATATATATAAAAAAAAAAAAAAAATTAAATTCGCATACATTCACAAGTATGCATATTCATCATGTATGAAGAAAGATTGTTCGCTTACCGTTCAATTATTATAATTACTATGAACCTGTTTCTTTTTGGTAAGCTACGATGAAAAGCATCTTTCTTGATATTAATTGTTAATAAAGATTTGCAGTTTAATTGAACTGGTTTTGCTCTAATTCGAAGAGGGAGGAGTATCTTTCTTCATCAAAACAAAGGACGGATTTTTTAGAAGAACGGAAGATGTTCCCCAACATAAAACTTTGAAAATATCCTTTTGTTTAATTTCAGTATCATAAGTAAAAAATTTTGAATTATTTATATAATTTATAATATTACAATTCCATATTGAGAACTTTTATGAACAATTAAAGGTATACAAGGTAAAGTGTCTTTTGCAATTTTAATTTAACAGTAATATTTATACTTATTCAGCACAAATAACGTAAGATTAGTATAAAATAATTCTTAAAAATTTTCGTATTATTGTACAATATAAATGTTAAATTATTTTATGAATAATATATTCAATTGCGTAATTCAAATTAAATAACAAGAACATCATTTCACGATGTTATTCAAAAGCATACAAAATTCACATAAAAAGTTATCGAACTCTTTTGTTATATACTGTTAAAATGTTATCAATGTAACTTTTAAATATCGCATCCACACATGCAATCCTTCAATACTATGTGTACAAGACTAAATTAACGCGATTTTATAACAGACTTTTCTTCGTTCATTATGAACACAAGATTGACAGAGTTGTTGATACTCATCCCCCACGTTCTGTTTAGTAAAATGTCCATAAGACATAATGTGAGCTACAAGACAACGATAGAGTACAAGACTCTGTCAGGAACATGCAAGGCTGTTACAACGCAGTTTAGCAATTCGTTAAGAGTAAATGTGAACAGTAGCTTTGAATATTAATTATCTAAATTAACATTGTCACGTCTGTAGTTCAATTTCAACGTATTGAAAAATTATAATTTCTTTTAGTAATTGAAAACTAACAAAGTCTTTCAGTATCGGATTGCTTTCGAAGTTTTTCCCTCAATGAGTTTTCTCCTTTTATTTTATCCCCGTTGCCAATGTGCTCGAGAATGATTATTATATCTGTAATGTGAAGGCCTATAATTTCTACCATGACGTTGTCGAGTATAGCTAGAAGTATTGTAGTAATGCCTTCGGTAATAATCATTAATAGATCGATTCCACGTTTTGCCATTTTGATATTCTTGGAAAGGATTATACCCAGTGTTACTTCTTTCTTCATATGTTCGATGATCTTTCACTTTTTTCACTCGTCCTCGGTCTAGTTCTTCGTCATCTGTATTAAAGTGACGTTTGCGTTCCTCCCGCCTATCATTGTCAATTTCTCGGTCTAAATGCGTTCTATTGCCATTCCAATTTGAAACTGTAAAAACGTAACAATACATTTCATAACATACTTTCCGTTTCGTATCACAAATAATTCGTTTACTACAACAACTTTACGTAATAAAAATGATCATACGCTGTTTTTTATTTAATTTTGTATGACCCTATAATGGTGATAACCTAACACTTCATATAATTTCCTCATAGACACAATATATTTTAGAATAACACAGACTCAACAAACAGTAAAATTGTATATGTTCATTAAAGATTTTGACATAATTTTTTATATGATTATTAATTCACGCATATTTTATCGAATGTATGAATTTTTTGTTATCACTTTAGGTGAAATTTTAGATTTGAAGATATTTGAATCGAGATGAGATTTCGTCCCCTGCACGTTTATCTTATGATTCTGTGTAGAATTGTTTGATTTGGGATACATGGATGCATAATGAGCTGTTGAGGATTTTGAAGGAAGAGGTGCTGGATTCAATGGGTTCCTCGAGAAAATTCTTTTGCTGTACTGACCCGAAGAACTGCCGTAACCACGATGAGACATCTTCAATAAATGTGAAACCGTTTCGGAACGATTCGTTCCATTGAAATCTCTTAAAGCTGCAGCACTGGGTGTCGTATTATTTTGACTACCTTTGTTAATATCTTCCCTATAAAAATAATATAAATTATTATAGTAACAACAATAATTTTTCATTAAATATTAAATATAATATTTAAATCAGATTGGAAATATAACTTACTTATCGGTAACTGACCACCCATTAGGTACTGCAGCTGATGTTGGAGAAAACGTATCTTTCGAAACTTGCCAACCTTTCATACTGCTGCTTGCAGCTTTTGTAATCACTTTCTCGTCTTGTCCTACTTTTGCTCTTACAGATTGATGCCACTTAGTCTTATTACTACTGCTTTCTGTTTTACTGTTTACTTCTGATTGACCATTTTGATATTTTATTAGACTCGTAATGGTACTGCAACTAGAACCATTTTGTATCTTCGTACATTGTGTTATATTAGTTTGATTCTGAGAAATACTACTGCCATTTGTCTTTAACGCAGATTTTTGCATATCTTTAGAATTAATAACAGTTTTAGGTGAATTATTCTTTATCGGAGAACCTTTTTGCATGCCATTAGTACCACTGGAAGAAACATTTGTTTTTGGCGGAGTATTTGAATTCGCGTTATTTTTCAATGCTCCAATACAGATAATATCCTCCTCTTCACTAGATCCATCATAAGGAACCAAACTATTCCCATTTAAAATTTTTCCATTTTTAATATGCATAATCAATCTCGGTTGTGTTTTATCTTGTAATTTTTGTGGTAACAGTGGCCCAATAAAATTTGTGCCCTTTTGCATGGTACATGGAAGTTCTGTACTTTTACTTGCTGACGTTTGAGAACTGATTTCTGAATTCTCAGTAATGTCTTTAGTAATCGATGTGCCATTAACTGATCCATTTAAAGGGAGTAATCCAGAAGTTGATGGTTTAGGACTAATAGTCTTATTCATAGGACTTCCTGGTGAAGATAATGTATTGTTTACAGTCAATGTACCATTTAATTTAACAGTCTGTTGATTTTGAACCTGAGTTTGTGTCTGTTGTTCCATTTCAAAAATCATTATGTATGCATTTGTACTCAATACATTACTCAAGCTAATTGGACGAACCTATACGGAAAATATACAAATAATTATGAACAATATATAAACATCAAATATATTATTAAATTAAAACTAAGAAGCAAAGTTTATGGCACGAAGTAAAGTTTAGTTAGATAAAGTGCGATTCGTTATTTTGATGAAAATAATTCTAATTCTGTTTAAAAATATATTACTAATAGGATATTTTTGATACATACACAAGAATCATCAAAGGAATAATATTGGCCTGTTGAAACCTTGGCAACGGCTGTGTAATGTCCACAATTTACCGATGGACCCATATGCGTAACTATCGACATAAGTTTATATGTGAGCGGTTGTGTAGGTTCACCTGGTTCTCTCCAGAGATAGGGACCCATGTCTATTGTTTGTTTAAAACCTATATGTTTAGATATTTTTCCTCCCAGAACACTAAACCTCTTTAACTGTACACAAAGCACTTTAGGAGGTCGTTCTAAGCTAAATTGTTTCGTGGCAGGAACTCTTCTTTTACATGCTTCGCATTTATAATCATTGTTATCTAGTTGTTCACGACTAAAATAACTACTCAGTGCTTCATCCAGAGTACTCGCTTTACGAATATCTACCAGTAAATCCTACAGAGATATAAAAATATTCTTAAGATTTTACTGAATGTTTGTCAAGTTAACTAAAAATTCTATTTTCTATACCTGAAAATGTTGAAATGTAGTAGAAACATGTCGACATTGTAAACACTTGACTTCAGTACGAATATAACCACCAAAAATTTGATTAATAGGAGTGGTTTCTTTAGAATAACTGTCTAATTTGCCAGCCTTATGTCTTGCTAAATAAGCCTTTTCCATGCCTTCTAGTAAATAACGTAAAAATTCATGAGCATCTTCTTGCTGTCCCGGAACCATAGTTCGGCAAATGACTGATGAATAAATTAATTAATTACATACAAAATATATAAGATTCGGTAATAGATGATTTATATTTTCCAATACTCACGCTTTAATTTGTTATATATATAGAATGGCTTAATGGCGCAACCTGATTTCTGATGACTAAATTGCAAAGTCTTAGCCACTGCGCATGTAAGGCACTCTCCACCTCCATCTAAAACTAACCTATTATCAAAATACGACACAAAACTGTGGAATTATAAATGTAATCTTATTTTTATTATTCATAGAATATATAGTAATTATTTATGATATTAACAATCTCATTAATTTTAATAGCCTTGAAGGATGTTAGAAAGGAACTGCCATTGGCAAGGAACATCCACTAACTGTCTGTCACCTTTGATTCTAATAAAACTTTACAGATTTGTGAAGCTACCAATCTGCTAATAATTGTATTTCAAGTTTAAGCGGTGAAAATTGTCTTCCAAGATTTCATTTAATAATATCTTGAGAATTACAAGAAATTTTTTCAAACAAATTCTTTACAGATTTGAAAGAAAATAATATCAGCCAAAAAATAAATATAAAGTCAGAAAATGATTTCTATCACCTACATTCTCAACAGTTTTGAAAATACAATGCAGTGAACTATTTTTATTTCAAATTCAGAATTAGCTACAAGCAATACAACAAGTGATCATTTTCTTTCCACAATAAATGGTAGTTAGTTTTCCATATATAATGCAAGTGTATAGTGATTTTTTAATTTTTTTTTTTGTAATGTGTACAATATGCGTACAATATGTGTACAATATTTTTTTTTGTAATGTGTACAATTTCCATTAAAAAGAATAAGGATTAGAGGATAGTTTCACCCCTTAAACTTGAGATACCACTACTAAAAAGGTACATATCATTTACTTTTCGGCTGGTGAACAAATCTACAATATGTCATAGAAATTAGGGACTCTCAATTTTAAAAATAGAACCAGATTATTACCTCTTAGTCATAATGGTTTAGATTGATTTGGTTTTATTTATAAAACAATAATGGCAAATAAACATTTCCTAGCAACAAGCAACCTAGTGCTCAGGAGAGTTACAACCAAATATCAATGAAGATACAAATTATTACTGCAAACTCAATAATTATGTCTTGAAAATTAAGAGTGATTGACAAATATTTTGCTCTATATCTCATAATGACCAACTCTCTCGAACATACTTCAAGACTGTTGAAATTGATAAGATCAGTGGTATTGTGAATAATTACTGAATATGGAATACAAGTTACCAAGAAAATATAAACTTTCAAAACTTACCATTTTGTTCGCACTTTGATGTGTGATGCGTATCAGACAATAACCAGTTAACAAGTGCTGGTACATGAAACAGTGCTTGAAGGGTGCTATTTAAATAACAAGTATTCCCAACATTATACATGCCAGCTCCAACTGGAAACGTGCCCTTCCATCCTAGACTGATTTTCTTTGGAGAGTATAAAGTAGTGGTTGGCTCTGGTAAACTAGGTCCTTTAACCATTCTTTCATTCCTTTTCACATAAGTTGTACCATCTTTTGGTTTATCATCTGAATTTTCTGAGTTTGGTAAGCTTAATACAATATATTTGGCTTTAAGTTGATCCAATATCGTTGTTTGATAATCATCCACTTCCTTGTATTGAATTTCAGATTGGAGGATTCTAGATGCACTACTAACTAAACTTGTTGATAAATCATCCGATGTTTTGGGTTGACTATTCTCTAACGTACGGCAGAGTGTAGCCGTAACAGGATCACAAATGCGCACAGCAGGCATTGTTATTATATTTAATCTTGTATCAAACTTTTTATTTCTTACTCCTATAAAAATATATAGAAAATAATATGTTAATATTTAAAATAATAACATGAAATATTTGGGAATATTTTTCATAATACATACAACATTCTAAACTCTATTATAATTATAAATACCATATAAACAAACTCATATTTAGATTGCAGTTTCAAAAGTAATAAACATTATTAATTTTAATTTACCATCTTTTATTTGAACTTATTATAATTAAAAAATCATATGTAAAAAGTAATATAGACAATGTTATACAAGTATTGACAGTTTTTTTCTACATGAAATGTGTAGACATAAATTATAAATAAGAATCAATTAAAAATATAAAGAATCGCAACATTTCATTTCACTATATAATAAAATTACCTAATCGTTGTATAATTATCCAATCAATTCCGTCAAAATAAACAGAATATTTTACAACATAATAATTACACGTTTTTCATTTTCGTACTTAAGATAGTACATATAGCAGATGCAGGGATATCGCGGAAGTAGAAGTGAAAGGGTTAATTTCATAACTAATTCATTTATGATCGTAATATTAAGTATGAATCGATGCGTCAATATATGAATCAGTCGAGATAAAAAAGAAAAAGTTGATTTGCTTGAAATTGTTTCAGTGATTATACTTAGTTCCATTAAACATGTAACAGAATACACTAAAAGCACGCGGCGTGCAATTGATACCGCGCGACAGATTCATTGTTTACCTTTCTTCAAGTGATTACGTACGTTACAGCCCGTACAAATAATTTTTATCGATGCTATTACAACACATTTCACGCAATAAACAAGATTTAACGATCGCCAGCACATACAATCACAATGTTATCGATTTATTCAAAATTCCACGCGCTTACGTGCCTCGGAAATGATTACCGGATGAGTTTAACCGAGGGCGCGTGTCTCCGGCCACGAGTCATTTTTTCCCGCGTACTTTGTCACACTTACCCAACTTTTATTTAACCGTGTAAAGTGGTAACGTTAATTTCAGTGAGGAACACCATTAAAAATACCGCGCGTCAATACTACACGACATTTTTAGAACTGTTAGTTTTGGGCATGCGAAATCAAGACCCGTCTTCTACCGTCACGTCCGCCATTTGCAATTGCGGTGGCCATTAAACTTTTTCCGTTGGGTTCTAGAATCCTTATCGAGGGCGCCCAAAACGTAAAACCCGGTTTTCACACCAGTGTCACCATAGAATATTCTTATAAATGCGATACTCCGGTATTTCTCAAGTTCTGATTCTCTATGTAGGAAATTAGAGTAAAATGTGGTTAAATTAAAAACTAATTTCAAACATGAATTTAGTCATTTTATCGTAAATTTGTCTGTTTGCATTTAGTGTCGAGTTGGAATTAAATTGGAGAAAATCGAATGGAGCACTTATAAATATATGTATTTTGGACTATTAAGTAATCCATTGAGTATTCTTAGTCGATAGATCAAAATGTTTTTTTGAATATGTTAAAATTAATTAAAAATGTGTCAAGTGATGGTGTCGGGGGAAAAAAGGAAAAGAACCCCAAACCCAAATCCTTACCAAAGGTTAAGTTTATTTTGAATATCATGAAATTGTAAGGTAAAAGAATTTTTATAATTAAGTATAAGTATACTTTGTTATAACTAAGATAAGAAACGGAATTAGGTACTAAGCGATGTATTTGGGATACCCTACAAGAACCATTAACTATATATAAATCAACAGGCAAATAAACAACAAAGACTTTAATAACAAATAACAATAACAGAAATATAACACTGGAGGTACGCTTTTCAAATTCCACGAGGTGGACTATACGCCAATCGGAAACGGAAAAAGAAGACACTTCTTCTATGTTATATGACTGCGGGAAATCCCTAGGCGCTGAATGCCCTAGTCTAGTAATATGGGGGTCAGTTGGTTCAACTGTTCTAACCCCAGAATTTTGTGGAAAGAGCTTAGGTGTTTACCAAGAAACAGAGAGCTACGAGTTTTGATTTGGAGAATTATACTTTATTTTCTATGTTGTCTATGCGACACGTTCAGACGCGTTCCTTTGAATAAGGAAGAAGCAAGCTCTTTTTCGTCTGTTACAAAAATTACGCTTTTTTGTCTGTTACGCCACTTAAAACTAAACTTACCAACTAAGTAACAAAAACTTACTAGCTAACTAACCTATAGTGCTGCGGTCCGATCTAGGGACCTTTCTGCCACAGTTTGGTGGGGATTTTTCCCTAGGCTTGGTCAGGTTGGCGCTACTGTCGCGTTAGCGTGGGATTTTTCGGACTTCTGTAAGAGTCGACTCGCGCTTCGGAGGGCCTGGCGCATTCCTGAGGTACTAACCTCTCGGCCTCTAAACGCGCTAGACGTTGCTCTAACTCCTCTTACGACATTTTCCCAGACGAGGTGATAAATTCCAATTAAAATAACACTACAAAACTCGTACCGTCGAAGCCGGACACCCAAAATCCCAAAATGGCCGCTACGACCGAACAATTGCGTCTTACCTATCGCATGGCCATCAAAATGGCGGACTTGATGTAATAGGCGAAGGTAGCGATGAGTTTCTTTTACAGGCTCCACAGGAACCCGATTTCTTGCTGAAAGGCGCCGGCGTCGTCGGCTTCACGCAATACAATACCCCAGACGCTGAAGTTGCTCTCTCGAAGATAGGCGCCGGTGTCGTTGGCTTCGCGCAACCAAAAAAGAACACGTGATCTGAAGAGGCAGCTTGGCTTCAATATATCGGCAATTTCCCAAGATCACGTCGGGGTCACCTGATGTGGGGATTAGTTTACTAATGATAGTATGCGTGATAGACGTATAACTTGTGAACGGTGTTTCATTTATTTAATACTATAATAATACTAGTTTTGCAGGTATTAACTTCGCACGAAACGGCTCTCGAAGCGTCTCTGGCCTAAAAAAGTTGCACGCTCGAACGTCGCACGCTTGCCAAACTCTGGAAAAACCCCACGCCGACGCGACAGTAGCGCCAACCTGACCAAGCCTAGGGGAAAGTCCCCACAATTTCGAATCTGGTTGCATCATCTGGCAGTTACGATAAGAACTAAACTTAGTTCCATTCTTAACGTTAGATGGCGCCACTAGTATCGAAATATACCTCATGTATGAATGTTACTTCGCCATTGTCATCCCTAGATGGCGCCACTAGTACCGAATCAGATAGGTGTGCAGTTTGAATTTTAGTTCATATCGTTCACCCCAAATTCAAGCAATAATATATTGACTTTCAGATGACCTTGTCTGGAGTTATTATTATAAAAACATTCTGTAACGTACACAGTCAATGTTTGCTAATTGTTAATAATATTTTATTATATTTTATGATGTATTAAATTGCAATAAGCTGAGTGTATCCCTCAGCGATATTCTTCTTATTGTTAGCAGTCAATGGTATTCAAATTTTTAAGACGCAAACTAGATGCTATATCTTACTATATCTTACTTAAGAAATGTGTCTTGTTTACAAATTTATATAATCAATTAGTGATTTCAAATTGCAGCATTTTAAAAGCGCATATGATCTTTTTTTTTATACTTCCACGACAACGTTTCTCACTGGCAATCAAAACCATTATTTCTGTCGTAATAGTATCTTTATTAATCTCTATCGATAATCTTTGCTTACAAAATATACAGATTAACACAACTTCCAAGCGACAAGGTAATAATATTCCCGATAAAATATTTTTAATGTATAATAGCCATTAGTAGCAGCATTAACACGTTTACGATGGCGAAAGGGAACATCGCTATTTTAATCATTTTCACTCTATCCTCTATCTTAATTAACCGGCAATTAATTATCGAAACAAATTGTCTCGCTGTGTGGTAACAATTAACGAACGTAGTTACAATAAAGAATTCGAAGTTTCCATTCAAATAGGCGTTTACTATGAAAGTAACGATGTTAAACGATGTAATCGATCAGGGTGTGTTTATACGAAAGCGGTGAAACTGATCGATCGATGTTCGCATTCTTAACTATACATTAGGGTGTCTACGTCATTCCTCGGATACTCTCTGGCAGTGATAAAACAGACTAAACTTTTCGTTCGAAAAGTTTGCTTTATCCCAGTTGGTTCTTGAGAGTCGCTTATGCTACTTGACCATAAGACATCGTTCACGTGAGCGCATGAGAGACGAGCTCGCGAGTGCCGAGGCAACTATCGGGGTAAAACCGACGATGGGACAAGCGATGGGAATGATACTTAAGGGACTCGATGTCAAAGTACTAAACCCCAGATCTTCTATCGAGTCAAGTGTTTTCGAAACAAAAATGGCTAAATATATCTATGGTTGTCACGCATTCAAAGTGACTTCCTTCCTTAAACAGGTATTCCATTCACAACATCGAGGGTAGTTTTCACCTGTTGAATACACTTCCAGACAAAAAGATAGCACACCTGTGATCGTGTTAAGATTATGCTAGCGTGAAAACTCTGAGTTATATGTAAAACGTACCTTCTACGAATGTGTAAACATAACATAGACAAAATGATAGCACACTTGAAAAATAAAGATATATATTTCATATGACACCACTACCACAACAAAAGTATACATATTTCTTATAATAATATATATACAAAACCCTTTGTTTATTACAATTTCCATCATCCTTTAAGATAAAGAATTACGTATATAGTTGTTTAATTTTTATTAGTGTTAAATTTTCCCATTCGGTTGTAACGCAAGTTTTTAATTCATTTATATTTGAAAATCGTCGGCCTTCAGCTGATACTGTTTGCAAAAACATTGCTCAGCAATTTTTGATGACATTATGGTCGGGTGTGCGCGCCGGCCATTGACGAGTGAAAATATTCTCCTTTAAAAAATATTCCTTAATAATTTTAGCAGCATATATTGCAGCATTATCTTGCTGGGATATACATGTATATAGTGTAACAGCAATGCTTATTAATTTGATTTTTTATTAGTTCGAGGTAACGAATGCTATTCATTTTGCTCTGAATAAACTTAATTTCTGTTTTCTCTTGATATCCGTTAACAGCCCAAGCCATAACTCCATCTCCACGCTTTTGACGTCGAATTTTTGTTAGTAGTTGTTTACGAACATCGTAATAATAATACGTATATCCGTCTGAGCCATCAAGGGTGAACCGTTTTGTATCCGTAAAGATTACTTTTCTCCAAGTCTTCTTCCAAAGTACATGTGCATTTGCAAATAACAACCGTGTCTCCTTATGTGTTGCGTTTAGTGATGGGGGACGCCATTAATTTAGCCCGATTTATAATGCCTAGTCTGGAGTCTTCATGACGAACATTTTGCATATTTGTTTCTACGCCAGCTTTCTTAGCGATCTCTCTCGCAATAGCACGAGAATTGGAAGCAGCACGTATTATTGCTCGTGTATCGCGTTCAGATAATGCTGCTGGCCTTCCTGTACTTTTATATTTTCCATATGCACTTGTATATTTCAGCAAATTATACGATCCGCGGAGCTAATATTATACTAATATCACTTTCACTAAGCTTTTTGTCACGATCCACTACGAGGATAGCGATATAACAAAGCTCTAGAAATTGAATGTAATAACTCCATGCAAATTCACGGAACACTGAAGAATATGTAAACCTAGTTCAAGTGTGCTATCATTTTGTCTGTGTCGGATTATGTATTTCTCTTCGAACTAAGGGAACTCATTGAAGTAAAGTAAATCCATGTTATGTTTACATATTCGTAGAAGGTACATTTTACATATAACTCAGAGTTTCCATGCTATCATAATCTTAACACAAGATATTAAAGATAGCATAGATGTGCTATTTTTTTGTCTGGGAGTGTACATGTCTAATATTTTTCAATGGTCTATTTGTGTACCAAGTTTAATACAAATTGACGTGTTAAGATCATTGATTAATTACGTAAGGACGATTTTGGCCATTCTTGTCTCCCTCCATCATGTAAGGACACATAAGATTTCTCGGACCTCTCTTGCCCTTTTTTACATAAATTTTTACTTAGAGTTTTCCTAAAAACCGTTAAATATTTCAATGTCGTTGGAAAAGGTTCAGCCACACTAAACAATGTTATTATTTGATGTAAATCAAACATTATTATTCTATACAAAATAATTTTTTAAACCCTTCTCCCTCGGGACCCTTGCGTAATTAATAAATGGCTCCGAATCTCGTTTATTCGCAACTCGTTTATATGAATAAAATCATGCTTCGTCTATATCCATCACTTTTTTGACGGTATCATTTTGTCCATTATTTTTAACATTGACAAATCATGGATATCACATTTTGGCGGGCTTTATGTTAACTTTAGGAACACCAAAAATGTAGAGTGATGTGTTTCTTCTTTTTAACAGTCATGGTTTATATTATAATATTTTTGTCTGTTTTATATATTTCATGTTTTGTAAGTTTTGTTACGTTGCTTGTGTATTATTCCCATCACTATTTGAGATTACTTGCATGCAGGGTTACCAATCGGACCCTTATAAGAATACATGTGTTGTTTCTGATAAGCACTTTTACTTTTCAATCAAATTATTCTTTGAGGTAAAATTTTACATTTACAACAATGAATAGTATGATTAAGAAATTGTATTATTACAATAATTATTATTTATCTTATTTCAAAGAGCGTCTTCTGTACTTTGTTCTCATAACCCTGGGAATGGTAACCCTATACATATATGTATACATACGCAGGAGTTAACTCAATAAACTGACAAATTAGACGCCAATGTTCGACAAAATTAATTTCCGTAGCGAACATCTACGTTAACATTATTTAGGATTCCTACGGTGTATTTCGAAATACCATACTAACCTTTTATCGATTATAACGATGAAAAATTACGCCATCGTAAACGTTTTACCATTATTCCGTAGATAATATCGTGATACCTCTAGTCTTAAACTTATCGATAGAACTTTCTCGATTACGTGTACTAATCGGCAATACGATAGTGTATTGGTGCCGTTACAAAATTTTTTCTTGCATTAAGCCGTTTTTCGTAAATTCCTGTGTGACGTGTAGCGCCTCGTTAATTCGTATCTGATAAACTTGGACTTCGTGCTCGAGTTTGGGCACGGGTTGCGTGCATGGTATATCGAATCAAATTGATGTAATGTCGATTCAATCCTGACTCGATAAAATTTTGTTTTCATTAACAAAAACGCGACCGTTATGAATAAAACTTCTTCTTTAATTCTTTGCGGTCGAACCACGGATTCTCAACTGATGTTTAGTTAACATGGCATAATCAAGTGGAGCCAGAAAGTTAAGTACTTAGGAAATTGGATATTTAGTGATCATAAACTCAACGTGGAAACGAATTTGGATATACAGCAAAAATAGAGTCATAAAAACAATCGTCGTCACTTTACAAACGGCAACTCTGCATGTACATATTTTATAGGGTGGGAAGGAGAGCACAATACTGCTGAAGAATTATATTAAAAAATCTAAATCTACAAAATGTGTGTGGCAAGGTTCATGAAGATCTCAAATTGGAAACAACCAAGCAAAAACATTTTAACAGAATGTCCCAGAATTAGTGTAAGAAACGGAAATGGAGGGTAGCCGAGACGATTCTGGAGCACAATGTCTTTTGCAAAAATGTCGAATAGTGCTTCGTTTTTGAATTATTAGCGAAAATCACCGACCAATCATAATGCTCGAGGAAATTGTGCTTCAGAATCGTCTCAGCTACCCCCCATTTCGGGTTCTTACACTAATTCTGGGACACCCTGTATATACAGAATCCACAGAGCATAGAAACAATATTTTAAGAATCATACAAAACAGAAGAATAAAGAGTGGGAGGACTATCGAATAAGAGACATTTTCACAGAGAACGAAAATGGAGAACCAACACGTAGAATATACATACAGTGGGTGTAGAAAGTATTCGTACACCGATCAATTTCCAAAAAAGCTGTGTAAAATTGTAATTTATTAACTTATTTTTTATAAACAATGACATTCTACATATTCTCGGAAATCTCTAGAATAGATAGAGTACAAAACAAAATAGCTACTTATGCAAGTTACGAAATTAACAAGAAAAAAACAATTAATCGATAGAAAAATTGAAGCAATAAGTATTCGCACAACTGTTTAATTTTTAAAACTTGATTAAAAACAAACGAAATTTACATTGATTTACAAGTATATAATACTTCATTTGTGGGATTTCCTTTTGATTGTATAATTATTGCAACTCTTCTAAGCATTAAATGTAAATTATTAGTTATTCGAAATGGGATCTTTTTCCATTCCTCTATTAGAGCCAGATTTAAAAGTACTTTCCTGGAAATTTGATGTTTTCTGATTCGTACGGAGCAATAAACTAATGTGTTTACTTTACAAACTCTACTGTAAATGGTTCGTCATAAGAATCGTACAAATACTTATTGCTTCTATACTTTTACCCACTTTTCGCATTTTTTTGTTAATTTCAAAAATCATATTAACTAGTAAATGTTGTTTGGACTATATCTATCTTAGAGACTTCCGAGAATATGTAAAATATCATTGATTTTATAAAAAAAGAGAAGTTAAGAAACTACAATTTCACACAAAAGTTTTTTGGGAATTGATCGGTGTACGAATACATCCTGCGCTCACTGTACATAAACACTCATGAACTAAATATGAACTTGTATAACAACCCAAAATATCATAATCCATTGATTAAATTCACTTGGAAAACACAAAATAGAAGATTACCTCCTCCATTGAAGATTAGATATAAGACGCCAAAAATTTCCACTCCAAAAGAAACTAAAGGCAGATCTATATAAAATATCGAGTACCATTAAATTAAATAATATGTACACAGCTCTTAAACGAATTCGTTTGAATAAAATGAGTACTCTTGACAAGCAACAACTACCCAAAAACACTTCCAACCAGTACGATTTCCATGCCTACAGCAAATACGATTGCAAAAGTGTTATAGTGCGAAATAAAATAATAGTCTACCCAATGTTTTTTTTTCATAGAGATATACCTATGTAAAGACAAACATATTTTGAATGATTGGGAAATGTTCGCAATTGATATAAAAAAATAATTAAAAAACTGAATAAGTCAATACCAGAACCTTTAGTTGAAGTTTCCCAGAAAAAAAGATGAAATTACAAAATATGAATAAATAATTTATAAATAATGCAATCATATTTTGCATATAGCGTGCTATCATTAGCGTGCCTCAGCGATTTCAGCTTCGGTTTACATTTATTTCCATAACCTCCGGGAAGCACGTTCCAGCAAAAGTAATTTTCACTTTCTTTACATAAAATGAACCTTGCAATATACGAGGTGCACAAAATATATACATTCTTACGTATACATACGAATATAAACGAAAGCATTGGCTATCGTTTCCAGATCCGTCATAGATAGCGATTACCTTTATCAGACACGGATTAAAAACCGTCCACGATTAATCCTAAATCGAAATTCGTTTCAACGATTTCAACGTGACATCCCGATTGGTCATTAAACGGCTACCTATACAATAACAACAATAATAATCATTATTACGGCCATCGAACATACCCGATGACCAACGAAAAGTCACCATTGCGCGTCATTGAACTTCTACCTGCCCCTGTTTTCTTATCACTTTGTCCGTCTTTCAATTATGAACTCTAATATTTACAAGTTATGCTCGGCGTGTACCATGGTGTTCTATGGAATGAGCCGGAGACCCACGCGCAACCATGTCCCTCGGATTCCTTCTTTCAGCGTTAACAAGCGACGAAAAGAAGAAAGATCTCGTATTAAAAGGAGACGAGTCGTGTGATGATATCGTATTCGACGGCAGAGACGATCTCATAGAGCACCATTATAAAAACCCTTACAAGCTAGGTGTGTGCGTTGAATGACTTAATATTAAGCTGGATACAAACATGCAACAAGGAATCTGCCTCATCTCCGTCGATTGTTACTAGAAATAATATGAATTGTGTCGCAGCTATCCCTCTACGAATGATTATGATAAACTATTTATCGTATAAATTATGCAGCACTTAGAGTTGACAATTGGATGAATCTATGATAAATTAGTCAAACTCGCGGTGACATTTTTGCAACGCCAAAAAATGCCACTAATACATAGGGCGTAGAACTTGCTGGGATGCTGCAGAGATTCTAGCAAATTTTTCTTGTAGATCTCGATATAGTATTTAATACTACAACGATGTCTTGTTAATCGAAGAGTACTCCATTACCGTTTGCACATTTGTATCTATGAATAATAAGTTTTTCATGCTTGATGGAATTCAGTATTGGTTTTGTACTCCTTGGTTAATTAATTGTAATATATTTACATGCCATGTAATCGATCAGTGGTCTTAAGTAGTCATTTAATTTTGTTTTGAATATAGTTGGTTTCGATTGAAAATTTTAATGAGTACAGTAGATTGTGTAAATCAGTTTTTTTGGAAGGCCTTTCTACTTCATATATATATATATATATATCATTTCTATTGACGTTCGGAGATTTGAAAATTACAATTTTTGTTATATTTATTTTAATTAATTCAAGATTAAGTTTTTCTCAATGATATTGGTAGATTGGATACTCATTGAACATCATATATTATTTAAAATAAACTAATGGATGGATAATGCTTGCACTAATAAGTAGGTTATTTTAAAAATTGAAATTACATATTTGTATAGCTTCTTTTACCTAAGATTTAGAAGTGGGAACATTTATTAAACAAAGTCACCGGTATATTAAATCTTGTAAACAGTACGTAAATTCGTGTAATTTAAAAATTCTGGATAATGGAGAAAACCACGACAACTCTGAATAAATATTCGTAATTAAATTTTTCACAATATACACAAAAATTTCTAGGAAAGTCTGTAGCAACTCAACAGTTTTACCAAAAAATTGGAATGAAACGCCTATATTGAGCATACCGTGATCCTATATCGTTCTAAGCGAATCGCCGAAGAAGAAGATAGAATAATTTAGGAATTTTGATTCGTTCGTTTCGTGCAGTGCATACGTGCGATCCTTTCCTTGTTGCACCTTATCCAGAACTCGCTTCATATTAAATACTACCGTGGGAACAATATTTTGGGGAGAAATACTTCGAAACGTTGGAACGCGAGACATGAAGGAAAATGACAATTTTACTACGTTAAATGATAAAAAGAAAATTTGTTTAGCGACGATTCATTCGTCGTTCTTTCGTGTGGTAAGGTGAGTGTCCAAATTCTCATAATTTTGAAAGATAATTCGATTTGAATCGAATAATTTAATTTTTGGCTATTCTTGTTTGCCTACATTATAGCATGAGAAGATAGAACAATCTATGTTGAACAAACAATACGATGTATTGTTTTCTAATAATAATTCTTTATTTTATATTTGAATTCTTAAGACACAAGTACTCTAATATTCAAGTATTCGACTATAGGTGCCCCAGTCATGTTGATGTAAACATACGAATACGAATGCTTGAAAACATAATGAAAATTATCTATGTCTATAACATATGTTATAGCAATAATATGCAATAATATTATTTGCTCATTTTTAATTTGAAAATTCACCGAAGAGGATCCTCTGCAAAAATTATAATTCAAAATAAAACCAATCGACTCGAAGAACTGTTTTCTCGTTTAAATTGTATAGTTCACTGAACAAGACGATTGCAATACTATTATCAAACTATTAATAATCGTATATTTGTACTAATTTTTAGTTGACATTTACGTCATTATATTTTCGTTAGATAAATAGTATAATTATATTTATATAGAATTTGAAGGAAACTTGATTATAATTTTAATTTCGGTTTCCATATTATTATTCTATGATATGATTTTCTTTGTTTAATCGTTTTTCTTAATGTAAACATTTGATTAAACGATAAAAATACTACAAAAACTATAAATACTTTTTACAAAATGAAATATAAAGTTTTTGAAACCTTCAATTAGAAGAAGCATTGTTCTACTGCTAAAGATTTACTGCTGTAATTAATATGAATGCTTTTTGTCTATCAAAAAAAAGCGTTACACTTTTTTACTATCAACCCTTTGCACTCGAGGGTTTTTTCGCTTGCGCGCACCAACAACTCCAGACGATTTCGGCAAAATTCGGCAAACACTTTACAAGTACTTTAAAAACATTTATAAACAAACAAACGTATACAAATAATAAAATTCCACCAATTTATTCATTTATATGTCGAAAACAACAAACTACGATAAATATTACATTCTGCAATTAGTTTTGATGTGATATTTTGGAAAACAATATCCAAGATGCATCCTAGGTTTGTCAGGACACGTATTACAGTAATACGAAATTTTCCGCCTACCTCCAGGCGTGTTACAGTCAGAACAAACCTTGCATGCCCTTTTTGGCCTTTTTAGTATTAAGTGAAGCTTCCCGGTTAGTCGGATTTCATCGGAATGGGACGTAGGCGCTTGCTCTCGTTGCTGGCGATATAATCTTCTCAATTGTTCGACAAGTGTTTTCAGAAATCGCAAATGACGCAGTGGCTTTTCCGTTCTTTTTTGGTCTTTTCTAGTTTACACAAAATGTATGAATTAATCAGGGAAATTTCCATGCACCCCAAAAAAAGCTTACGCCACCATTTAAGACTTCAAATCACTGTTGACAGTTCAAATCGGCCGGGCGCCGTACCGGCGCCGCTCGAGTGCAAAGGGTTAGTGTGTGCAGCCTAAATTTTTGTTTTTGTCAGACTTCGTATTCGGAAATATGTTATTTTGAGAGGCGTGTAAATCGGGGCTTAGATGTGAATCGGAAGTGTCGATGACTGGGTTTGCATCGAAATTAGGCGCATTTACCTTGCACGCGAAAGAAATCAATCCACCAAAGGACAATAATGGACGTATCCTTGCAACGATTTCCCCCCAAAAATATTTCCGTCGCGCTTCTTACCTACTACAACTTACGTCACATTCGAAAATAATTGTTTGTTCGCCTAGAAACGTATTCGTACTATTCCTCGTCGAAACTATTCGTCTTTGCTAACTCTTTCTAAGATACAAAGGAAGTTGACATCTTACAAATTAAGGCAAACGTCTCTCACTGTAGAAGGAAATCTCAACGTATGGGATGCCGTTCGACGATAAACGAATAGTTTGACAAAACGGCGTGTCTTGGGTCGTTCGATTCTTCTCTCACGTTTATTTCATTCAGCTGTATACACTAATGGCAATGAAAAAATAGTTATCTACGTATCGCTTGCTCGTTAGATATGTTTCTTCTGAAATTCTTCTTCCTCGATCCAGAAAAGAAGAAACTCGCCTCCCTTTAACCCTCAACTGGCATGATGGAGCAGCTGTCACGTCACTGTTAACCTTTTCACTGTTGAATTAATTAGTGATAAGAAACGCCTCCGTGCTGAATTAATCTCGCAATTTATTTTATTTTCCTTTTTTTTATTTCAGTAATTACACTTACAAATTTATGTAAAAATTATTTACATAAAGAAGTAAAAGATCGCACGGAGGGGTTGTTTACAAAATTTAAAAAGCTCGTGTTGTTGTTTTCTGATGTTTTCTTTGACTTGAGCAATGAGCATCCAGAAGAATATTAACACTCGACTGTTGAAAGGTTAAGGGTCGGTTCGATTCGATACACAGACATTGTCGATTACATAGACAATGTACCAATTTTACCTTCGACTTATTAGGAAACGGTGTATTGCGAAATCGTGATATTGCCGAACGATAAATTTACCTTGGCTCCATCTTAACAGTTAAGGATTAAATTGGCTTCGAAACTATATATATCATTTGCCCGTGAACGAAATGAATCTTACAGACGCGAACGTTTCATTCCAGAAATTACTTCGAAATTAACGCTACATTAGTATGCGTCTATCCACGTTCTATGTTTCCTTACTTACGTTACGTACTGTTATCGTTTAGTTTATGTTGTATCGTTACCATTTAATTAGTAATCGTTCGCGAACGAAACTTTATTACGTTCGCGCGATCTTTTCTTTTTCTTTTAAGAAAATGATAAACGGCAAATCAAACTGCGTCGTCGGGTCGACTTAGGTTTGTCATTCTCCGGGAAAAAAAAAACAGAAAAGAAAATGGGAATTTCTAACTGAAACGGTTTTTCGCTGTAAGCGCGTATTCGTCGTCCTTGCTTTAGGGGAGAACGCTATGCGCGTTATTATCGTTAGCCATCGATGAGAAAATTGGTAAAAATTTCGAACGATAGATCTTTACGATGATCGTGTGGCTGAATTTGCTTTGTACGTCCAGTCGACGGTGATCGATGGACGACGGTTGGATTGGCGAAAGTTAAGACTCGTGAATTGATTCTTTTGTCCTCCATCCATGGTAGATAATTGTCCGAATAAATTAGTGATTCTGGCCAGGAAGATTGGAATATTCTATATTTATCCTTAACAGACGTACGTCATCTATTGCTATTTCCATTTTTATCACATCGGAAGTTTGTCACGTGACATAGTAACTTTTAGTGTATAGGAAGTAGTTTTAGTAGCTTCTTAATTTAAGAAAAAAAATAATTACATCTTTCGTATCAAGTAGTGTTAGTGCAACATTTTTTATCGATGCATGATAAGAGTTAAGTTTAATACAGAATATTCCGTTGTTACTATTAAGAAAAGCATTAATTTGGGATAATTATATATCGAACGTCGAAGATGATAAGAGTCGTAGATAAAATAATACCAGTACTGGTATAATTAATATGTTTTAATGTGACGAAAATTGATGTTAAATGAAGAAATTTTCCTAATACAATGCTGACATTTTCCTTTCTCTTTTTACCAAAATATTAGAAAAGAAGTAAAAAGATTTCATTTTATTAATTAAAATAAAGCCAGTACGAAATACGTTCATAAATTCATTACAAAGTATTTCAAAATATGTAATCTGATTAGAGAGATTTCACAAGTGACAGGAATTAATTCAGATACGACTAATTGTAAATCAAATGATACGAGAAAACAGCTCATACCCTTTCAACCATTGCGAGTGAGTTACACTTACAATTTCAATGTATTAGACACTGGTAGCAGCCAATTTAATTCTAGATAAGGTATTGTGAATCCTCGGTAGACCTAAAAAGCTACTGAATCATACACTGTCGACTGGACGTGAATCTAGCCTTCGTACATGAGCTATGTTATATCATGGGTGAAATAGAAAATGTCGTATGATTCTAACAGCCTTTCTGGGATCGTTTACGATCATTTTTCCAGCAGTCACTCTTATATTCGACAATTTAATCCCCCTTTGACAGCCTCGTTCTATGCCTCTTCGCCCTTAACACACGAACGAGCAGCCTTAACGCCTATGAGTTAAGCCTAAACATCGATTTATGTTTCGTAATATGAAGCACGTTATTATAATAGTCATTTCTCGGTATGTTTCTGTGTCCGTGGCCTCGTCGATCAACCGCGACGCGTTTCCAACTTTTCAGCTGTTGTTTCTCTCGTCGTATCAACGATCAACGAAAACCACGAATTGTTCAGTAACCAGAGAAGAGCAAAATTTTATTCGAATAACAGATAAACGATTGAGTCAACGAATATCAATGTCTATTTATTTTTGTTTATTCAGTGATGTTTGTTTGCTCGAACAGTTGAATACTTCCTTTGCTCATCCCGAAATATTTAATTCTGTAATTAAAATGTTCATTCTCATTCAACGAATTAAACGATCGTTACTCGAAATTTGTATTCAGATGAGAATTTTGCTCGTCTCTGTTCTTGACCCTCATTTTCGGATTTAGCATCTGCTCGACGATGTTCCCTTTCTTGGATTACGTCGGATGATTCGCGTTACATTCATCCCTGTCATTCGTGATGATACGACGCGTTGTCGCACGATAGGATATCCGAACGAGAACTCGGTGAATCGTGAAAAGAATCTCGCTCGATCGATGCCCAAAAATATACACACGTATGTACATACATACGTCGCAGAAATTAACGAATCGGTGACCCGATGAAGCGTGTGAAATCTCTCGATCTAATCGCATTATTTCGTCGAAGAATTCGCCACGTTCGATTGAATTGTTAATAAGAGAAATTCTAGTTTTCATTCAACCAGTGACGAATTCAAAAATAAGATATTCGAAGCCTTATGCGGTGTCGAAACAACTCGATTATCCATAGTTGATACTAATTAATCATTGCAGCTTCTTCGTATTGATTTCATATCAGTGTATCATTTGATTCACGAAGAAGCTGCAGTGCTAAATTGCAACGTATTTTTCTCAAAGGACACGGCTTATACCCAGAAGGCTCAATTAGGATCAAATATGAATACACATTTGCTGAATTTTTTTCTTCGTTATTTTAAACTTTTATTTCGGTAAGAGTTTCGTCCAATCTCTGGTTGCAACTGTACTTAGAGAGCTCGTTAAACTATACTCTAATTAAAAAGATATATGTACTTATATATGTATGTATACCGCAAACCTTTCATTTCGCTTTGTTCCTTGCTTCATTTCGTTTTGATCATAAAAATATTTTATTAAATATATCGTCGCCCGTGAAATTCTCGCTAGCTTTATCGGAACGCTTCCCGAATATCTCAAGTAGCTACCCATATGCAAGTCCTTTACAAGTACAGCATTATGTTTTTCATCTTTTTCTTCGAATGTATCTCAGCGAACACAGACAGTATTGACAAGACGTTCTTCGTGGTTATTAAGCAGGAACTCGTTGGATGATAAAAATAATGGGGATCGCAGACGTGGACGATTTATCGTACGTAGAATTGCAATGATGCTTGTATGTAGCATTATTGCCATTAATATGCTCGCGTTGTGTGTCAAGTTGTAACGTTGTCCAGTCAGAAGAATACTTGTGATTGCAAAACATGTGAATTTATAACAACTCTGTAAATAACTTCATTCGCAACAGATTTATAAATTTTAAAATTTATAACGGGGTAAGAGATTTATGAATTTGTAACAAATTTATTAATTTATGAATTCGTAAAGTTTAAAAATTTATAACAAATGTTATCGAAAGCGTTACATGCTCCCATGAGATTAAAAGGAATGTAAATACATGTTTCAATTTCATGAAAATCTCTGACATCAGTTGCAAGAAGTGTTATAGGTATAACATTGCTTCAGAAATCGATAGTTCGTTATGCGTATCCGAATATGCTGCACTCGCTAATAGACAACGCTTTCTGTAGATCTCATTTAACTTCCAGAGGCGTTCTTCCGACAGGACAATGAACCTCACATATTTTGCAATTATCATTCGAACAGTCGTATCAACGATAATTGAGCAAATAATTGTACGAAAAATCGTCACGTTTGTGGCCCCTGCAGGTGTCCTAAGTGGTCAGGTGTGTCGTGAGTCGTTTCAGTAGGACAGTCGGGTGGCAAAGAAACTATGCTAGGTATAAGTGATCCTGAGACTGTCGGGATTGCCAATAATCGACGGTGATAAAACAATAGTGCTCTGTCGTCGCTGTTGAAGACGGTTCAGTGTGAGAGTTTCTATATCGTTCGTTAACTCTTTGCAGCACGGTGGCCAAATAATCTAGAAAATGTCCATCTAAACGCAGTGGCTAGAATCAATGACCACTTGCTTCATAAATTTACTCTACATCACCTTGCAAGTGTACGATAATTTCATGTTACACTAGTTTCATTTCATTTGAGCCTCCTCGTGCATGAAAGACATCAAGATTACTCAGTGCGAGTGATCATTTGGCTCAAAAATTTGTGTCAATGCATTCTCACCATCTTGCAAGAGTACAATTTTCATGTTTTTATCATTATTATTTCGTTTGAGCCTCCTTGTGCAATATAAGTCTCAAAACTACTCAATGCCAGTGATCACTTGGCTCAACATTTTTCACCATCTCGCAAGATTATAATTTTCTTGCATTTCGCTATTTTCATTTCATTTGAGCCTGTCTATACACAAAGGGCCTCAAAACTTTACAACATGAGTGATCATTTGGCTCAAAAATTTCTATCAATGCATTCTCACCATCTTGCAAGACTACAGTTTCCATGCCGTCATCACTTTCATTTTGTTTGAGCCTCTTTGTGCATGAAAGACGTCAGAATTATTTACTGCCAGTGATCACTTGCTTCAACAAAGTTTACCTATAAATTTCTACCATTTTGCAAGGGTACATTTTCATGCTTTCGTCGTATTCCTTTCGTTTGAGCCTCCCCGCGCGCAAAAGGTCCCAAAAACTGTTAAAATTCTTGCGCTGCAAAGAGTTAATCCTTCTCGTTTGACGAATCGCGGTCGACTGAATCGCCTCCACGGTCGTGGGAAGGATTCCTTCGATGCTGACTCTCGTTTCGAGAAATTGTTCACTCAGATTCGGGTCATTTTTTTGTTTGTTTTGTTTTACAGCTACTACTTAACGCTCGAAGATATGTGCGTGTACATCATGCGGTGATAGATACTCGGTGTGAAAGTATTTTACTTAAACGTTACTACCGGCAAGTGAACGGGTCCCTTGGGACCCGACTAAAAATATCCTGCGACTATCCGTAGGGTGTCTTTCGACAGTGACAAGGCCGCTCCAAGCTACGTGACTCGCTTGATCGTTTTTCAAACGCGCATCGCGCATTCTAACGGCGCTAACGATGCACGAAATTATATTACCCTTTTAGTTTTTGTTCTCCTTCGTTCCCGTTCCCCCTGCCCCCCTGCCAGTTGTGAAGATGATGCAGTGAATTAATCAAGTACCGTAACAATCTAAATTTCGTACAAAAGACTTTACGATAGAATCTTTGTTTTTCCCAATAGAACGTCGGGATTACCGATCTATTAACGTTAAAGATTAACATACAGTCAGACTTGTATCTTGGCGATTTGAACACAATGAAGTCTCGAACGAAATTGCTTTTTTGGTCTCGTAAGGTAACGAATGTCCCCGAACAATCGAAAAACTTTCAGTGATCGTTAGCCGTGAAGCAGCCTTCGGGTGTCTCTGACAATCGATTCGCCTCGACGGACTACCTGCTCGATCGAGACCGATCGAGCGACCGGTTTCTTCGCGATGCGATCTTTGAACGAGTACAACAAAAGACTGATTCCTTTTCCAAGAGTAATGCAGGATTTTTATGTGCAGAGATTATTGCCGCCAATTTACATGAATATGGAAACACGTCAATTTAGTTAGCGTCACTGACGTAATTCAGTGTTAGAATATCGATAATATTGATTACGAATTCTCGTTCCTCTCATTTTTAGAGATTACACATACACTTCCATCCATAAATATGTGGATACTTATTACCTTCAATGAATAATTGATATATACAGGATATCTCAGCATCGGTGGTACAACCGAGGTGGGAGTGATTCTACATAGAAAAACAAATCGAAAATAAAGAATACAATTTTTTCATTTGGGGTTTCGTTCTCGGGAAAATCGGTTTTGAATATTCAGCGGGTACGTGTACACGTAACTATGGTTTAGATGGATGGATCTCGATACAAGTCGTATGTATGTTTATACATATGACACTTATAAGTAGTACTCATATCATTAGCATCAAGATGATGTGCTGTATTACTCATTTCTGTCTACGGATTTAGAGCGAATTTAAAGCCTGTATCGAGATCCATCTATCTAGGCCATAGTTAAGTGACCCGTACTCCCTTAATATTCAAACTCGATTTTCTCGAAAACGAAACCTCAAATGAAAAAATTTTATTCTAAAATTCCTTATTTTTGATTTGTTTTTTCATGTAGAATCACCTCCTTCTCGATTTTACCACCGATGCTGGGATACCCTGTATATATTGTAAATTCTTTTTTGACCGAGGATGTATAAGTAAATTTATATTTTCAAAGATGCAAAAAAAAAATTGATGCTTATATAGTTGGCGATATTGTATATATTTTTGCATTTGTGCATATTTTCGTTAATTTTTCCATTTCTTCATTTGCTATAAATGGATAAACATCCGCAGTTTAATTATTACTATAAAATTTGTTGTTTATAGACTCTATTTGGGATATGTACTTAGTAACACTAAATAATATCAGATCGTATAATATTATAATTTTGAGTAACATATTAAATCTCTTAAAGAAGCTATGGAATCATTAATAAAAAGAAAATTGAATTGTTGTGTATTATTACTAGTGAAACATTAAATAAACTATTGATAAAATATATTCTCTGATGCAACAAAAATTAAATTCAGAAACATAAGTGACAGTCATTCAAAGATTCGTAACTTTTTGTACATACTTATTCCAATTGAAGAATCGACCACATACTTATAAACTTATGTGCGTTTCACGTTTGGAAAGGTCTATTTACAGAGGTCAATTTAATAAGATTCTAAAATCTTGTATCGCCTGATGTCATATGCAACAAATCAACAGCGATATCAGTTAAATCCCATGCTAGTTACAAAAATATTAAAAATTGTGAAAATATAAATCAATGCCACTAATATTGACGTCATTGGACTCTGCAGGTATATTCCTGCCGCCAATAATCTTTGCATGCAGAAATCCTGTATCAACTTTTCGATTTGAGCTATCATTAATTTTATCTAAGCAGCGCAGACTCGGGTGAGAAAGAAAAATAAGTAAATTCTGCTAACCAACATATCGATTGTGGGATTGATTCGTCTGTATTGTAGGAAAAAGAAGGATCAGTCCTGAAAAGAATTCAGCCAAGCTATTTATACTCTATTTACTCATGGCGTTATATTCTCTTTAACTCGGGACCACAGATGAGCAAAATTTTATTGGAATAGCAACACTCTGTAGTAGTTAGATTTGTTTGCTACGTTTATTCGATAAGTCTTTATTTAATCAGTGTAAAATTTAACATTTCATTTTGAAATTCAAATTGCTATTTCTATCGAACAAGTTACGGGTTGGAAGTTGTTTAATTTTAATTCGTTATTCGAACTTGTAATCTAAACAAGAATGTTGCTATCTTAGCCTAGAACTGATCTCTCTTTCTCCTTTCCTCGTTGCTTCAGAACGAGACACGCTGTCGCATGTGTGAAGAAAAATCTTGATGTGAATCGAGAATTGAATGACGATTAAAGGAAGGCAGCCGATTAATCGGTAATTAGGTCCCTATTTCTTCATTTTACGCATTCCGATCGGTCCAATCGATCTACGAGGAAACTTTCATAGTCGAGAACCTGTTCCTACGATTGATCGTTTGCAGAGATGGGCAGAATTTTATTCGAATAATGAATGACGAACGAAAATATCTTACAGAGATTCGTTCTCAATGCTTCGTTTCATTTTACACTTATCGAGATAAACTCTGTGTTTCTTCAAATACAATATCATTTTATCATTCAAATTGTGCTTCTTTTTAAATAAATTCGTATTAAATTGAAACTTCATCTTCCGTTCTGCATTCGAAACGTTTTATCTCGATAAGAAATTTGCCCATCGCTGTCCGTTTTTCTCCCACAATTAAGACTGCAATCTCGAGTCCGATGCTCGCCGATCGACGACTTCCTTAATCGAGGAAATGAACCTTGCCGAGATTTCTTTGATTATTGCCCGACAAGAATCGCGTCTTCGCTTCTTCGCAACAATTATACTTAACGAAATAACAGCGAACAATTCGTGAGAAACTTCGCTAACCGTTTTTCTTTGTTTGCAGGCAATTCCATTGCGAGTGCTTACCAAAACTGAAGGAGCAACGTGGTCGTTCTTCTATCCGGTGACAATTTCACATGATCGCCATAGGGATTAACGCTTGCGCCAAGCTGAAGGCAGCGTGCAATCTTCGGAGAAAGAAACTGCTCTTGCCGCGTGCACAATAGTCAAATTGATTTTCTTTTTCTAAGAAACGAGACTGACGTGTACGCCAGTTTCTTATTTTTTTTTTCTTTTTAAACCAGACTGTGTTCACGAGAGTCGTAACGATGCGTGTAGAGAATGGATGAGCTAGTTCCTGGCGACGTCGATGATGATGGCGTGTTCGAGCACTGTGGTGACGATGAATGGGCCTTCTTCGAGGCCGACAATACCTAGGTATTGTGTCCCTGTTTACGAATTTTACTCTCCAGGGCGGAGGTCGACCGGCCGACGAGGTCCTCGAGTTCATCGGGCGTCAGAACCGTGAAGTCTCTGCTCGCAAAATGTATTTATGTAGAAATAATTAGGACATATTTTGTTGTTATGTTTAGTAATGCGTGTTACGGACAAATAAAGAATATTATGCAGTTACTGTAAGGCTTTGAATGTTTTGAGTCGTTCTCAGTATATTTTTAGAATCTAAAACACTTTTTGAGTATGGATTGATACACCAAGGAGAGTGAAGAGGATACTGTACATATTTACAAGATTTTTTCAAAAGAAGGAATGTGCATTTTTAAAAAGTAGTAAATAATCAACGATAGACTCATACTTATTAGTGTGAATGTAATTGAATTGCATTCTTTATCAATCCAAAATTCAACATTGTTTTAGATTTTTGAAAAAATCTGAGGACAACTCAAACTAAATGTGTCGAAAACGATATAAACAGAGTGAAAAGTACGAACAGAATGGTAATTCCAACTGCAAGACGTATTACTTGTTCTAACGCGAGCATTAACTAAGGTCATCTTGTAACTAGAGAATGTACTTTCCCACGAATTTTTGTTTTTCTAAGATTTAGGAATTCTCGAATTTCTCTTTCTTTGATTTTAAAAATGTTCAAAATGAAATAATGCAGTTTTCTGCAGTTTTGCGCAAGACTCCAGTCTTTTGTGACAAAAAATTCCATTTTTTGTTTCATAAAAATTGTTTTACCACTTCTAGTGCTCCAAATTCAATTTTCTTTGTGTAGAATTGTTGATATCGCTTAAACTTTAATACAAAAATAAAAATAAAAAGAAGTGATTTTTTTTCATTTTTTGATGTTCGAAGCCTCTTAAGAAACTAATATAAAATTGCATGCGATGGACCATTTTTTCAAACTCGGAAATAAAGAATAGAGAATCGTATTGAAAAGAAAGCAAAAGTAGCTTAGACACAAGTGAAATGTATTACTCTGAAAAAGTAAATATAAATTCTCACCTGTGTTGGGCCAACAGCATGTCTATGCTGGTGACGCTTCTTTGATGGGTACCATCCTTCTGGGCAGCCTTTTGTTTCTTGATGCATAAAGCTCTGACCATCGCGAGGAACATACCGATGCCCAGCAAACTGCATCCGGCGACAATCAGGGATGTCGAGTTTTGTGCAGCTTCGGCTCCTGGTGCAAGTTGCACCAGGCCTACCACCAACACTACAGCACCGAGCAGCAGCGAACCAACCATCACGTGCAAAGAGTTGACCTTCAAAGATAACGAGGAATTCAGTTTAATAATAGTTTTTTCATTGTCTATAGTCCCAATCATACATTTGATACCATTCCTTGGTAAACTTTGAATTAAACTCTACATACAGTGGGTGTAGAAAGTACACCGATCAATTTCCAAAAAAACTGTGTAAAATTGTAATTTATTAACTTATTTTTGATAAACAATGACATTCTACATATTCTCGGAAATCTCTTGAATAGATAGATTACAACAAAAAATAGCTATTTATGTAAGTTGTGAAATTAACAAGAAAAAAATAATTAATCGATAGAAAAATTGAAGCAATAAGTATTCGCACAACTGTTTAATTTTTAAAACTTGATTAAAAACAAACGAAATTTACATTGATTTACAAGTATATAATACTTCCTTTGTGGGATTTTCTTTTGACTTTATAATTATTGGAACTCTTCTAAGGGTTAAATTAACTAAATTATTAATTATTCGAAGTGGGATTTTCTTCAATTCCTCTATTAGAGCCATTTTTAAATGTACATTACTTGAAATTTGATGTTTTCTGATTCGTACAGAGCAATAAACTAATGTGTATTCTTTACAAACTCTACTGTAAATGGTTCGTCATAAGAATCGTACAAATACTTATTGCTTCTATACTTTTACCCACTTTTCGCATTTTTTTGTTAATTTCAAAAATCATATTAACTAGTAAATGTTGTTTGGACTATATCTATCTTAGAGACTTCCGAGAATATGTAAAATATCATTGATTTTATAAAAAAAGAGAAGTTAAGAAACTACAATTTCACACAAAAGTTTTTTGGGAATTGATCGGTGTACGAATACATCCTACGCTCACTGTACATAAACACTCATGAACTAAATATGAACTTGTATAACAACCCAAAATATCATAATCCATTGATTAAATTCACTTGGAAAACACAAAATAGAAGATTACCTCCTCCATTGAAGATTAGATATAAGACGCCAAAAATTTCGAGAACTAGAACAATCTTTATTTTCAAAGGCAGCTATTTTAGTACCACCAATTGCTATTCAATCACTTTCAGAATACGCACTCCACCGTGAATAATGACAAGGAATTCTTTCACCGTTTAAGAAGCGAAAATTTATCCTTCGCACATTCTTTCGACGAGATATCTCCAAGAACGCCCAGTTCGAAGGCCGAACGTAGCGGATTTTAATTAAAATATACACTCTCTCAAATTATAGAGTTCTCTGCTAGCAAACAAATTTAAATTTAGATCCCACCCACGCGATACTCTCTGCTGTTTAAAGTCTTCTGTTATTTTGTGAAGTTTCACAGATTCTCCATTGAAATTTTAAACATTTGCTAAAAGAAATCGTTTCTAAACGAAATGGTTCTAGATATGTTTAATTATCACGAATGGTCACGTCTAATTAGTATTCTGTCATTCTGACAACACTAAATCCTCTGCCTTTTGCAACAATAGTTTTTATCAAGTATTTTATAATTTTTTCTATCATAGAGCTTTAATATGCTTGCACACGTTGATACTTATATAATATGTAACTGTTAATTCCAACAAAATCACTCGTATGAAATATTAATGCGTAATGAACTGTACGTAAACAATTACGACATAGAATTACTGTTTTCCATCTAGCTGGAGAACGTGTCGTGGAACATAATCGCGAAAGGATGATATTGATCGATCCTTTACCATGTCGGTGCACTATTGATGCGTAAATACCGCTAGAGCTAGTTCTAGAGGGACGTGATGTGTAATAAATTTAATCTCTCTATTCACAACAGCAAATACATAGGTGGATTTTTTTAACTTTGTTGGCTCTTCTGAGTCTATTTACTTGTTTACATCCGTATTTATACAGCCTAATTTCTTCCAATCTCTTGTATTATCTGGATAACAAGTATCCTACTCAATCTCAATTATGCATGATCATTCCTGATCATCATTCATCTACATTGGGTGTAGAATGTATTCGCACACCGATCGAGTTTCCGCGCTTCCGGTTGCCAGGAAGCGGCAAACTTTTAAATTAGAAGAGAGCGATCTGGGAACTCAAAGAGAGAAGAAATTTCGTTACAAGTCTCCAAGATTATCGTTATATTATCGTTATATTGTTTAAAAGTTATAGTTTGTTAATAAACTTTATATTTAATTAAAATGAATTTTACATATTCTCGGAAGTCTCTAAGATAGATATAGTCCAAATAACATTTACTAGTTAATATGATTTTTGAAATTAAGAAAAATATGCGAAAAGTGAGTAAAAGTATAGAAGCAATAAGTATTTGTACGATTCTTGTGACGAACCATTTACAGTAGAGTTTGTAAAGTAAACACATTAGTTTATTGCTCCGTACGAATTAGAAAACATCAAATTTCCAGTAATGTACATTTAAAAATGGCTCTAATAGAGGAATTGAAGAAAATCCCACTTCGAATAATTAATAATTTAGTTAATTTAACCCTTAGAAGAGTTCCAATAATTATAAAGTCAAAAAGAAATCCCACGAAGGAAGTATTATATACTTGTAAATCAATGTGAGTTTCGTTTGTTTTTAATCAAGTTTTAAAAATTAAACAGTTGTGCGAATACTTATTGCTTCAACATTTCTATCGATTAATTATTTTTTTCTTGTTAATTTCACAACTTACATAAATAGCTACATTATTAATAAATAGCTACATAATGTACAAAGGGTACATTATTTGCAGGGTCGAATTGTCGCAATGAATTATGAACATTCAAATTATCACTTACCAACACCAATGAATCAAAAACCTTCCTTCACTTCATACATTTTTCCAAAAGGTATTTCAGGATTTTGTTTTTAATGAATCACAATTGGTTTGTAATATAATTAATTTCGTAATTTGAAATCGAAGTACACATGATTAAAATTAAATAAGAAAGGCGAGAGACATGTTTTGTTATTAAACAAAACGAAATCTTTATGGTTTTGTTGGAAAACTGTTTAAATTTCAAATAAAACCAAAATTGTCTGGCTGCTTAATGTATTGTGCATGGTCACTTAAATGTACTCTAACTGTAAATTATGAATGTGTCATACGCATTAGGTTCTTCACCCGTGTGAAGTTGGCCCCACCTATATCAAAAACTTAAAATTTTCTTTTTGTATACGTTTGCTCATCGTTTGCTCAAGAAAAATATTCGTTTGCCGCTCTTTAGTTCAAAAGATATACGCGATTCAAATTAGGTGGGACCAGCTTCACACTAGCCCCACCTTTTTGAAAAACTCATATTTTTCTTTTTGATTCTGTTTTGCCATCGTTTTCTCACGTTTGCCCAAGTGAAATTTTCGTTTGCCCCTCTTTAGTTCAAAAGCTACACGCGATTCAAAATTTTGCAAAGTGTAAAGCTGGCCCCACCTAATTTGAATCGCGTATATCTTTTGAACTAAAGAGGGGCAAACGAAAATTCCACTTGAGCAAACGTGAGCAAACGATGACGAAACAGAATGAAAAAGAAAAATATGAGTTTTTCAAAAAGGTGGGGCCAGCTTCACACTTTGCAAAATTTTGAATCGCGTGTAGCTTTTGAACTAAAGAAGGGCAAATGAAAATTTCACTTGAGCTTTCTTGAGCAAACGATGAGCAAACGTATGCAAAAAGAAAATTTTGAGTTTTTGATATAGGTGGGGCCAGCTTCACATGGGTAGGTTTTTCCTACTCGTTACTTATAATGAAAGTCGTGTTGCAAAGTGATTAATCAAATCTGTGTTTTCGTGGGTGTAACAGAAGCGGAGGTATTCGAAATTTTGATTTCTGAGTAGTGTCCTGGGATCTGTAGGAGTCAGGCTGCGATTGACTATTAAAATAGCTCATAATTTACATTGAAATACGTTATGCAATCATCGATCATTCATAACCCTAATTCACAGACTTTCGTGCTCTCATTATTTTGTATAATTTACACAATTACTTCTTGCCAGACGTTTAAAGGATTTCTATTTCAATTGATTTATGTAAATATCAGAAAGAATGTTTCAAGTAAAAGTTGAAATGTATCTAAAGGGACATTACATAGTAGACTTAACATCTTATATAGATAAAATATGTTTTCTTTAATGTAAGTATGTTCTTTCGCTCGACATTGTACCTTCAAGGAAGACAAATAGTCCACTCAGTTTATATGTATGCAGATATGGAAAAACTTTTATCATGCAGATTTTTTGCATATTCTTCTTTGACATAAATAATATTTAATATAAATCTTAAATAATAAATATAAAGACCAACAGTTATCATCATACATACAATTTATTCATCTTTATTTTTTAGAGTAATAATATTTGTAATAATATTAGTATATGTAAGAAGTTATTTTCATAACAATGTTTGGTTACGTCCCGCGTATTTTATTATAGTGTAACTGTGCCAAAAAATTCATTTCCATAGTTTGTTTTTGCCATTATTATTTTAAAGGAAGTCCTTCAGTCTCAGTGCAAGGATTTGCTCAATTCCATACATGCTCTGGTAATCGTTAAGAAGTAGAGGATTAACTGGCAAACTGAAATAATTAATGAACTAATTAGTGAAGCTAATAAATGAACTAGTTAATGCCATTTTTATACGATCAATCACGTATCCATCGAAATGTCAAAAGTTCTAGCGTCTGCATAACATTCAATTAAGAAATTATGTCTATTATAAAATGTAGTTGCTTAATTCTCGTTCGGAAACAATTTCTGATATCGATAGCAATTTCGAAGCTATTTGCGTGGGCAGATTTAAACGAGTGTATATTGACTTGTATATCGTTGAGTAAACAATGGCAACTTCTACGTCTGTTCGTACGAACATTTCTAGTTAACTGATTCTATTTTCACACAAATAGCGTGCTATGATATTTTCCTTAAGAATGACATCTTTCCTCTGGCTGTTGCTGAAGTTGCTATTTTTTCCACCGTGAGAATCGACAAATCATAATGTTTATTTGAATTCGTGAAAATGTTAATTACCATCTGTACTTTGTCTATTTAAGCATATAAATGCTTGGATCACTGTTCAAATTGATTAAAAAAAAACATTTAATAATTTTTTTACAGCGTGTAAACAAGTGATATATTATTAAAATGTTGTGTTCTTATGTTTTCTTCTTGAGAACTGTTTGTAGTTATGTATTAGTCTACAAGCAGTTTAATGTTTGTAATTGTATCTCCTCTTTGCAGAAATATGTTTAATCAACTTTTATTTATTATTATTGTATTATAGATAGATAGCACTAAGTTCACCTAACATAAATTGTTTTTAATCATACATCGTCGGATAATCTCGAATAGGATGGCCTATATAACATAATATTGGTTGAAGCTGTTCAAGGATTAATTTAAATACATACGTATCATTTTTAGGTACATTCAGAATTACAAATAAAGCAATTCATAGTGGTACAGAGTTTGGTATTCCTGACGTTCTAAAGAGAGCTGTCTGGCATTTTCAGTTCAAAATTAGAGAATCTTTTATAATTTTCTATTTCGGTAATGAAAATTTAGATCAGCAAATCAATATTCATGCATCCAGTGTAATGAAATATAATTTATTATCTATGTCAATTTTTGTATACTGTAATACAATTTACAGACGAAATTTTTAAGACTTCAAAAAAATTCGGAATATTATCATCTACAAACGTACTATCCAATCCCGTCGAGTGGATCCCTGCTTAGGTACAACAAAAAACCGATTATGAAATTCCATGGATAATCGATCACAGTTCTCATCATAAAATTTTACGAGAAAACGAACAGTGACTAGCGAGAATAAATTCTAAACAGAAGTACGTGCTTTATCATGTAACAGGCTGATTCCACTAAACGCCCACGAGTTTTGAATGACGTCACGACGGTACACTTCGTACCGGTAGCGGAGAAATTCCATTTTCCATTCAGCCAATCTACGAAGCAACCGCGACGAAATGCATCGTAATGCGTTTCCAAGTGAATAATCATGCGGAGGAGGAAGATTTGCAGTTAGTTAGCGCCTGTCCTCCGCAGACGACTGCGACAAAACTCTTTGCAAACTTCATTGACTCGCAGTCGGATTCGTGGACCCTCTTAATCCTTTGATTGCGAAGGGCGTGAATATACGCACTCGAGAAATGGGCTACGAGAAATGTTTATGTTCGTTAAATAAATTTAAAAAAGAATATAAGCTCATAGGGAATGATAAGACGGAACTTTTTTATATTTAGAGTTTATTCATAAAACGCTTAGTTTCGAAAATAAAAATTGAAAAGTTAGAAGTTCATTGTCAAAATTATATTTCAAGGAAACTGGTCTTTTAAGTTTTCAATTTTTATCTCTGAAACTAAATGTCCTACGAATAAATTGTAAATATAAGAAAGTTTCGTTTTATCATTGCCTACAAGCTGATATTTTTTTTAAATTCACACCTCCATGCTTCTTAGAATTTCTAACAAAAAAATGGCACCGCGATGTCTTCATTCTCAATCGTACCGCGGTCAAAGGGTTAATAAACCTGGAGTCCGAGGCAAACGCCGCCCGCGTCTACGATGTTTCATTCCTTTTAGCCCGTATTTGAAACCTATTTTTGCCCGAGAAGCAGTTTGAACTTTGCTGCCATGCCGCCGGTTGGAGATATACAATTATTTGATGACGGGTAAAAATACATTAAAGTGGCAATCTATTGATCGTCTTAACATCGTTAAAGGGATCAGGCGATTTAATTATTTCAACAATGGGTTGGTGGAGATTCGAAGTATCTAAGCTACATTTTTTTTTTGGTTACTTTCTAAGAAGTTTTTGATCATGTTTATATCTATTATCGAAGTAATTTGGATGTACGCTTGTGTTTTTATGTAGATAAAAGTCAGTATAAGTGGTTGGCGAAGAATGACAATGGTTTCTGTAACTCTTCTTATGAAATTCGTGTCTGATGACTACGAAAAAATGATCATGCTTTGAAAACCTAATGTTAAAGTGAAACTTTATTTGGTAATTATTTTCAACGAAACGACCTCAAGTCTCGACTTTTACTTTTCTACAGTGTTCGTACGCATCTTAACGAAAAAGATATATTTTTTTTAGAGTTTAAAATGGCGCTGCATGCGGTTTATTAAAAGACCATTTTTAAGAAGCCCTGTTGGTTTCGTAGTGATTTCAGGATTAAAAATAAAGTGATCGCGAAATTTCCTTGAAGACTGTTATTCTGGAAAGTTGTAATTTTGGACTGAACACGTGGATAAAGAAAATAGAGATAAAGCACTGAAATGTATAACTGGAAGAAGTTTTTCCTACACTTTAAGAAACATATAAACATTGTGTATAAGGAAAAGTGTAGACTTGTATTCATTTTCTTGGATTAATTATAATTTCCTGAAAAATGCGAATATTAAAAAATGCTACGTCTATTAAAATTTACTACCAATTTTGTCCCTAATGCGTAACATCATGAATAATATATAGGACTATGAAATTTTTTAAAAATGTTGTCAACAATTTTTCACAATCACGATGAAAGAAAAATTTCAAGATAATCCATTTATGTATGAGAGATCACTGGTTATAATTGTTCGAAATAAATAAAGAATGACCAGATGAGGTTACATAGGAATTCTAACTTATTCAAACAACTTTCACATATTTCGGAAAAGAAATGAGATTTGTATACGCAAATAAATGATGTTCAAGTAAAATTAAGATAGAAGCAACAATTCCTACAGGAACAAGTGAAAGGACATAGTTATTTATAAAAGGGCGTAGGTACTTTGAACAGACAATTTTTTTCTTAACCCCTATGTAGATGAGCTTATATTTATAACTCAAGTAGGCGAGCGAAGGTACGCTAGACACTCATTTTGTTGCTTTTTCTAATTAGGTGTGGTTATCATTGTAAATGATCTTTGTTATTTAAGCTATTATTTAATATCTAGAGACGCGGTAGCGTCTCGGCGCCAAGTATATGAAAAATTATCCGTCACCGCGTATATACTGGCGTTGGAGCTACCACGTATCTTTTACAGGAGAGATGGTCCATTCCAACCTAACCTGAAACTTCTTTCATAAATATCTCAACACGCCTGCAATATTTTCTAAATTTAAAGGCATTTTTCTCATGTAAACCGCATATAAGCTTTCGAATATAACCAAAATCAATAAAATCGGTCCACGTACAACTGAGATATCGTAATATCATGTCATAAATATGTCAGAAACGGTATTTTTCGTATGATTTTCCCGTCGTCAGCCCTTAGCCAATAGGAGCTAAGCAAAAGCCGACCGTTTATGTTTTTCTATTTTCTTGTAGTTTTTTATGGGGATCTTCTATTTTTCAATGATAACTCCTTGAGTTCTACACTTTTTCATGTACTTGGCGTGATTTTTTTACTTTTTCGAAGTTTTTTATCGGATTGTAACAACACCAGAAAATCGCGACCAAAAATTCGCAAACATCGGGGAAAGCTCGCGAACTCTCGCGAACGCGCTCGCATAGTAACGCGACTTGTTGATTGACCGCAGTCTGTTAGCAACAATCGGGTATAAGAATCGCTCTCGCGATAGCTCTTAGGAGAGAATGAGGTAATTACCACGGTCGCCTAATGAGTGAGGAGAGTATGAAGCCTAGCTTTCGGACGCCTTTTGCAGCTCAGAAGTGAACGGCTGGAATTGCCGCCGGTCGTCTGTAAAAGAGGACGTGTGTAAGAAGAGCTCTTGCCTGGCCGCCCTGGAACGGAGAGAACAGCTGGATTTACCGCCGGTCGCCTCACAGGGAATGGACGGTAGAGCCACCCGGACGCCTCGACGCGATATACATTTTCTGTTATTGTAAAATTGAGCTGAAAGCTTTGATTCCGAAAAAACCTGTAACTTTTATTCCTCTCCCAGAAAACTAACATGTACAGTTGGTTAATAAATAAACCATTTCCTTTTATCCTTAGAACTCGTTTCCAATTCATTCCTGCGATTCCTACAACCTACATCCCCTACTATATCTTTTTATCTAATAAATATATTGCCAATCTATAATATATTAGGCAGAACATGACTCGAGTGTTAATATATACTCCTATATATCTTTCTGCTTAAAGGTTACATTGCATTATTTCTAATAATTAAGACTATCATCAGGCAGTGTCAAAGGAGAAACATTCTTTTTATTTCCGTTTCCATTCTAAGATTTGAGTTATCGTTGGTGAATAGTCCGAATATAGCAGGATTGATGAAAAATAGATAATCATAATCATCACCAATGTTCTCGAATACACCACACCAACACAAGTAGAAATAGTGAGCGATGGTCAGACATATTAGCCAGACTGTGCTCACTTGCACGTGGGACTGTTATTTTTCTCTATCCTTCAGGATCGAAATAAAGCTAAAAGAAAGAAAATTGGACGTCGTTGACACAATTAAAGCGAACGTGACAAAAGTGCTCAACTGCCTCTTACTGAAAGACTTCCAACGATGTTTGCAGAAGTGGCAGAAACGTTGGAATAAGTGCATACCTATTATCAGCAGAAATCTACTTTAAAATACGTTGTTAGCTTTAAGTTTGTACACGTTGAACTTTTATTCAAAGAAAAAAATTCTTATTTAAAAATCCAGAATTCGTATACATTATACTAATCTATTAATCCTGAAGGAATAGTCGCATTGCCGATATACTAATGCTCCTAAAACCATTACTATCTTAATTTTTTATTTATCAAAAAGAAGCAGTAATGGTTTCTAATAGTGCATCGTATATTATATTAATCAATACATTGTATTATATTGGGTATTCGAAAAAGTCCGTGGGGTTTCTCAACCATTTGCATGATTTCATCGAATCGTTCTGTGATTGGTCGACAACAGCGTAATGCATCTGTGGTGTGTATGTAATGCATAAAAATGATATTATAAAATGTAGCGAATTTTCTCATTATTTATCTTCATGTTTAAGACCTTATTACTGTTAAATCAATCAAGAAATTTGATACCTATTTTTTCAATCTGTAGTATAAACTGTAACCTTTTAAATGACATCTAGTATGTTTCAACAGGTTACGTGTAAACAAAGATTTACAATGTTAAATTCATCTAGCGAGAAAACGCCTAATTAGGGAACTTTTTCGGATACCAATTATAATTGTACCTTGTATCGTCACCAGCTAACGTCTTTGCTAATGGTATACAAACAGGGATGGACAAAATTTTCAGCTAGATAAATGTTACGAGCAATGATGAAAAGACAAACTTTTTATTCAGTACTCAATTGAATAAACGTCGCGAATAAATTGCTATGTGTTGGCTTTATTTGAATGAAGTTGTGTTCATCTCTGCATGTAAAGGCATTATCTACACTGCTGATGGAATTTTTAAATTCTTTGTCTCTGTCTTGGACAAGCTAACTCCTCGTTTGGAATTTTCCTGTGAACGAGCTTCCCTTGTCCTCGAGGAGAACTCCACCTATGACAAATACTCAACGCCGATTTACGTCATGGTAGAAACTCGTAAAAATCCGGTACAGTTCCCAAGAAAAAGGAGAAATATTAGAATTAGAACCAGTGGAATAAAAATCAGCGATCGTGAGTTAGTACTAAATTATTAACGCTTCTCCATTTCCATGTGAAACTCATCTACTCACACGTGCAGAAATTCAAGCCTATAGATGAACCAACTCTTAGTATTCTTCAAAATAAATCAACGAAATTGATTAATTTTTAATTATTCGATGGTGTTTTTTTTCATTTATATTGTATTTCGAGAAATACTATTTGACAAAGTTTGAGGTTCGAACATTTGTGTAATTGTATGATCAAAGCTATATCTAATTGTAAATATAGCTAACTGAAGTTATATTTCATTTGAAACATATGTAGTATATGTTCTTTGTGAATTCTAAGCAAATGATGTGTCATTCATTTTCAAATCTTTTGTTTAGTATTTGTTTAAGGAGGTTTCCTTATATATTTAGCAATGGAAAAAGGCGATTTCTTAAATTTTGTGTTTTCTTAAAGCTTAGTGATTTAAAAATGTAGTTTTACTTTCAAATTTACTCTTTCCTTTTGTAATGTAAAAATGAGGTGACAAGTTTGTAGTGGAAGTTATAATCCCTTGTGGTAAACCGAAATATGCCTTCAAAGTGTCGCCATTTTGTCAACTTTTTAATTTTTTAAATTTCTTCTAGTCTAGACGAAATCTTCATTCGCTTTACTTTTGTTTGTATCTTGCAATTTTTATTTACAATCATTGAATATGGTGCAATCGTGTTCACCGATTGCGATGGTAATCTCGTTACAGCATTAGGATATTATTTATAACTTGTTTACTATCAAAGTAATTTTGATCAAAGTAAATCAAAGTAAGTTACACGAAAATATTTATGTAAAGTCTTTATATCAATATGTAGTAATTAACAAAGAAAGTTTTAGTTCAGTATGTCGCGTACTTTCCTCAAACAAAATCTCTCAAATGTTGCTCATTTTTCAGTCAAGAGTCAACCTACGCAAGAGATAAGATGCGAGTTACGAGATGTTTGGCTTTACAGCTTGTTCTTCAGATTGTGGCCAGTTGGACGACGCGTCCTTTAACACTTTGTTTCAACCTTCACCTTTCGGTGTCTGGTAGAAAATAACGGACCTTGTGAGCGAGCTATACGATGCACTGTTTAGATTCTTCTTACTTTCTTTGCGCAAGTGATATCGATCACGGTTTTTATCAGTAACGAGTAGTAGATGTCGAATATTTTCTCATTTTAACGCGAAGGGAAGACATTTTTTTATTATACACTATTCCTTGAGTTATATCTTGAGATTCGTTTGAAACCTTTATTATTTATGTTTCGAGAACGAAACGTAATAGAAAGCTGAAATTTTGCACATGTCTTATTTGGAGTGTTTCTTTTTACTGTTCTTTTATTTCGTATCTTGTGCTCAAATACGATTGTCAATTGGACGGTCAGCTACTGTGATTACAAATCTCACCCGACTTAAATTCTAAACGGTGTCACATCCTCACCGATATAACATCTACCGATGTAAAGTAAAAAGTCGTAGGGTTAGGTATCTTTTTGTAGCGGAAAGAAGTTTAAATATGTCTATATTTTATTTTTAGTTTTATATAGTCCAAGGATTTTCAACAATGATTCGATTCAATTATTATTTAAAAATTTAATCTATATTTAATTCGATAAATAATGAAACGAGAAAAGGAAGAAAAACAAAGTCAATTTACACACTTTTAATCGTGTTTCAAAGTAATAAAACTTTTTGTGAACTCTTTATTTGGATCCAACAAGGGAGGTGCCTTTAATACCTAAAAACTCCTTTTCCCTGCTCATCAACGAGTTTATTTATTCTTTCTTTATTGATCCAACATTTTTTCTAAATTCGAAATATTATATTTTAATAATCAAAAAGAGAAAATAAAGAGAACCTTTAAGGTTACTTGCGTTTCTAACTAAAATCAATGTGTATTTATGAGAGAAGAATTTTTCCTAACTTTGATCTTGTATGATTTCAATTTTATACTCTTTAACACTATTAATTTGGTTTTATTTTATGATTTTTTGTCTGACTCAAATTTTTGCAAGAGGTTAATTTTAGTATTTTACGATATTGCATAATATTTTTACATCGATTAAGCAGTATGCAAAAGTTAAGTTGTTATGTAGTCTAAAAATGTTAACTAACAAATAAGAGATAATTTTTGGATTCGTTATATGATCAATAACGATTACAATCCAAATTATGTTTCGCGGTTGGTCGAATAGAAGCTTATCTTAATAAGTGTTCGATTTAATCAATCATATTGCGTATAAATCACTGTACAAAGCGCCTATGTATCATCTAATTGAAAAAAAATTCTGTCCACCCGTGGCATTACGTCACTGGTTTCAATCTACCGTGGCGAGCAAGCTGACAAATAATGAAACGTGTGATTATTGCGTCAACGCGTAACATTAAACACGATCACGCGAATCGAGAGATGAAAGCTTGCAATGCAAACAGTATCATTCGGAAAAATGGTTCTTGTAGATCTTGACCGTTGGAAGTGCGCTCGATTAGTTTGGGAATTGTGTGGGATGGTACAAATAAAAGCAAAACGTAACATTGAATTGATACGAAAGTGAGCGAGGCAAACTGCGTGGGAGTTCGAGGTTCCTGAAACTTGTAGGTAATAGTATGACGCACAGATTAACATTCGATAATGTTTTGGAATTCCTACATTCCCAGCTCTTATTAGCGCCTACAATTTTCTCGAATTTTTCATTTGTTGAAGTACCCTTCTAAAAATGCAAAAAAGACTGATTACGAAATTCTGTATGAACCTATATTGGCTTCTGTTTGCTTTTGCATCTCAGAAGTGGTTTATTAGAAAATTATGAAATTTCAGTAGTGATTACTACACACAGTCAGTCCCATAATTATTCATAGCCTCTATGTCTAATAAAGATACTTTAAATTAAATGATAGGTTCCATGTTTCCAAATAAATGTTCATTATAAATATATACATGAATAAACTTTACACATTTATACAGGATGAGTCTTATAATGTGACGACCTCAAATAAATCGTAAGGTATTTGTTGTACGACAAAATGTTTCAAACAAAAGTTGCATGGTATCTAGGGGGACATACAGTGCTGTAATCTGTTTTTCATTACCTTACTTTTTTATTGAGATATTAGAGTTACCTTCAGTTTTTTAAATGGAATGTCTAATATTTTTTTTCGAATTCGAATAAATCATCAAACTATATGTAAAAAAGTATGAAGTGGGACTTTTACGCAAATATACTTTTTTATGCAAAATTTGATGACTTATCCGTATTCGAAACAAATATTAGATATTCCATTTAAAAAACTGAAGGTAACCCTAATATCTCAATAAAAAAGTAAGGTAATGAAAAACAGATTACAGCACTGTATGTCCCCCTAGATACCATGCAACTTTTGTTTGAAACATTTTGTCGTACAACGAATACCTTACGAGTTGTTTGAGGTCGTCATGTTACAAGACTCACCCTGTATATTTATAATGGGGGATTTATTTGGAAACATAAAACCTATCATTTAATTTTAAATTTCTTTAAGGCACACAGAGGGTCCGAATCTTTTTTGGGACTGACTGTATAGATCATTGATACCAGTGAAGTTTTGAACAAATCCAGTGACCAGGGATGTCATCTACATATGTTGATCTTTGTTCCGCTTTGTATCTCAGGAGTTTTTCAACAAAAAAATGTGGATATGATCACTTTCATGTGAGACATGAGGTACTATTCAAATTTTGAGCAAATTTTGTATGTATATGTATATATTAACTGTTCATGTTTGTTTGCATAACAATTTTGTGGTTAAGTGAACAGCAGCCCCTGGCTGTACCTCACCTCTGTGTAAACTATTTATTTATTTTGTGTTTAATCTGTTACAATATACCTATGTGATCAGTTAAAACGTTTAGTAATAATAATGCCGCAGAAGTGGTTTATCGGAAAATTATGGAATTTGTTACAGTGACTTCATTATAAGGCCTTTTGATGCCATTCCGCTCTTTTGTGGTTAGAAGTTTTGAATATTGAATGCAGAAAAATTTGTTACGAACTAAAAGCAAGAAAGTTTCCCAATAATGTTAGCTTCTTCTATTCGGTAATATTCATTACTCTAACGTGCTATATTAGTTTCTTCGTAGAAACTTTGCAAAGTGCACAAATGTTTGCATCATTAACCGCTTAGTTACACCACCCACGGTTCTTATCATCCTCGAGACTTCATCTACCTCCCTTTAATCGATTAGCTTCGCGATAGACAGCAGTTTTCAATTTTGCGAATTCGGTAGAAATTCAAACGTCAATTAATCTCTGGCGTCTCAACATCTTTATCCATGTAACGAATGCAATCTTGCCTCTTATACTTGATCTATTATCTCCGTAAAAATATGTATATTATCTCTTATTTTTCGTTACCCAACAAACATGAGGTATCATAAAAATGTTAGAGTATCGAGCGAATATTTATTTTAAATTCTCCGTCGTTAAAATTGAATTGAGGTGGTTTGATGCAACATGTGAATGTACTGGAACCCTCAACAAACGTTCACTTTTAGAAAATTATGAAAACGTTTGATCTTTTATTTGTATCTTCTGCAAAAAGTCAGATTAATTTACTTCTGACTACGTGTATTTCTAGTATAACATTATTTTTATAATGTACATAATTATAACATTAACTTCATATTTATTTTGATATTTCAATCATTTAAATAACAATCGAAGTGTTCATTATTTGATTAAACATAAGAAATGAATACATTTAGCAATAATAATTTTGTATGAAAATAGATGATAAATACAATATTTTATGATACATTAAAGCTAAACACACGTAGTATCGTAAACCAACGTTTGTTCCTTTATTACATCACCGCCGTGAGACAGCATTTTGTATACCAACTCAAATTGACTAAAAGCAAGTTGAAATTTAATACGGAACTTGTTTATCATACTAACAGTGTTTCAGAAGTTGGTCACCTTTTTCGAGTTCCAGATCAGTTTAATGTCACAATCTATGTCTGAATGCACGCGAAATGCGTGGCAGAAAATATTGGTAGGATACTATGGGTGACCTTAAAAACTTTGGAAAAATTGTTTGAAAATAATAGATGTCATTTTTTGCCTTTATTCTGATGGAACATTACGTGAAGTCATTAACTCTTTGACCTAAGATTTACTGTAGGATCGTGAATGCCATAATCAGGTATAAAATTCCTTGCACCCTTTTATGCGACATGTCGTGTCTTTCATGTTCGACTCAAATTCTGTACCACGAGTCTCACACGTTGTTATAGGTTAAACGGTTAACTGTGCTCATTGCATAAATCTCTGAAGAAAAATATTTACCTTCATTATTCTAGTGTAGTTTATTTTCATTTTTTGTTTACATTCTGCTCGTAAGACTTAATTAAAATACTCGTTCTTAAAAGGTCAGCACTCCAAAACATATAATAATTACTGCTAATTAAATACTTCATATCAATAACAGATCAGTTGCTCTTAATTGATTATCTAAAGACTCAATTTAGTCGTTTCATAATCAGTTCGATGGACAGAGTTATTGATAAATATCGTTATCGCAATAGGGTCATCGAATTCGTATAGAACATAACACAAGATTGGTTTTTATACTGTAAAAAATTCTAATCAGATCCTAGATTTCGTCCTCGTAGATTTTTCTTTAGAAAATCATTCCTGTGTCAAGTCTAATTTTTCCTCCATTCAAAAGCAAGCTATGTTTTACATTTTACAGGTTCTTTAAATTGATTTAGTTTCTCACCTTGCCACAGATGTAGTATTCTGGTGGTTCCTTGTCACTTAACGCTAATACTGCCTCGCTCTCAGCTAGAGGACTTCCAGGTTGACTACTCGCTATCCTGGATCCCTTTTCCTGATAATATGTTTTGTGGAAGACCTTCACCGAGGGTACTGGCAACGCCGTGATCATCCTGAATAAAACAAGAACACAGAAATACGTTATTCGAGTAGCTTAGTCTTGTCATTGAATCGATTGAATATTCTGTATCAGTGGTCAGTTATTTTGTAAACAGAAAAAACACATCTACCTTCAGAAAAAAAAACAAAAAGAGACCAAAATCTACCTCAAAATTATTTTCAAATATTTTTAATCATCGTGGAAATAATTACATATGTTTTAGAATTTTCTAGATCTCGCAAGTAGAGGAACAACCCCTCGAATTCTACCCTTACGAATCACCCCAGGTATTTACCCATTCTATGTATACTATTCCATGCAAAAACTAATCCAAAATATAAAATCAAAGTAGACATTTTCTTTCGTTATCGAGAAAAACAAATAAATTTAAATAAAATTATATTTGGAAGGTAACTGCTTCACCTTTACTTAAAAAATCATTCTAATTAAATGACACATATATACATACAATTCTATTCTATACAATTTTATTTATTACATATACTTACAATACGCAATTTAATTATAATGATTTTGTAAGTAAAGGTCATACCGTTACTTTCCAAATATAATTTTATTGGACTTAAATTTGATCAAAGAGTTATGATTTTCAGATTTTCAAAATTTGTTTTTTTCCATAACGAAAACGTAAAGCCTATAAACACATTTTACTTTATATTTTGGATTGGTTTTTGGATGAAATATTAACCTCTTTCCAATTATACTACACTTGCTGTACTGCTGAGGGGTTCCATTGTTTCACAAGCGAATGAAACGTTTGATATTTCTAAACGATCGAGGAAGTGTAATTCTTTATCATTAGGTTTACGGAGCACGGTAATTTTGACCCATTTTTTCACAAAGTTTCAACAAATCTTCTATTGTATATCTGTATATTTGATTGCCACCCATTTATACTGACTTTTACCCATATTTAAAGAGAAGCATATACAAGGTATTCGGTAATTTATGGTACATTAACTGGAGAACAATACATTAATTTTCTTCGTAATGTGTTGCAAATCTTTGTAGAAGACATTCCACTGGCCACCAGAAGAAGAAAACTTTAAGCCATGGAAATGACCTTGAATGACATTTCAAGGTCAACATAATATAGGTAAATGAATTCGTCTTGAGATAAGCTATGTGTCTAGCGTGAAAAAAAACTACGTTTCCATTTAAAAAAACAAAGGTGACCTTCAAATCTCGGAAGCGCCTCCACCTAGAAAAAAAAACAATGTACACCATTGAATGTCTCCCTTCAGATAGAGCATGTTTCGTTTAAACATTTTTTTCGAATGATGAATATTTTTCGAGATAATCGCGTAGAAAGATTATAATGAGACACCCTGTATTTAAGTTAATTTTTGTTCAAGTCTCCTAATTAATCTATATTTTAGTAAATCGACTTCTTAAAGCATTACTTCAATGATAGGAATCTGATATGAAATCTCCGTAAACCAAGTGTTAACGACGTCCCCGTTTCATCCAGTAACTGTCGGCCGTAGTCGATTGGGAAAACAAGGGGGAAGCCTGTGAGTCGCCACGGCTCGACGGTAAAACAGCAATAATGCGACCCTCCCCTGTCTCTTCAATCTCAAAGATAAGTTGGAGGGTGTCCTTGGCTTTAATTTCCCGATCGCCGTGGACGTCCCTCTTTTTACCGCGTTTGCACGACAAAGTAGCCGACCGTGTCGCGTTTCCAGGACGACGAGCCGTTCCGTTCAACATGTGGGCTCCATTGTCCTTTCCGTGATCCATCGAAAACCCAGGATCGTCGTATTCCGTCCCCGTTTTGTTTTGATCGATCACGAAGAGGTGCTACGTCACGGCTGACGGTTAATGTGAACGTATGTCTTCGGTGTGTCGACTAATGATCGTGTCCTTGGCACAGCTTTAAATCCTTCCCGCGGAAGCTTCCCGTGTTTCCCTTTTACGGTGACTACTTTGTACGATTCGAATTAATAAAATTGGATTTACCAGAGTTCTTGTGAGATTTCCCGTCGTCTTCCTGAGTTATGTACTTTGCAATCAGCCGTTGTCCTTCGATTCTACGATATCGAATGGATTATGGGGGATTATAATACCGTCGAAGCGGTTCTTGCAATTCCTGGATCTTTCAGGATTTCGCTGATGTGAACTTTTACGATACGTTTTAGATTTAGCAGATGCGTCATCATGAAAGTTCCTCCGCCTACGTATCTGCACAAGTGTCTAAGTCTTGTAATTTCTAGGTATCAACATGTATATTCTTCATTTACTGTAAATAACATTTCGCTTCACGAACAAATGTAAGTCTTTTTAGATTTTATGACTTCAAAGAATGTTTCAGTCGACTAAAATAACCAAGATTATGTTCTACTACTAGATTACGTACAATCTACTTAAACAAATCGCTTGTTCAGCAGCGTGTCCATTGCTTTTTAAAATCGGGTTTATGCAATAGAAGTTAGTTGCTCGATAAATGTATCTCTACAATAATCCTCTTACTCCGAAGCCATTTTGTGCTGAGCTTGTTTCAGTTGTCACGATTGTTTGAGACTAATGTTAGATTTGATTTAAATGATCATGTATTGAATTTTCATGTTTCTTCATCGAATACAGAAGAAAACTACGGATTGAGGAGTTTAATATATATTTGTTGATTTGTTTCAACCTTGTTTGCTAGATCATTGTTCGTTGACGAACAGTGAAAGAATACTTACTGTTTTTAAAAGAAATATTAATCGAAATTGAAAGTATGCCAAAATATTCATTCAATAAAAATTTCATGTTAACGATATTATATCTTTGTTAAAGTTCAAACCACTCATCCCTTACATGTATGTTTATTGCCATATATGGTTAGCTACCTCAATTCGCCATTTAAGACCATTTTTATACTACTAACAACCAAAGATTCTGTTAATTTAACTACACCTTGTTCATTGTGGTAAATAAATAGGATAACATCCCCACGTTCTTCTACTTTTAACCAGTCAGCTGTCGCGTCGTCTTTTCAGAACGCGCACCTATGTGTGTCGCGAGAATCAAGCTACGACAGGTATAGTTGCTAAACACAGACTAATATTGAATCGCAGAGACGGTTATATATTAGATCGACCCAAAAATTCATGTCACTGAAATTAATATGTGAAACATACTCTTAAATAACCAGTGGTAAATAAATTTTACGCATAACGAGTATACTTGTCATGACATAAAATACTGGTTAAAGAATGTCTTGTGTACTCTTTTCTTACAACGCAGGGGTAGTAACAATACTATTACCAGAGGATTCTGTTAATTTAACTAAAGCTTGTTCATTTTGTTAAATAAATGGGGTAACATCCCTACGTCATTCTTCATCTCTCAAAGAATGTCTTGTGTTCTTTTTTTTGCAACCCAGGGATAGTAACCCTACTGTGCTAGACAGTTTCGAGCTCATTTATACTTATTTGTTCGAGTTACCAGTAACTTCCAAAGGAAAGTAACTAAAGCTTTCATTTATAAAGGGTTTCGACTTAAAGAATTTCGAGTTGTAATGATCTCCGAATTGTAATTATTTTGTGGAGGGCATAACAGACTCGCAACAAGAATAATGTTGTAGCATTAATGTATGATGGTTTGTGATGGTTGTAGCGGTAGCAGTGATATTGATGGTGGCGGGTGGCGGTGGTGGTGGCTGTGGAGGTGGAAATGCTGGTGCTGGTGCCCTAGATACGCTCTTGGGGCCGACGGCCGTTGCACCTCGGTTATCGAACAGCAGAGTTTGCACGAGGTGCAGCTGCACAGCTAGAAAACTATTGCGGACCCGTTTTTGGCGTCCTATTTAGTTTCCTCTCGGAATCTAGCGGTCGCGGTGAAATTAGCAGATGCAAAGAATGTTTCAATTACTAAACGTGACGTATCGCCCAGGGACTGACCAAAACTCTTACCTAGATGAACATTTCTAATAACGAATGAGAGATACGATAACGATCAAATTCAGAGAGTGTTTTTCTTTCCACTGTTCCTGTATGTATCGAACAATTATAGTTAAAAAAGTATCAGTGTTTACTGGGTAAATAACGTTCAGGGCACTAGAGAGTGTGAACCTTTTTGGATAAGTAAAAAAACTAAAATTATGTGTAGGAATAAGGCGAATATAATTGTACGAAAAATGACTAGAAATTGTATTAATTAATTTGAACCATATTATATTAATTTGTCATACTTCCTAATGATCCGAAACGTTGCGTATAAAATAGGTAACGAGTGATATTAACATTCTGTTGCTAGATATTACCGAATAACTTATAATACTAGTTTAAAAGATGAACTATTTATTCGTTACTCGTTGAATAAATATTAGGATTCAAATCGTAGAGTATTGCGCAATAAATAAAAATTCAACTCCTCGATCCAATAAATGTTGTGGATAACGTTGTATGTATGACGTTGATTTCGTTGGTTATATATTATTCGTGTAACATGTTCTGTTCTACTCATGATCTGTTACATTCTGTTACACAAATCACGTCGAAATCAATACCAAGAACGAAGCATGTATTAAGCATATCTCTTTAGTCGACCTGCCACACTAACGACCATATATTTATTTATTTAGTTATTTGGTCACGTAACACATAAGAATTTAAATTGGACACAATAGAAGTTTGTAATAAATAATCTTAATATTAGGACGTATATTTTGAGCGCTAAATCAAAGGAATTTTGTTGTTAATTTACGACTGGCATCGATAGTTGTACACTTGGTAATTTCTTCGTTGCAAATTGGAACATCGTTCTTATCCTTAGATTCACGACGTTTTGCAGAACTCTGAAACCTCACTGCTCAAAGGGTTAATGATAATCGTCGAAAGTTAATGCTTCAAGACGAGTGCTTAATTGCTTCATAAAATTGCAGTAACCCAGAAATATGAAGCTCCATTTCGCGTGGGTAGTAACTTGCAACGACTTATACTTTGTATTCGAGATGTTAGGAGCCGGAGATTTGCGAAACTTAGATAACCATTTAACTTTATAACGTCTCGCAGCAATCTAGAAATAGTGTCTTTTTGAGTTGCTTCTCCACTCTCTGCATTTGGACGGTAAAATGAAGCGGATGAATTCGAAAAGTTTTCCAAACTTTTACAGTTGTACTTCCAGGTTGTAAGAAATTTCTTGAGGTGTACTTAGTTAAATATTGAAAAGGAATTTTCTAGAGTTTGTTTCCTTTCTTCATATCATTTATAACGTATAAATCTAATTAGACTCGTTACAATATCATTAATAATATAACATTTGTGTGTACAACTGAAAACAGTATAATAACGCTACAATGTCCAAAAGACATATGATTGTGAGTGAAAAGCAATGTTTTTAGTTGATTGATTAACTAGGGAGATAATCAAATACACTCGGTACGACTCGATTTTCTCTAAAACAAGACTTCAAACGAAACAGTACTATTTTTGTACTTATTTTTAGATGTCCAATAATTCCCCGCTTATTCGTACCACGTGTTTGAAACTAATCTTAAACCTTTGGTCAGTGCTCTTGAGGACAGATAGAGTCGATATATCGATATTATAGATCGCATTTAAAGACTGCGTGTTTGTGATTTTCCTATAACTGTTGCTATGTTTGTCCAATCCAAACGAAATTTTATTCAGATGCTCTCTACGCCCTGACACGAACTATAGACTACGTAATTCACACAAATAATAATGATAATAGTTATTAAACGATATTATGACACACGAAAGACATCAAAGGAAAATTTTTAAAGACAGAATCTTTACCAAGAACGAATAGTATAATATTTCCTTTTACAAAAGAGTTCAATGATAAATGAACATTTTACAATAAATAAAAAACAAGTACAAAATTGTTAGATTCAACGTCAGATCAAACTACATGGGGAAATATACAGTGGGTGTAGAAAGTACTCGTACACCGATCAATTTCCAAAAAAGCTATGTAAAATTGTAATTTATTAACTTATTTTTTATAAACAATAACATTCTATATATTTTCGGAAATCTCTAGAATAGATACAAGAAAATTAACAAGAAAAAAACAATTAATCGATAGAAGCAATAAGTATTCGCACAACTGTTTAATTTTTAAAACTTCATTAAAAAAAAAAGAAATTTACATTAATTTACAAGTATATAATACTTCCTTCGTGAGATTTCCATTTGATTTTATAATTATTCTAACTTTTCTAAGCATTAAATTAACTAAATTATTAGTTATTCCAAGTGGGATCTTTTTCCATTTTTCTATTAGAACCTTTTTTAAAAATACTTTACTGTAAATTAGATGTTTTCTAATTCGCACGGAGCAATAAACTAATGTGTTTACGTTACAAACTCTACTGTAAATGGTTCGTCATAAGAATCGTACAAATACTTATTGCTTCTATATTTTTACCCACTTTTCGCATATTTTTCTTAATTTCACAAATTATATTAACTAGTAAATGTTGTTTGGACTATATCTATCTTAGAGATTTCCGAGAATATCTAAAATATCATTGATTATAAAAAAAGAAGTTAAGAAACTACAATTTCCCCCAAATTTTGGGAGGAAATTGATCGGTGTACGAATACATTCTACACCCACTGTATTTGTTTAAAATATTTCCCCATGTGGCTGCTGTTCGTTTATCCGTTCGATAGACCAAAGAAGGGAATGGCCAGTCGTATTTCATAGTTAATCTTATAAAAGAATAATTCCGCACGTGTTAATGATAAACACGATCTCGCGTGCCCACGGTTACGTTTGCGAAGGCCGAGAGATGAACGACACGCGATCCAACGTGCACGTATCCCCCCGGCTTGTATTACTATGCGTTATACAAGCAGGGTATTCAACTGCACACGAATTCCGAGCGCAATTTGTAGCTTGGACAGATAGAAAGGAATCATGGAACCGGATATCCCACGGTTCTATCGTGTTGGTTTATGCAATTTCAATGAAAACCCATATCCCCTGTCGGTCACTCTGAACGTCCCTATTGTTTCATTCTAAACGTTTCGTACGAGTCTCTTTTTACATTATACGCGAATATAATTTGCCAATCATAAAGTGCAACGAGACGAGCATCAGATTTGTAAGTTCACGACAAAGTTCAGGCGATATTTGATCAGGCTGTCGTCTATTTAATCTTTTATGAATGTTATTTTATAATTAATTTCTATTCTTGACAATTTAAGCTGTTTACTCTCATTCAATCAGGTGTATGATTGAAGGAATAAACTTAATCTTAATTTTTCAGTTTCTCTATCTAGCACAGTTGCCCGATTAAAATATCATTAAATATCATAACGTTTCTAAAGCAATTGGAACGATTCACTGAAAATTATTAAAAAATTGTACAAATCTAATTCTAAACAGTTGTATGTATTCTATTGATCTAAGCAAGCACTGTTTCAAATTGTCGACTTTGTGTTGGCGCATCCATAAAAAATATGGTTTATTTAAAAATGCATGACAGTATATGTCGATTTTACGTTTCATTTTAGAAGAAGGTATTTTTTTTTGGTTTAACCTGATTCTAACTCAATCGTTCACATTATTATTTCCAAACTAATATAGTTCTACCGGATACCGAGCACTTTATCTATTTGATAAACTAAAATAAAAGTAAATTAAAAAGTACCTTACATGTTTCCAATTTTGCGGATAAAGAGAAATGAATATTCATTTGATGAATGTTACAACTATGGTAAATGGATCTAAAATCTAACGAGTGAATCAATAAATAAATACTAGGTGTAAGGAAACCGACATGGTTCATAACGTACCTACAATATGCAGAAATCGAAGCCAACCTAGATTAATGTACAGTGGATGTAGAATGTATTCGTACATTGATCAATTTTCCAAAAAACCTTTGTGTGATATTGTAGTTTATTAACTCCTTTTCTTAATCAATGATATTCTAAATATTCTCGGAAATCTCTAGAATATAGTTCAAACAACAATCACTAGTTTATATAATTTGCGAAATTAACAAGAAAATACGAAAAATCGGTAGAAATATAGAAGCAATAAGTATTCGCACGGTTCTTATGACGAACAATTTACAGTAGAATTTGTAACATAAGCACATCAGTTTATTGCTTCGTGAGAATTAGGAAACATTAAATTTTCAGTAAAAAAGACTTAAAAAATGCTCTAATAAGGGAATGAAAGAAGATCCTACCCTGAATAACATCGACATTTATGATAGTTAAATTAATGCTTAGAAGAGTTGCAGTAATTATAAAATCAAAGAAAATCCCACGAAGTATTAATTATTTATAAATTAATGTAAATGAAGTTTTAAATATTTAACACTTGTATAAATACTTATTGCTTCTGTATTTCTATCAATTTATTGTTTTTTCTTGTTGATTTCTCACTTATACAAAATACCTAATCTTTTCGTACTGCATCTATTCTAGAGATTTCCAAAAATATGTAAAATATCATTGTTTATAAAAAAAAAGTTAATAAATCACAATTTCACATAGTTTTTTTGAATATTGATCGGTGTACGAATACTTTCTACACCCACTGTATACCAATTACGAGTTCTCCAAACTGTCCCTTAGGATATCCTTTATAAAATAAGTAAAACTTTAACGACATCACCTTTCACGTTCAACTCTCTAAAAATCATTGTAAAAACACCACTCATGTTTCATTAAAAACTAAAATCCTTCAATCCCCTTTGAAAACCCTCTACATAAAGTCCGCCTTCCAACATTTACTCAAAAGTCGCAGAATTTCGCGAACAATCAATCCCACTCCCGCACGACAGGTCGCTGCCGCGTATTCGCAACTAAATAGGCCACGTAGGCATAAATGGAGGATGCAGAACAAATTCTAAAGGAATTAGGATGATAATCGATGAAACCCAGATTCGGCTTCGACGTTTTTCGCGAAACGAAAGTTTCTCTACGCGGAACTTTCAAGGGCCCCCGTCGGTTCCAGACAGGTTCGTCAATGGTCGCGCGTGAAATCAGCCTGGTCGCGCCTCCGCAACCCTAATCCGAAGGTCGGTAATCGTGACCGGGCCACGATTTAGCTATCATCGCCATCGAACGCATCGCCGTCTTGGCTTCCGAGGCGGAATCGTACAAGTTTTGCAACGAGCCAGTTACGTGCACAGCGAAGGGGTAACCTTTATTGCTCGGAAAGGCGTAAACTGGGACAGTGGCCTGATTCCTGGTGTCATGGCTGCAGCTGCATGTGCACCGAGGAGAGTGGAACGGCTATAGACACACGAATGTGCAACCAGTACCGTTCCCTCGGTCTTGGATCTCTGCCAAAAGCTCGCGGGGATTCTCGCCCAGCCGTGGAAAAGGAAAGAGGGGAAACGTCGGATTAATATTTGCGCGTAACGCGAAGACAGTGGACTCGTCTGTTTTTCAGCGCCACCCGCGCTTCGCTCGCTCCAGTTTTCGCCCTATGGTCTCGCGGGGGAGGTAGGAACGCCTTAGACTGCAACAGGGGTCGGTAAACTTTTTTCGAGAAGGGGAATGGTTACGAATTTTGGTGCAACGAACGCTGCAAAATGGTACATTTTTACTCGATCTTTTATTCATATTAAATTATATTATTTTCACGATGATGACACGTTTTCTGATAATTGCAGCTTTAAAGGAAAGATAATGAGAAATTCTGGGTAGATGCTACTTTTTGCTTACAGTATAGCGCAAGAACGTATAGAATTTTATGGACACCAAACAGCCTTTTCTATTTTTTTATATTTAACCAACTTTCATAGGAATGTACTACGGTATGGGTGATGGCATTTTCTGGATCAGGGGAGTTCAGAGAATGCATTGAGTCCAAAATCGAGACCGTTGTCAAAAAATTGTGGATTGTAGAAGGGGTGGGGGTTTGTGGGTGGTGGATTTGTCCGAGAGGGATTTCAAGGGATGCATTTTGTAGAGGGCATCAAAGAGAGTCGCCCTAAAGGTTTGTTTAATTTTTCTAACCCCTTCCATTATTCCTGGTCCCTTCAGAAGTGACGTTTTTCGATGCGCCCCCCTTTAAGGGTGTGAATTAACCCCTTCGCGTCAACCCTCGCCAATGCAACTTTACACACGCCTAGGGGATACTTTAAAAGTACTCCTTACGCAGTTTCATTTCAATCGGTTGGAAACTGCCATAGTTACGATGCACAGTGCGATGAGTATATGAGAAATAAGGACAAAAAAATCAAATCAGTATTCAAAAATATTGTACTTGATAAGAAAGGTAAAAAAAGTAAATAAGTATGTTAAAACAATGAAGAAAAAATTTATTACATAATATTTTACTAAAAACTTTCTTAAAGAATCATTAATTAATTAATTAATTTTAGAAGATAATAGAGAAATTTAATTTTAAATAATATCTACACATAATTTTAAATAATAATTTTAAATAATATCTATACATAAAATAGTTTATGCCGGATCGTCGAAATCGAGATAGTCACTCGGTGATTCAATCATTCGGTTCTAAAAAGGGGGTGGATTGGGGCAGAAATTTCTTTCACTATATTAAAGTAGGCTACCTAATAAATTTTTTAAGCCAAGCCGGGAAGAGACCGATTCAGCCTTTTCGAAAAAATTAGTTTTTAAGTTAAACAGAGGAAACTTCAAAATTAAAATGTTAACTAGTGCAAATCGTTCATTTTACATATATTATTAAAACTTTATAAAACTGCTATAAAGTAGTAAGTAGTTTTAAGTATTAGTGTTATAGGGCTAACTTACCACGAAAATTCAGATCCATTAAAAAAAAATACTAATTTTTTTTTAAAGAAGTACCTATCCTGTTGAAAGATAACTACAGACTAAAATTAATCCTACTTACAAAACAAGTCTAAATAATCAAATCAAAGAAACACAAATTTTTATGTTTTGACTTTTGTCCACAGTTCGACGCACTGTGCGACGGTTTGAAAAAGTGTTCCACTAATTGTTTGAAGCAGTGTAGGTCATCCCACAAGTTTATGAAATTAATATATTGAATATACCTTCAAGTGTTATGAAAAACTGTAATCAGCCTCTCTTTCTACAATCTTTTGTCTTTTTCTATATTTCATGAAAGTCTTTTCTATATTTTATGAAAAAATGTAATTAGCTTCTCTTTCTACGATCGTTTCCCACCTTTGTGGCGAAGTCATTGTACTGTGGATGTTTATGCAAATTCATATCTTTATAGATATACATGAAGAACAGAAACTTAAAATAAAGTATATTTTGACTTCTAAATGTTGTAACGTGTAATTTATTTTTTATATTTTATATATTCATGCATTTGTTTACATCCTTATCTATTTTTTAGTATTCCCAATTGTTATAAATGCATAAACATCCGTAGTCTAGACGTTATACTGTCACTATACAATTGCTGTTATTTTGTATTAAATATAAGCACAATCTGCGACACGGATTGATGGAATAACCTAATATGTAGATGAAGAAGAAAAGAAAGCATGTATTACAAGATCAGAGGAAGACCTGTAAAGGGTTCAATCGTTGTTTGACTTTCTAGCAATAATAATAAATTACTGATATAAAATAAAGTCAATAAATTTTATTTATATACTAATGAAGTAATTCATTAATAATGTGTACTGAAAATAATGTAAGAAACAAAATTGAACGAAAAAAGTATGCGAAATCCAAATACAGAAGTAAAAATATTTAGATTAAGTTTAGGTTCGCGTATTACTTGTAAATTATTGTTCCAATTAGTTATATAATTTTCTTATTATGTTACATAATATGTGTTTTTCTTGTCTAATTACAGTGAGATTGACTAAGGTTCGAAATAGCATTTTCTTGGGTTCCTCGAAGGTATAACTTTCCATTGAAGGGGATTATTTTCTTTTAGTTCGAATCAAGATCGAATGATAGCTCGTACAAGAGGTGAAGCATTAATCGAAGGAACGAGATAAAGGGCACAGATAGGGTTTACACGAATCGTGGATTCACCTCGACACACGGTTTACATTCAACACTTGTAGCCTTACATCTGTAGTTTATCAGAGTCGAGTCTGGGGCATCCGAATCCCAATAAACAGAAAAACAAACCTAACACCAGCCAGATTGATGTTAAGTGAATATTAATCGTCTGGTCACAGTGTCAATGTCTTTTCACCATTGCTATGATGCCTTCTTCCAAAGTAACAATGTTTAATTTGATTTTGGACCGCATGCTTTTATTAATTTTCAGAATTATATTTTTAAAACACTGTATTAACTTAAATACAAATTAAATTAAATTATGAGTAATCAATCCTTGGTGTCTGCACACTTATATTTGTTCTTTCGTTAACACAACCCTATATTTAAAATGATTATACTATTCCAAAGGTGACCGTAAAAACTCATAACTGAAAACAATAAATATATCACTTGGTATAACCACATGTTATTATAATTTTCTTTGGAAAGTATCGAAAGAAATTTTACGTAACGTATTGCGTAAAGGAAGTCTGAAGATTGGGATTATATGTTTTCATTTCAATTATTATGCACAATCATCCGACGTGAATAAAATTCTTCAGTTTCGTAGAAAAAGAATCCTGACCAAAGAGGTTACGAGAGTAAGGGAAAAGGTTACGAGTCACGTATGGCATTGAAGAAAAGAAGGGAATTGCTATTTGGAAACGAAAAATCAAGATACATTGTGCCGCAGTTCGCCAGTCACGAATGCTTTTGGATCGTTCGCGATAAGCCACCGACGAAGGCCGACGACCTCCGATCTCTTTTCGAAATTTCACCGACTGTCTAATTGAAGTAACCATGGGAGGTGTAGTATCGACGATAAAAGAAAGTAGCTTGGCAAGTATTTATGCAAATACGCGCCTTCGCATGACGCATGCAAGTCAGTTTTATCGAAGGTGACACGACACCAAGGTGGTTCACCCTTTCGCGGAAGGTACCAATGTATTTACAGGGGTGTTCCGTGCGCAGCGTGAAAATAAGCTGATCCTCGCCAAACGTCGACTCTCAACTAACTCTCGAAGAATTCTTTTCCAATGTTATTTTACTCGCATTTTGTAATATTATCTACAGTGGGTGTAGAAAGTATTCGTACACCGATCAATTTCCATTAAAACTGTGTAAAATTGTAATTTATTAACTTATTTTTGATAAACAATAACATTCTACATACTCTCGAAAATCTCTAGAACAGATAGATTACAAAAAAATAGCTATTTATGTAAGTTGTGAAATTAACAAGAAAAAAATAATTAATCGATAGAAAAATTGAAGCAATAAGTATTCGCACAACTGTTTAATTTTTAAAACTTGATTAAAAACAAACGAAATTCACATTGATTTACAAGTATATAATACTTCCTTCGTGGGATTTCCTTTTGAAAAGCCTATAAATAGGCTCCCCATAAATGAAGTGTTAAGAAACTACAATTTCACACAAAAGTTTTTTAAGAAATTGATCGGTGTACGAATACATTCTACACCCACTGTACGTACACCTAGGAAGACTAAAAAGAGGGTCCTATTACAGAATTTGTCTCGCTTATACTATTGATTATACTGAATAATTGTTGTTACTAGTCTAAAGTTTGCACTATTAGTAACGTTTTGTGAAAATTTCATCGAACAATTTCTACAAATGATGAAAATATAGCGATTAGAGTGTGTCTGATTTAAAAAAATAGAATTCTCGCTATAACAAAATTGAGATTTTCAAAAGACTAACAGAATTTGGAAACGAGTACAATGATGATGTCGCATGAAAAATTCACTAATAGAATAAATATTCTTGCCATTCTTAAGAAATAAAATAAATTTTTGTTCTTTAAAAGTTTCAAATAATTCAAGTACTATGAATTCGTAAGATTTCTCCAAACAATTAGTTTTCGAAATATAACAAAAGCATAGCTCCTGAAAGTAACCTATATTCTTTCGAATACTACAATTTATACACTTTTGATTTTTAAACACTGGTAGAACTGGAATTCAAGGCGTCGACGTACCGCGCATGCTGCAAATGAAAACGACGCCATTTTGTTTCCTCGCGGCTAACGTAAACATAAATATTTCCAATGTTTGCTCAATACAAATAATTATTAGATTATGTTTATCCAAGCACTTCATTACAGCATTTCAATACTTTTAATCAATTGCCTGGAAAGACGTCATCCAATGTTTATAAACACTACTTGTTGAAATAAATGCATTCGTTGAACTTTCCATAGCATCTATTAAAAAATGTATTACAAATATTTATTAAGAAATAACTTTTCCTTCGAAAGATGGCAAGAAAATCCTTTTTCTTTGTATCGTGTATGATATCTACGGAGTGAAAATAATAAAAAATAACAATCATACTTTCAGTTTGTCATAAATACAAACGCATATATTCGAATACTTTTATAAGCTACATATAACCAAGCAATAATTAATTTTCTTATCATTCTTCTATGAAAGAAATCTTTTAAAAGTCTCGCTATATTTTATTCACAAAAATAAAATTCATTTAATTAAGAATACTAATTAGTATATTAAAAGAAGGAATACACTGCAGGAAGCACATCTGTGCTATCTGTAATATCTCGTGTTAAGATTATGATAGCGTGGAAACTCTGAATTATATGTAAAATGTACCTTCTACGAATATGTAAACATAACATAGATTGATTTTACTTCAATGAGTTCTCTTAGTTCGAAGAAATACATAATCCGACGCAGACAAAATGATGGTACACTTGAACTAGGCGTACATTTTCTTCAGTGTTCCGTGAATTTGCATGGAGTTATTACGTTCAATTTCTAGAGCTTTGTTATATCGCTATCCTCATAATGGGTCGTGACAAAAAGCTTAGTGAAAGCGACATTAGTGTAATATTAACTCTGCGGAGGCAAAAGTTATCCTTTACTCAAATTGCGAAAGAAATTAGTTGCATTTGAAGAGTTATTGTATAATTTGCTGAAATATACAAGTGTGTAAGGAAAATATAAAAGTATAGGAAGGCCAAGCAGCATTATCTGAACGCGATACACGAGCAATAATACGTGCTGTTTCCAATTCTCGTGCTATTCCGAGAGAGATCGCTAAAAAAGCTGGCGTAGAAACAAATATGCAAAATGTTCGTCATGAAGACTCCAGACTAGGCATTATAAATCGGGCTAGATTAATGGCGAAACCATCCCTACACGCAACACATAAGGAGACACGGTTGTTATTTGCAAATGCACATGTACTTTGGAAGAAGACTTGGAGGAAAGTAATCTTTACGGATGCGAAACGGTTCACCTTAATTGGCCAAGACGGATGTACGTATTATTATTACGATGATCGTAAACAACTACTAACAAAAATTCGACGTCAAAAGCGTGGAGATGAAGTAATGGTTTGGGCTATTAACGGATATCAAGAGAAAACAGAAATTAAGTTTATTCAGAGCAAAATGAATAGCATTCGTTACCTCGAACTGATACAAAATCAAATTAATACGTATGCAGAACGCATTGCTGTTACACCATATATATCCCAGCAAGATAATGCTGCAATACATACATGCTGCTAAAATTATTAAGGAATATTTTTTAAAGGAGAATATTTCCGCTCGTCAATGGCCGACCATAATATCATCAAAAATTGCTGGGCAACGTTTTTGCAAACAGTGTATGCTGAAGGCCGACAATTTTCAAATATAAATGAATTAAAAACTTGCATTACAACCGAATGGGAAAATTGAACACAAATAAAAATTAAACAATTGTATATGTAATTCTTTACCTTAAAGGATGGTGAAAATGATAGAAAACAAAGGGGGTTCTACGCATTATTAGAAAAATATAGTTTTGTATATATATTATTATAAGAAATATGTATACTTTTGTTGTGGCAGTCGTGTTATATAAAATATATATCTTTATTTTTCAAGTGTGCTATCATTTTGTCTGCGTCGGATTACTTGCTTCTCTTCGAATTAAGAGAAATCATTGAAGTAAAGTCAATCTATGTTATGTTTACATATTCGTAGAAGGTACGTTTTATATATAACTCAGAGTTTTCACGCTAGCATAATCTTAACACGAGATATTAAAGATAGCACAGGTGTGCCCTTAAACGTATTATGCCTTCTTGTATTTCTCGATGAAAAGATTTACCTTCATCGATTGGTCTTTGATGTTACAGCGAACGCGATTACTCGAAAGCGTGAAACTTCACGGTCTTCCTAGCGTCGCGTCGGGTCCTCGCTCCCTCCTGTACAAGCGAGTCGAGTTTTACAGCGAATCGAATATCCGATCGATCGTTTGCCAGCTCCGAATCAAGGAGACCTAATTATCGACCATGTGAAAGGTCGGAATCCTCGTAAACGCCGAACACCATTGATTTATGAACGTGTCCGCGACGAGAGATTCCTCGTACGTTGACTCACGATCGCCAGTCGCACTAAATGCAGTTGCAACTTTGCCTGGCTCTGTTCCAGCCACCATAGCTATATCCGCCACGATGGATTTGGTAATCGAGGTCAGTGTACCCCTTGCTTTGTCGTACCTATTTGTAGAGCAACTTCAACGAACGTCCTTCTCGCGGATATTAGGTTGCGACGCGAAAGAATAGCTCCTTAAGTCCAGTTCGGCGATTTCAGATCCAAAAGTTGATTTTTCACGGGCATTTTCTTAAAGATTCGAATCTTAGCAGCGTTATATTAAAAAGGCACGGCCTTATGGGATCTCTCTGTTGTTCTATTGATATTCTAATGCTCTACATAGCAGCTTTAAAAGAGCTAGGCAGACAAAGACTTCTTTGGAAGTTAATTCTATTAAAATGAGTGCAAATCCAGGTTTTATCTTCTATACAATGTTTCTATGTATCTTGATGATTAAGTAAATTTCTTTGTATATTTTAAAAAATGGCGGTGCACGTAATTAATCAAAGAGCCACTTTTAAAAAGACCAATTCTTCTTGCAGTGATCTGAATTTGAAAAATTGAGATAGTTTGAATATTAACATTAATTTATCATGATTTTGAATTTGTATCAGGTTCTAAAATAGACGTTCTTGACAATGACTTCTTTTTTTACCTAGCACACCAGAACTCTGCTTTCATTTCTTCATTACTAGTAAGAAGTAATTAACAGCAGAAAATGTATTTGGTTTTAAATTAATTTCAGACTCTATTTTTTAATAGTCATATTTTTAAATAAAAATTATATTAGAAATTGTTACCAATGAATTTGAAGGTATAGTTTTGCATGTGTACTCCTACGTAAATACCGATAAAAACGCGGTTCACTTCACTACGGTTTTCAATCTTTAGGTATACGTAAAAATGAAGTAAAGAAGTAAAAACTGGTATTTCCTCGAACTTGAGCTTCTATAATAATGTCTATTTCAGCATAGCAGTTAAAAGTTTAAAAAGGAACGAATATGTTAAAAATTATAAAATGTATATGTAAGGAAAGTTTACTAGCCAGTAGATGTTTATACAAACTCATTCCTACAGACACACATAAAAATTATATACTATCTCTCACATTCTAACTGGTGTAACAAGTATTTTACTTTTGTTATTTTCTATACTTGTTCATATTTAAACTTGTCATACATGCATAAACCACTGCAAGCCAGAGATTGCACAAACATTTGAAGTCTCCTGATTCAACGAGGGAATTTTTGTCGCAAAACGTGGGCTCTTCGAAGGTTTTAGTGACGTTTCGTAACTCCGACTTAAACAATTTTATGCGATTCTAAAGGACGCATAACGCGGACGAACACGTTCTTCCGAGACAACTGTGCCGCTGAATACACGTAGCGCGCTGCGAGCGCGAGTTTCCTCGTTATTCCAACTCAACTTCGTTTAACCCGACTTCATCGTTCAGCGAACAGGCTTTTCACACTCTCCGAAGCGACAGCTAGGAACAAAACCAGCCGGTGCGTGCACTATAACGCCCGTATGCCGAGGTGAACGCGATGAAAACAATTCTAGAAGTAGTTCATTAAAATCTGGCGAATCGATAAATGGGTCACTGTAGGTCGTCGGGCAGTATCTCGCGTATCCATGATGAGTATTCGATCGTCAACTGGGTCATTCGACTGTGGCGAAAATGATTGTAAAATTATGTTCACGGATCGAAATATTCCAAAATCACCAGCCATTTTCTATTTGATTATGGGAATATTTTTAGCGAGCTGATTTCTTCCATATGAAGAGTTTCTTGAAAGAGTTTTTAGGATTCTCTTGGGTATCTACTACAACCATGCTGACAGACGCATTTTGTTGTTAAAAGTCAAAATTCTAGAAACTCTTTTTAGAGAACCCTTTACTTTCCTATAGTCGTTACAAATAATATGTAAAATATTCTACAGATGTAAGAAATTGATTCATTGTACATGCTTCTGTGTGTATTGCAAAAATAATTAACAAAAATGGAGATTAGGGAATTTTTGGCAATAATTTGAATGTAACATAATGTGAAAAGTTTGAACACAATATTAAATTTTTAATTTCGATTCTCATTTGACCAGTCACAGACGCATATAAAATTACTTCTTGATCATTTTTTCAATAAACGATTAAAATCTTTCAATAACGATAGTCTAAATTAATAACGACGGTGTGTACATTAATGTCCTTATAAACTAAAGTTCAAAGCTTTCTCGCCATGTTACACGTAATTATTATTTAAAAAAAAACACACCATGCCATTTTTATAGGAAATTTTCTTACTTTATTTTTGATAATAAATGTTTTTACTGTCAACTACTATTAGTAAATGACACAGCGATAACAGTGGAATGATTTACGTATTATTTGTAACGACTTAATAGATCTAATATGTATATGTAATAAATCAGGTTGATAAAAATATTTCTACGGTCTTTTGAGTATTTTGATGTAAAATGACTGAAAATTTTAACGGAATAATGGATGACGAATAGGAATATATACTGCATAGGGATGCAACGTGAAACAATTTCATTTTATAATTAAACTTCTACTCCTTATCCAATAAACAACACATAAAAAGATATTTATCCTTTTTCTTGAATGTTTTATAATCTGCTAAAGACAAATGAGCCCATGAAGGATTGAACAAAATGTTCATTTCTTATTTTGTGGGCTGTACAGATGTGATTTATTTCTAAATTTTACGTTTCAAGTTATGTAGAAGGCTGTATTCCGGAAAAATTTTCCAATGAGTTACATTTGTACTGCTGAATCCCATAAAATTGATATGTTTCAAATTCCCAATCTAAATATTAATCTCGTAATAGATATTTGAAATTTGTGTTATGAATGTGTTTGAGAAAACGTGAAGAAACAGCCTGTCAGTTCTTGAATAACACACATGACTCACTTAAAAGACATTTCAAAGATAAAATACGTAACATCGCTTTCTAAATGAGATTTATCTCATGAGTATCTGCAATGTTTTGATGATAAAGAACATCTACTTTGAGCTTCTATTCTAACCATATATATTAATTATTAACAAAAATCATATTAGCAAAATCACCTTATGAATTAGATTTAAGTGAACACCATTTTGATAATGGTTATTTTATTACGAACAATTTCATTCTTCCTACTAATTTTAAAAAAATAATAATTATATTAATTAATATTAATACGAGTAGTATTATATTCTGGACTTTGTTAATAAAAAATTGTGTAAATTTCATTGCCTGTCTGGTGTATTCAGTGAGTGAAATAGTATCCGCGATTTTACTTTTTGGCCCACAAACCCAAAATGTACACTACCCAACCCTTCTCAAAAACAGTTTGTCGACCTCTGGTCCAGATAGTGCACCGAAACGTTCGTAATCGCTCCGTTGCCAGAACAGAGACAGGGGGATTTATCATCTAGATACAAGTTTCGAACAACAAACAAAAACAAATATCGTTTTATCTATTAATCGTTACACAAAAATTAGAGTTTGAATTAAATAGAGATAATTCACAACGAACAATTGATTCAAGCGTAAAAATACAGTGAAGATATAAACTTTAAACAACGAATAAACGATAAACTACGCTCTATGCCGTTAATCGTTGATTAAACATTAAAATTCGGATCATACCATAAAATAATAATTTATGTGTTTTGCTCGAATAAATGTTGGAAAAAAAACTGCCACTCGTAAATTTCATTCGTGGTCCATCACTCGAATAAAATTCCACCCATCTCTGGTCTAGAGTTTCCTTGTTAGAAACAAGGCTATTTGGCGTCGTATCCTCGCCGATCGGACGAGAAAGAGTCGCTCAACCCAGTGTGTCACGAGACCCAGTGTATTTACATTCCCTGTTGTCGGCGGGGCAGTGTCGTTTCCCGTGGGAACAAGCCTGAGTGATCGATGCAACTTGCAATTTGCAATTTATATTCCGTTCGTTAGAATGGTTCGGAATCGGTGACCCAAAGAGAGCGTCGATCTGGGTTCGCGGTGAAGCCTGGCCAGGGCGAGTGTAATCACATCGCGATGAGGTGCAACTTACTTTGCTGACTGTTATCGACGAACCTCCGTGAAAATCCGTGTCGATTCGCCGCGAGAATTGCCGAGAGACTCAGGTATACGTTTTTCACGAGTCAACGAAACATCGAGCTTCTCGACGAAGAGAGAGGTGACGCACCGCGAACCGAGAATCCCGCTCCGTGAGATCGCTTCGACGGGGTGGTGGTCCCGCGAATACTGAGCCTCCAGAGGTTCGTATCCTGGTCGATAAACCACCCTACGAGCCACCCACTCGGCTCACGTTAAAGGTACGGTCACACCTGCGCTCAGGTGGCCCGTTGAACGCGTACGTTTCGCACACCTGCCTCGTCAACCCGTGCACTCAGGGCTGAATCAACCCGCATCCTGACCCTTGCCAATAAGTGGCCTGCATTTGGGTAATCGTTAAATGAAAGATGTGAAATGTACAGAGTTTGACTTTGATAATATGAATGTGTACACTTGGGAAGTGGAGTGAGGAGCGAAAGTGAATCAGTCATCAAAATTTACCTAAAAAGTATTTGTTATTATTGAAATAATTTATAACAAGGGAAAATCAACGTCGATAATCGTTTTGTTATAGTCTTAGGGATTTTACACTATTTCATTAGATGTAGAGTATGGTCTATCTTGTGATATAATTTGTTTGTATCAATATTTGGAAGTGGTATTATAATTTACTATTTTGTTCGCAACCCTTTAATTTTATTTCATTATTGAAATAATTTATAACAAGTGAAACTCATTAATGTTGATAATTATTTCGTTATTGTCCTAAGGAATTTAAATTATTTATTGCATTTAGAGTATGTTCTATCTTGCAATATAATTTGTTTGTATCAATATTTGGAAGTGTTATTGTGGCTTACTAGTTTTTCCACAACCCTTTAATTTTAATAACAGGTCTCATGCGTCATGGTATACGCTCGACTTATTTTAGAAATCTTTTAGAATTTGATTCTTTTCTACGTAATCGTGCAACTGTAGATAGATTTACAAAATTGTTATGGTTTAAGCAAAGGACCTACTGTAAGAATCTCTATTTCAGTAGTATTATACTACAAATCCTGTCTCAGGTTTCAGATTGGGTCTGGGTTGTGTCAGTGAAAAACGAGGTAGGTGAAATTTAATTGCAATTTATTTAATAAACCTGCTGTTTCATATGTCTAAGACGCGACGCAGAAGGTTATTAAAAGGATCGAAAAGGGTCGATTTTTATTATATCGACCGTTTCGACCCCTTTAATAAGTTTTTGCGCTTCGCCTCATAAATGAGGGATGGATGACGTTGAAGTTCACCCCGAGCAAGCAATTCCTAGAAGTGGTGGGAATAGTCACGTGCCTCCTAGACAGGGAATTTTCGCGCATTTTAGACAGGATTTACTGTACGCAGTTCCATTATATCAACGTAAAAATAGCAAAGGAAAATGCAAATTTGATTCTTAAACAATTTTGATTTTGTATGCCAATTAAAATTATTCCTCACACCACACTGTGAGACTAAAAAGATTTTGAACTATTACACTAGTTTACAGCCAAAATGTACATTCAATACCACAACTTTTTCCTTATGTATTTTGGCCTACTAAACTCGAAAATCGCAAAAAAAACTTTTTTATAGATAGGTTTTTTACATGAATTTTTGAATTTTTTTCCGATTTTTTTCTGACATACCATCACATTTTAGGCCATATATTAAGTTAAAAACGTCCGATTGGGTCGCACAAGAAGCTATTGTAAAGGTAATCGAATTTCCAACAATTGTTATTTACATTATTTTCCAATCGGTTCAATAGTTTAAGTGTTTCGAGCCAATATGTATGAGAAACTTTGATTTTTAGGTTAAAATAGAACACTAATATTTCTTCCATCGCCAAGGAAAAATAGAAATTGTCAAATTATGTCCAGTTTCTTATTGTTTAAGTATAGATCGCACTGTTACGAAGAAAACAAGCTTTTTGTTGAAGAAAATCTATGGATAAATACCGGAGTTAGGAACAATTGAGTAAAGATACAAAAATCTCAATTTTACTCTGTTTTTGTATTTGTTTCCTATTTATATAGAAAACATTTATTTAATTAATTTCGATTAGAAATAATTTCGGCCTTTGCTTTGTCTTCTGTTATTCATTGGGTTCGTTTCTCTGATAAGGAACCAAATGTAATCTATTAACATTCTTTCATCTCAATATCCTTGATAGCGCTCCTCAATAGTTTTTATATCTTGGTGAAACCTTTCGCCGTGTTCGTCAGTTACATCGCCAAGATTCTCCGTGAAAAAATGCAAGTGAGAATGTAAAAAATGAATTTTGAGCGACATATTTACGTCTGTTGAAATTAAAATTGAAATTAAATGTACAAATTTATCCATTTTGTCAAATCAAATAGAATAACAATATACATTTCATATCCATATCCATTTTTCCATAATTTATTAGCAAATCTTCAACAACTTCCTTATAATTTATAATCTGCCGAGCCACAAGCGCTAACAAGTGCAGCACTATCAAGGATATTGGGATGAAAGAATGTTTGGAGACTACATTTGGTTCTTCATCAGAGAAACGAACCCAACGAAGAACAGAAGACAACGCAAAGGCTGAAATTATTTCTAATCGAAATTACATAAATAAATATTTCCTATATAAATAGGAAAAAAATACAAAAACAGAGTAAAATTGGGATTTTTGTACCTTTACTCAATTGTTTCTAACTCCGGTATTTATCCATAGATTTTCTACAACAAAAAGCTTGTTTTCTTTGTATCAGTGCGATCTATACGTAAACAATAAGAAACTGGACATAATTTGACAATTTCTATTCTTCCATGGCGATGGAAGAAATATTAGTGTTCTATTTTAACCTAAAAATCAAAGTTTCTCATACATATTGGCTCGAAACACTTAAACTATTGAACCGATTGGAAAATAATGTAAATAACAATTGTTGGAAATTCGATTACCTTTACAATAGCTTCTTGTGCGACCCAATCGGACGTTTTTAACTCAATATATGGCCTACAATGTGAAGGTATGTCATAAATAATCGAAAAAAATTCAAAAATTCATATAAAAAAAACCTATCTATAGAAAAGTTTTTTTTGCGATTTTCGAGTTTAGTAGGCCAAAATACATGAGAAAAAATATGTGGCATTAAATGTATATTTTTTTTTTTTATTTTGTAAACTAGTGTTATCATACTGCATCCCATTTCCTATTAGAACATGTTTTCTACAACGATAAAAATTAACTCCTACCAAATTTACGATACAACAAATAATAGTGATTTGAAAGAAATATAGTGCCAATTACGTTATAGTAAAGAATAAGCATTTTTTAATATATGAAAAATTACTTGAAACGAGAAGAATATGTGATAGATCTATAGTTTATGAAACTTTTTGTTTAGAATTACCTGCCGAACACGTAAGGAAAGAGCACTGAATATTTTACCGGACACCTTGTATATATGTATAATGACTTCGAAAGATTTTCAAAGTAGCAGAGAGAAGTCTACGAATAGGGCAAGGTTCAGAAAGTTTCGTGGAGGACACGGAAGGTAGAATAATGCAGAATTCGTAGGACACGCATGGCATAGTGTTCGCAGGATGACTGACGCAGTGTTTGTACTGACAAGTCACGCACAGATTTGACAGCTACATTACCTTTGGATTAACCTTTAACCTCTCGCAACGAAAAAGGAAATCTAACCTCTTTTTACCCACAAATATCAAATGATAAATGTATGAGGGATGTACTTTGATTCACCTTATTAGGCCAAGTGCAAATAGCAAGTAGCACACGTGTATTTAAATCAGCACAACGTTTAGACAGAAATGTTTCTTGAGGCAAATCAAATAAAAATGTAATGCGAGCGACCAATTATGAAAATCACGATATGCAAACATCGATATTTTAAAACCCAGGGAGATTCCCAAAGGAGACAGGAGAAGGAAGGAATATCATGATTTTGTTAACTAACTAAGTACTATATACTTCCTCCATATGGAGATCAAACATAAATCTCCATAAGAAATAATATTTATTTTGACTTGTATTTATTTCTCGTCATTTTTTCTTTCTGTATTTGATATTGCATTTTTTTATTATTATCAAATAAGAAATTAATCAGTTCAGCCATGGTACTATTTATAATGAACGTCTCGATTCTTGTTTTAGGTCTTTTTCAGTATAATGATTACGTATCCAGAAGAGTAATTACATAAAGATTAATATTAAGTAAATGGAAAAAATTAAAATATAAACATAAAATGTTAATTAATCGTATACATAAGGTATTTGTAAAATATAAGTGTAAATAAAGAACTCGAATTAAATGTATATAAAAACTAACTATATATATATATATTATTTATATATATATATATATTATATATATATAAATTAATAATATATATATATATAAATTTGTACTATTATAAATAATAAATAATTGGGAAAAATAAGTGGGAAAAATTAGTGTACAATATAGGCTTGCAGACGAACAATCACAGATGCAAGAAGGCACCAATACTTCTGCATAGCCAACACGTCGAACTACTTATGCTGATTAGACAGGTACAGTAACGCTTTGAAATCCTATTGAAGGCTCATTCTTTGTTTACGTTGCAATTTGCTGCCTCGCGTGTTTGACTTAAGCTACGAACTATCAACAAAGATCACAGTTTGTTCGTTGCTTTCCGTTTGCCTTGCTGTTTAATGGTGGTCGAGGAAGATTCGAAGCCGCGTCGATGACTATTATTACCCGCTGATGCGTTCAGAATATGAAATTTGTTCAACTATTGAAACAATATGTACCCATTCACGTAAACTACGTAAAGATTATATCGTAGCCACATATATTTTAAAACAAAAGTATTTTGTAGAGACGATAAAGTAATTCCACCAATAGTGGATTTCTAAAAGGTTTTCCGGAAGAGGCTTTAAGATTTTGTTTTTTAACAAAAGAACACAAATGGTGTGCAGTATATATGATTTTCATAATTTCTAAAGTATATTTATTAAAAATAAATAACAAGAGAGAATTTGATTTGCTACAATAATAAAAGTATCAAAAAATAGTTATTTATTATTCTCATTACACTGTATCGATTTTATGTAAAAATTAATAGGCTAAATCAGATAAAGAATTTGTGATTCCATGATTGAGATTTTTTTACATACTGTATCATAAATATATATTAAAAGAAAGGGTATCTTCAGCAGATATATTTATAAAAATAATAGATGCAATACAGAGATTGTTTACACAGTGTTTTTATTGTTGAAGCATCGCCAGTGATCGTGGGTCGTCAAGAATCAGGAATATTGTTATTATAAATGACAATAATTTTTTATATTTTTAATGAACACCTTACCTTCATGGGATTTATGCAACGCATGGGTACTTTACGACCTTACCGTACCTTTAACCTTTCTTCTCGACCACTGACATTTTTCAAGGGGGACACGAAACATTTGAATATTCATGTTCATATTCTATCTTTACTTTCAATGGTTGTTTACGTAACGCAGAAGTCACCGATATCAAGGAGTATGACTTTTACCAAAGTCGAGCAGATCAATCAGAAATTGAAGAAAACTTGATCGAAACGAACACGTGGAAATACTTTCAGACAGATAGGTTGGTTATCACCTTTCAGAATTTGAAAACTAAGTTATCGAATATTAATTGAAAATGACAGTAGCGAAACAAAATTGCAAGAAAATAAATATAGAATAACTGAAGATTTTTCTTTGAAATTTTAATTTTTATAACCTTTATTTTTATATCGTTTCCTATCAATTCGTGGATCTCCAGAGAGCAGTGCACTTCTTCTTTGAGGCATCTTTTTTTTAGTAGTAACAACGAAGAACAACATAGTTTTCATGTTAGACCAGTAATCATGTACGTAAAATTTCATTAAAATCGACACTTGACTTTAGCTATGCAAAAGGAATAGATCTCTGTTGAAAAACATGTAAATATAATGTTCTCTATGAATCTAATAATAATTTCTGCACTATAAAACGGGCATGAACAAAATGTTCTATTCGTTCAACGTGAGATGATGCCGTTCCATAATTTAAATTGTACATGTTATTTAATCAGAAAGAAATAAGCACTCTATTAAATCCTGAAATAAAAAATTCTAAAATTAGTCTTCCATTCTTATCATTCTATTACTGTCATAACTCTACAGTAGAAAAAAAATTTTAAAGAATTACTCTCCTCGGAGTTGTGCCACTTTCATTTTGAATCTAAAATACATTTTCAAACCGATCATTTCAGTTTTCATGTACACTGTAATGTTTCTTCGATTTATCGAACATTTTTCTCATTTCCTACAAATTCAATTTTATGTAACAACCCTATTTCATCGCGACACCCCCGATATGTTTACGATTCCTCCCACGAATGCTAAGCACGCATGAGCACGACAATTGTCCGCATAAATTCCTACGGAATAGCCGTTCTAAACGAAGGCCAAAGGCTTCTGTTTTGCTTGGACGCGATCTAGAATTTTCGCGTAAATGATCATAACGGAAACGCATGCTCAACACGTCCCATGATCGACCGACACGTACAAGACGCAGATTTAACATTGTTCGTAGTATTCAGAGGGATTATATTTAGCACGTTCGATGTATAGGTGTTACGGTATCGATAAAATATCGACGAGACCTTCTCCGCAAGGTTGCCCGTCTCCTCATTGGAGCTTAACACGATGCACTAAACGGCAATAATTAATTTCGTAATTAACCTTGCGAAATAACCAATAATAACGTTTCACTCTAACGAAGAATTTTAATCCGTGTTTAACGATTCGCTAATTCGCGAATCGTACAACAAAACGAATCGTTGGAAGCCCATGCAGAATTAGAGGTCTTCCGAGCGGCGAAATCCGATAATGCATTCGTTCGTTAATTCCCTTTGAATTATTGAGTGGACCGATAAACTTCTGTTTCGTCCGTTTTTCGAGAGAGCCCTTAGTGAACTACACCAGTGTTCCTCAATCATCTCTGGCTCGTGGCCCACTTATAAGTATTATTTATTTCTGTAATCTCTCTCGTGATTGTTATTTGTTGACAGAAATAACGACACACTATTGTTCACTCGTGATATGAATTTTTAATATAAAACACGCTAGCTTCGAATATGTAACGAAATACAATAATAATATAATATACGATAATAAATGTCTGGTCATTAAAAAATGAGAACTAATGACTGAATTTACTACTTTAAGTTTCTCGTAGTATTTGTAATTTTATATGTTTCTTTTTAATATTATTATATTACTCCCAAAAGTAGCTTTAGGGTTTTGTGTTTTAATAGATCAGAAATGGTATGAAGTAGATACGATTTATTTAATTTATATATTATTATGTATATTAATGTACCCACAACGACAACGATGATAGGTATACTTTGTTATTAAAAAACAAAATCCTAAGCTGACGAAGACGCACAACTGAAATGTCTAATAACGATAAATGCCAGACGTTACATTATTGAAAATCACTGAAATACACTGTAGATTAAAAATTGCTAAAGAATTATTTAAAAATATAAGAGGACTATCTTGGTTTAGCTTATTATACGTGAAGTGTGATTTCATTTTATAATTCAGATTGCAATTTTTATTACACGTATAGATTAGCAGAACTTGTTTATTACAATATATTAAGTAATTGGAGGTCGTCCCAAACACTTTCTTTGTAAACTTTCACAAATTCACACGATTTTTATAAATACAAATTTTTATAGGGAGAATAATAAATGAGAATATTTGAAACGGTTTCAAATTGCTTAATTTGTTTCAGCACAAGCTTTTATCCGTTATTCGCAAATTTTTCTATAAATAATAATTTTTGCAATATGTGGAGAGGAATACATTTGATGATTTTCAGTCAAAAGGACATTATTTCGTATGTATGGAGGATTTATCTGTCTCTCCTACATATGCACAATCTTAAATCAAATGATTAGAGATATAGAAAAAAGATGAAGATTTTTCTGTTTTAAAGGAGCAATGTCAAACTTTCAATAAAATGCGCGTTTAACATTTTACGTATTAGCCACATATTTTTCATTGTCCTCCAAGTTTCCGAACCGTACTTCTACGCCTCCAATAATAAGTCTATTAGCCTAATATACTTTCAATCCAATGTCGTGTATATTTCATAGTCATTTCCAATTTAAAATTTCAAAAAATTGTCCATTCGTTATTTTCTTCGCATGAGGTATGAACTGCGAACATTTTCAAGAAATATGACGCAGCTATTTCTTCTGCATGTCCCGTTCCGCGAATCCATTCCGGGAGAACTTCACTTCTGACGCCAGGAACAATCAATTCTTTGAATGGAGGGTGCCTAAGAATGATCCTCAACGCTATCGATCCAGTCCTAATTAGTCGGCAGCTAGCAGTTTCTTCGTACCGCCACATTTTCCACGAGTATTACTCATAGTTCAAGCACTCCCGCACGCACACATCCTGTAAATAAATTGAACACTCGCGTGCAAAGCGGCTTCGTTTCGGGAGGCCAACATCGGCACGATGAACCGCGCAATTGGACCTCTGGAAACGTAGAGCCGAATGGTCATTGGAGAGCTTCGCATTTAACGAACGCGCACTTGCTGACTATTGGGTTCAGATACGTCACTGAGAACTACCATTCGTTGGTATAAATAGACAGCAGGTAAAGAGCTTGCTACGAAGATTCGCGAAAGCTTCGAATCCCTCGGTTGAGTACGTTTTACGTAAAACGTACAGTGGGTGTAGAATGTATTCGTACATCGATCGATTTTTCCAAAAAACTTTTGTATGAAATTGTAGTTTTTTAACTTCTTCTTTTATAATTAATGATATTTTACATATTCTTGGAAGTCTCTAAGATAGATATAGTCCAAACAACATTTATTAGTTAATATAATTTGTGAAATTAACAAAAAAAAAAGCGAAAAGTGAGTAAAAGTATAGAAGCATTAAGTATTTATACGATTCTTATGACGAACCATTTACAGTAGAGTTTGTAACGTAAACACATTAGTTTATTGCTCCGTACGAATTAGAAAACATCAAATTTCCAGGAAAGTACTTTTAAAAATTGGCTCTGATAGAGGAATTGAAGAAGATCCCACTTCGATTAACTAATAATTTAGTTAATTTAACGCTTAGAATAGTTGCAATAATTATAAAATCAAAAGGAAATCCCACGAAGTATTAATTATTTATAAATTAATGTAAATTTTTCTTTTTTTAATCAAGTTTTAAAAATTAAACAGTTGTGCGAATACTTATTGCTTCAATATTTCTATCGTTTAATTTTTTTTTTCTTGTTAATTTCGCAACTTACATAAATAGCTATTTTTTTTGTACTCTATGTATTCTAGAGATTTCCTAGAATATATAGAATGTCATTGTTTATAAAAAATAAATTAAAAAATTATAATTTTACATATTTTTTTTGGAAATTGATCGGTGTACGAATACTTTCTACACCCACTGTATGTACGTATCGTAGGTTGAAAAAATTAAATCATTTTAGAGGGCACATGCAGCTATCACAAAATTTAAGAATTTATTTAAAAAATTTAAATACATATTTTAGTGCAAGACGAAGCGTGGTTTTATAGTACACCTATTGAACTTGATATATAAATTCTTTTGTTAAGATATATTTCAAAATGGCTAAGAAACAGTAAATCTACAGGAACGATTTTCTTCGGTGTCTCATTTTTCAATTTTTAAAATAATCATTTTTTTTTAATGTATTAAGGATTATCATATATATTGTATATGTAATTGTTCGTTAAGTTCAATACTTGTACTGCAAAGTTACTGTCAGTTTTGGATTAACGTATCCATCTAAATCTTGAAAAAAGAATTTTGAATTTAGGCTATAATAAGTGGAATATTCTATCACATTAGAAAAGTTTAATTCGAATTGTTGTTACTTATATTAATGATGGCATTACTCATAAAGTCAGGAATGTTGAAGTTGTGGCTATATGTGAAAGCAGGAATGTAAAAATTGAAGTTATTTATTGAAAGAGGATTGTCAAAGCTGAAACTATTTAATAAAGCAGAAATTATAAAGTAGATGTTATTTGTGAAATGAGAAAATTTAAGGTATTATGAAAGTAAGAATGTAACAGTGTAAATTAATAATGAAAGTAGGAATGTTAAAGGTAAAATCAACAAAGTTTAAAGTTGAACTCGACATGAAAGTGATATAAAATCTTGTTTTCAGAAGAGTATAAGAACCTGTTGGTTGAAACGCTGGACAAAGGAATAAATGTTTAGAATAAACCAATATATGATATTTCCATGTATCATTTATTATTCGAATCAAATTGTATCCATCTTTGGCCCACGCAACGTGCTATAATTGGTTCAAACTGTTGTCGTACGAATCGCAAAAAGTAATTTTTAATTGCTCGAACGTGTTTCTACTCGCGATGTACCGCTACTCTCGTGTTTAATTAATACCGTGGGGTTAGTCGGAGAATGCGATTCAGTGACCTGAAATAGAGGGTGTACTGTCTGAAGCGGTACAGATTATTTTCTCGGAAAGTATGAGGGTAGCAAACTGTTTTTTTATTTGATACTTTGTCAAACCTGTTTTTGGTAAATTAACGAGGTGCACAAAATATAGTTTTATGCGTGTTATTTAACGTGTACCCTTTAATTGCATTTGGAGTCAAACACGAGGCACTTTATATCTAATTAAAACAGATCTTCTGCGGACAATATCGACGGAATGTTTCATGAGAAAATATAAGTTTTGTGTAATTCCATGGTTAATTGGTTAACCTTGTATTTAAACAATTAATAATTTTAAAGACATACAAAGTTGAAAAGTGGTGTCTCTGTGGCTAGTAAGTATTAGAAAATAATCTGATTGACTTCAGTGGCGTTACCCGTGACTTAATAATATTTCTATTCAGATCTTGTGATTGCTCTTCAACATCCAAACTCTTTACATAGTTAACATTGTTTCAGAATAACAATTAAATACTTTTTTAGCAACTGAACTGAATAAGTATTTTATCCCCAAACTTTAGATGACTGTCCATTTAAAAAAGAATATTTAACTAATATTTTTTTATAATATATCTGTGTATCAACTTTGATGAAACTCGAAGATAGTCAACTAAGTACTGTAAATGTGTGACTAGAAGCTATCGGGGATCGAACTCTGGTTTATTATCTTCAGAAACTCAAATATGTGCACTACTGATTGTACGTCTACCTACTTTTATGAGCTTGGTGTATCTGTTCTGTTCGCTATATAATTTCATGTGAATCAGAGGTGACGTTATCCCGGCTATGCAAACTATCAAGAACCCAGGGGCTATGTAACAAAACTCCTGCTATGGGCTACCCACGCTTTCACACTATCGATGTTTCCTAAATGTTGCAAAAGTCACTCCCACGGATTCGATCCTCCTCGACGGACTATTCAAATCTCAAACAATTGGCTAATACGAAAGACGATTCCGTCGATATACAATAGATTGCTCTGCTATCGTTATTTCAATCCTTTTGTGACGGAATAGTCAATTAGTGGAATATATAAATACACATTTATACATTTAGAAAGTTCTATACTCAAAGATTTATTAGAAAATATATAGCAGTTTTGAAAAAAGAGGATTTTTAAAGTAAACAATTCTGAATAACATAAACATCTTTTTGTGCAGTAATCAGTTGAGTTTAAAAACTGTAGCATTATGTTTTAAATATTCCACTTATTTCATTTGATAAATATTCCCTCTCCTAAACTCGAGGAAGCAATTATACGGAGTGTTCAAAAAAAAAAGCATTCAATATTTATATGGTGTATAGGGCACACTGTACTGAGTAAAAAAGCTTTAGTAAACATAGGTCTAAAGGTCACCCGTTTCTGAGATATAAACATTTTTGTTTGCTAGTATCATGATTGACTTATTTGCTTCCATCGCATGCGAAACACGGGGTTCGGTCAAAGGTGGATTGGACGTGGTGGACCAGTTGCATGGCCTCCTCGATCCCCCGATTTAAATCTTCTGGACTTTTTTTTATGGGGATATTTAAAAAGCCAAGTGTATTCCACGCCGATAAATGACTTAGAAGAACTACGTAACCGAATCCACCATGCTTGTCAAATAATTTGACAGAAATGTGGGATTTTCGAGAGAGTTAGCGATTCTGTAAGAAGAAGATGCCAAGCGTCTACAGAAATGAGCGGTGGACACGTGGAAAATCTTCTATAAATATCGAAAACTCAGTAGTAAGTAAATCATGATACTAGCAAACAAAAATGTTTATATCTCAGAAATGGTTGACCTTTGGACCTATGTTTACTAAAGCTTTTTTACTCAGTACAGTGTGCCCTATACGACATACAAATATTTTTGAACACCCTGTATAAATATGATTCTTGAATGTTTGCAATATATTTTTGTATAATATAACTTGCATTACATATTGTGGTAAATTACTGCAGTGATTAATTTTTCAGATCCTGAATTTTACGACCATTTACCTTGACTGAGAAACTTCTTTAAATAATATTCTTTATTCAATAACTGAAAATCAATGAAACCAATTTAATTTTGAATGAACTGTATCTCCCAGATGAAGGAATGTTTATTCTTTAGGAATCTTCTTTAACAAAGTTTGGGAGTCATTGGTTTGGTAGGATTAGGAGTACAGGATCAGACATTGAAGTCATCGCGACATCGCAATATGATATCAGCGTCTACAAAATTGTAAGACTTAAATATTGAAGACGTGAACCGTCGAAGAGCCAATATTGTTGAAGTTATAGTTTGACCAGTCGATATCGATACTTCGTACTCAATTCAGGAAACTTCTATGATGCTACGTCAATCGTCATTATCGATTCGTGTTATGTGAATGTCATGCATATAGTCGATATCATCTCCCATAATTCGAGTATTCTTCTAAAGCCTGCAAGGTTCCTCTCCTTTTCGTTCTCTATATAACTTTCCATAGAACTCCATAGAACTTTCATTCTTGCATCGCCCAGCTGATTTTAGTTTCATTCCATCTTTCGTCCTTTCGTGGCGAGGCGAATGGCAGCACGGTATACGTACTGTACACTTCGCAATCGTACGGTTGAAAAACTCTCGTTTTGGAATAAATATTTAGTAGTAGATAAAAGTTAAAAAATTTGAAAAAAATTGAAAATGTAATCCTATGTATTTTTCCCCTTCCTAATTAATTAAATCAACGGGTGGACTGTGTGCCATTCTTGGTTTATTTGGTATCTTCTATCTCTATTGATGTTGTTCGGGTTTTTAAGCATTCTTAATCCTTCACGATATTTTCTGTGACGGTATACCATCAGATGATTGCATAGTTTCAGCTCATTATACCAATGTTTTTCGAGAAAGTAATATTTCTGAACATGAAAAGTTGAGAAAAAGTAATCGTAAGATATTTTTCTATATTTTAATATTTATTGATTGGACCAACTAAATATTAATTTCTGACAGTAGTTAAATTAATTAATAACAGGACTTATTATTTAATCAATGATGGGAAACATGATTTTGCTGTGATATTAATGTTTCACGAAATATTTTGTCGATGGATTCAACGAGCCTTCGAATTGAGCGTCACCCGGTTCTTGTTCGCCCTTCCCCTTCTTTGCTTTGAGACGCACAAGCGAGCCGCGACCCTCGACCGACACAGGTATTAGAGGCGTGAGAGCTCATTCTTCGACGATCCTTCGGTCGGTATGGATCTTGCGATCGCGCGTCCGCGTCTCGCGTCCCTCCCATTTTTGCTTTCGTAATTTCCCTTAGTTATCGTAGCTTGGTATTGGATGTGGGTATCTTAATTTGGTTTGGTTAGTTTTAAGGCATGCGTGTACGAGAGTCTGTTCTCTGTTGAATAATTATTAATCATTTGTTCAATTCTTTTGTTTGTTCGTAAGTCCATATTGGACTCGCAACATCGTTCTCCACTTCGGTTACTATTACTTCATGTGATAAGTGAAGTGACCAACTGTGTAACAGGAGAGAAAGGTCGGTTGTCGTCCTCCTGGTGGATCTGTATTCGAGAGGAAGACAATCGGCTCCTCCGGATCAGTTCTCTACTCCCTGTATCCCGTCTGGTGTAGTCCAGGCTCCCGGCATAGTGCAGTAAGTCCAAAGCGCAGTGAGACGTGTGCAAGTCGGGTCCTATCGTGGCTCCCAGATGGATGCAGGATGTGGAGGACTGATTCGGAGGCGTAGGTCGTCTTCCTCTCGAGTCCAGATCCAACAAGAGGAAACGGAACTGACTCAGTAAGTCCAGTTACATGGTCGCGTCGTGTCGCAATTCCCATTTAGCTTCCATTTAGTTCAAATAATTATTTGGCAGAGTCAGACTTAAACTTTGGAAATCACAAAGGGAGTTTGCTTTCTTTGATTTCCACGGTTTCGTACTTAGTATTAAACTTGTTGACTCTACGTAGAGTATGCATCTACGTATGTATACTCTATGTAGAGGGAGATCGAAGGAACTTTGATTCCTTCTATTCCCGGGTCTCCAATCGCAGCAACCTCCACGTGGTGAGACCTGGTAATCGGTATTATTCGTGACGAACAATTCATCGTCGCGAATAATATCGAGCTTGTTACGGACAGAATGTAACAAAAAAATAATAAAACATAAAAAAAGGAGGTTACAGACGATACCATTTAATACCCTGTCATTTAACGTATATCATTTAGTATATTTACGATACTTCCAATGGGGAAGTAGGCGATTTCAGGCGCTGACGGTTGGAGTCAGTAGTTCACGGGTTCGCCCATGACTGAAAGCCTTTACGTGCACGCGGGAACCCGTGGCTGTAATTTGCCGTAACACCGAGAGTACAAAACTGCTTGGGAGTGGCAAATGTCGCCGTAACAACAGCAGCTAACAACTGACCGGGAGTGGTGACTCCTTACCATAGCACCGAGAGACCATGCTGCTCGGGAGAGGTAAGAACCGGGCGTGGACAGGGCAACTCGACCGCGACCGGAAGGCTGTCTGCGAGATCATAAGCGCCCGAATGCAACGCATCGTTTGATCATGTCGAATCTTATTGTTAGATGGGTTTACTAATTGCCGCGACGAGTCGGCGAACTGTTCGCGTGTGGAGATCGGTCAAGAAAGTAAAGCCGAAAAGTCCCTCGCGGGGCCTTTTGTGCTAACGTTCCGATAGCTCGCATTTAGGGAAGAAATATTAAACGACACCGTCAAAGTGCAGACCGCGCCCGTTTGACGGCAAATGCCGAGCGATCATCGGCGAGCAGGCTTTGTGTCTGGACGCGGAGCCGCGAGTCGGCCGCGAAAAGAAGAAACCGCGCAACAATAACCCGAAGGAGGACACGTGTCGAAGGAGGATACGTGCCCAAGGCACGTGCCGAATTCTCGAAGGTTCGATGGAGTTTTGGTAGGAGACTCAGGAAGGGATGGATATTATAAAGCGGCGAAAACGGAGAGTTAGCATTAGCATATTAGCCATCATACCAAACAGTCAGATATAATCGTGAAACCGTCGCAGAACAGAGCTAATGGCTGCGAACTTGTAATAAGATATTTAGATATAAAAAGTGTAAAGTGTAAATTATAAATTGTAAATTGTAAAGTGTAAAGTGTAAAGTGTAAAGTGAGATTAGATCTAGAGATGCGGTAGCGTCTCGGCGCCAAGTACATGAAAAATTATCCGTCACCGCGTATGTATGGCGTTGGAGCTACCACGTATCTTTTACAGGAGAGATGGTCCATTCCAACCTAACCTGAAACTTCTTTCATAAATATCTCAACACGCCTGCAATATTTTCTAAATTTAAAGGCATTTTTCTAATGTAAACCGCATATAAGCTTTCGAATAAAACCAAAATCAATCAAATCGATCCACGAACAACTGAGATATCGTAATATCATGTCATGAATCTGTCAGAAACGGTATTTTTCGTATGATTTTCCCGTCGTCAACTCTTAGCCAATAGGAGCTAAGCAAAAGCCGAGTGTCATTCGTCGACTCTCGGAATCATTCGATTCGGCTTGGCTCGTCGGCCATCGAGCGTCGAAAGTCGAAACAGATGTCATTCTTCATAACCTGTCAAGTGTCAAAAGTTTTTACATTATTGCATTATTAATTATATTCATATCAGCAAAATGTTTTCAATTTAGACTTTTTATGCAGGGTTTAATAACAAATTGCAGCCAGTGTTGTAAAGTGTTGATCAATCTTGACTACAAGGTAACTTGTTAAAATCTGAATTGCCAAATACCTTTATTCACACAGAAAACTGTTTTTAATATAGATCCATACCACCAAAGTGTTTTGAATTTAGACTTTTTATGTAGAGTTTACAGAAATATCAATTTTATTTTTATAAATTTAAAAAAGATTCTATATAATAAATTATTTGTAAAAAGAAGTGAGATCCGATAAAAGACTTCAAAAAAGTAAAGAAATTACGCCAAGTACATGAAAAAGTGGAGGACTCGAGGAGTTATCATTGAAAAATAGAAGATCCCCATAAAAAACTACAAGAAAATAGAAAAAGATGTGAAATCGAAATAAGCTCCCAGATGATTTGCCTATATTTCCGCGGCTTGGAAGTCAAATGGTTGGCGTGGCCAGGCAAGGTCAAAGTGTCGATGAATAAGAATTATTTTAAAACGCAAAACAATGAAAGTGTATAGTGTGACTCATAATATTGTCAGAGTTTTAAATTGACAAATTATCTGGAAGTCTGTGAGAGAGAAAGTATAGGTATTAATGATCTAAGAATGCCTTGGCTGGCCACGCCAAGCATTTGACTTCCAGGCCGCGGAAATCTAGGCAAATCATCTGGCAGCTTATTTCGATTTCACATCTTTTTCTATTTTCTTGTAGTTTTTTATGGGAATCTTCTATTTTTCAATAACTCCTTGAGTCCTCTACTTTTTCATGTACTTGGTGTAATTTTTTTACTTTTTTGAAGTTTATAATATCCATAAATACATTTGGAACATTTCGAAAATTACCGTTTGTTCCTCTAGATCACTGAAATATCACACTGTGCGGCGCCGACGGTCTGATATTAAATCAATACGGCCGATAACAACAACATACAAGTATCCAATCTTGTATACACTAAAAATATAAGATTGAAAAACAATTTTATACTCAACGTATATTTTAAAGAACGTCAATTTTAACAAAGTAGTGCCTTAGTGGGCGGTGTTTATTATTAATATCGAAACTCAGCCATGATCTTTTCCGTTACGTATTTTCCGTACATATTGATTTAGTAGATACTATATACAATTGGAATAAAATTTGATCTATCTCTTCTTTAACGAACCCTAAAAATTATACACCAATGTTTACTAAAACGAGAGTCTATTCAATTAAAATTCTTTACTTATTCTCTGCTGGTGGGAAGTAGAGATTGCTTACAAAATTCAATGAGCTGTGTAATACATTTTAATTTTGCATTATTTCATGTTTAAATTAGTGCTTTATATTCACAACACTTTATATTTAAAAAAATATAGTTCACTGGTAGTTTGTTTTAATAATGCATCATCATGGTTGCTTCTTAATGAGACAATTAAAATTGAAGGTACGATATCTACACGTGTATTTCACATTAAACACGCGTTCATGACTCCAAATAACAGCTTGTCTCCAACGCAATTTATTAATTTATTACTTCATATTCAAACCAATAATATCGTCATTCTACGCGTGATATTTACAGCTCATCGTTTCGGAAGAGTTTATTAAAACAATCCATATCGCGCGTTTATGGATTTCCTGTCCAGTTCGACGACAGAAATATTGAAACGCGTTGGCGGAAAAAACTTGGGGCTATGCACGTGCGGTTTAGCACTCAAGGGGAACTGAGTCATGATTCTCTACAAAATTCACCATCTGGCCTGGCATATTGCTCCGTATTCTTTCCGTTTCTTTCTGAATTCTTCATTACGTCTGAGCCATTTGTTTCTCTTCTTCCTCGATTGCGAACAAAAAATTTAGATCTTACCACGCTTCCCACTTCCAGCTTTCGTAGAGAATTCAAATCTCGGAGTCTCAAGTGATGTTGAACAAGAATTTTGTATGGAGCTATTTACTTTGCTCAAGATAAATGATTAAGCGAAGAATTAAAAAAAAAATTCTTTCATTTTTTTTTTTGACAGTGACAAGGTACTTTGTAATTTATCATTGTTGTGTTTTCTGGAAGATCGTTTCAGGAAGCTGACATATGTTAGATTTGCATAATTAGTATTAGAAAGTATCTTAGAAATTATTATTTGAAAATTGATAAATACACAGGACAGCTTTGAAGAAGAAAACTTTATAGAATACTTAAGAGACTAAAGATTTTTTTAAATAAACTTCACCAGTACTGGATAGTCTACATTATTTTAAATCAAGAAAAGCAACAATAAGGTTGGTCAAAACTTTGTCATAGATATTAGATCACATTTCTTAAGATGATGTAATAAAACAAAAATTAAGGAAAAATCCAAATAGTAAATATAATTACCAAGATGAATGATCATGTTAAAATTTGTCTGTTTATGATGAAACACTTATATACGCAGAAGTTAGATAATAAATATTCGTTTTGCAATCATTATTTTATACTGCTGACAAAGTTGCAGGTCTTCTCAAATGAAATTAATAATGACAAATACTAGATTATATTTTCCATGCAATGATACGTGACTTACTTCAAATAATATTCATCAAATTCAGCAATTTTTTAATATGAAAATTTTCTATTAGGAAATGAACTATCATCTGCACAAATTTCGTTAAAACGTTTTTATAATTTACGGGAAGGTTTCCATAATCGAAATTTTGCCTTTGTTAGTGAAAACGTTTTATTAAACTCTGAAAGTTACAATAGCAGTAGAGTTTTTTTTTGTTATTCACGATTTTTGTTTACTATAGAATCACATATAAGGTTACAGTACTTGAGGCCCCCTCCATGCGTAATATTTGCGACCTACTTCTCTGCAAACTTTAAATTTCGTCGTAATTCCGTGTTCACAATTGTTTAGGGAAACAAGAAAAAAGTAATTCAGTCTTTCCAAATCGTTTTCGCACCGCTTTAAACGAAAATCGCTAGCAAGGTGAAACTATTGACAAAACTATCCAATAAATGGCGAATACGATGAGTAATTAAGAGTTGTGTGATTTTCATGTTTTCGATAGACATACACAGTCTAAACAAACAGTTTCCTTAACAAATCTTGTTGATCTGAACAAAAGTGCAGCTCCAAATAATGTAAACAGGATAAAATTCTCATATCTATTACATTTTTCATAGAAACGAAAGATCAACCATATTCGTATTGTCGCTGTTAGACCTTTGTTTTTATTTTTCAAAGGTATTCGTTAAAGTTGTACGTGGAAAAAGAATTGCTGTTAAGTGCGTTCGTATGAAATATCAATTTTCTTGTTCAATTTGTACGTCGTAGTATCATAATTAAAGGATATCGAGGTTAGGATTAAAAATAGCACATTAGTTGCAACCCCATCTCTTTTGCACATTTATCAGCACGAATTCAACATGTTCATTTTCTATGTATAGGTACATAATCGTGCAATAAAAACGTTAAATAAATAGAAATAAAATGAAAATCCATTTGTTCTTTGTTAACTATTATACATTTTATTAAAGAGGGATAAGTCTCGTCAAAATGTTTGTGTTAGTTCTTGATAAACATTCTAGGTCTGTTATCGAACACTTCATACTTTACGATACAAATAATGAAGACTTTCAAAGTAGTTCTTTCTTTTAACGAACGCGAGTTGAATACATTTTGTCACGGAAAAACGCAAGACCTTGTGCAACAAGATTGATGATAGAAAAACGCATAATCGAGTCGACGAAAGAATCGACTTGGGAAAACTCACACCAGTCGTTCTGATAGATGGAATTTTTCCCCTCACTCTGGTTTGTGGTAACTACTGATGGGATCAATCACATCGGGAGTGCTGATGGAAGAAAGAAAGATCGATCCTGGAAGGAGTTGTGACCCGTATATGATCAGAAATTTTAGTTAGTCGCTAAAAAAGTAACTTAAATCATTGTTGAACTGTAACAGATTTGAAATTTCTTAGAAATTAAATACTTGTGAACTTAATTACATTATTATTTTTCAGTGGTGCTGTAAAACGGTTCCAAAGGTGAAAACGCCCCTTTAAAGAAACTTCAATTTCTCATATTTTTTTTTGCTGATATATCTGAAATTACAAATATAGTAGTCTGAAAAATTTTTGTACGAAATGTTACAGTTGTGAATTTTCTATGGCCCTACGATGAAAGATTTTAAAAAATCTTCTTCTTTCGAGTATTGTAATTCATATTTTTTCAAATCATAATAATGGACTACGTAAAATATAATCAATATCTTTTTAAAATATATAATAAATAGTTTAGCAAGTATTTTTGCAAAGATTGTACCGATCGTTTATTATTTTTTCATTTTTCGTTATAGTATTTTGTTAAAATAGATTACATTAAGAAAGTAGTCATGTTTAGGAAGAATTCAAAGTAAAAATAATGTAAATACAAATTAAAGTAAGCAATTCTTGTTTCAATAGATTTAGATTATACCATAGCAAAGGAAAAATAATCATATCTGACCAGTAGGTGGTAAAACAATTATAGAGTAAAGAGGTAATGACTTGGTCTTACGAAAAAAAATTTACGTACAAGTATCTTAATTTGAAAACATAGGAATTGTGATCTAAAATTTCATGCTATAATGTAAAATACATCATGATTAAACTTTAAGTAGTCCAATGTCATACATTTGTCGATGAAATTGGCTAAGCGTTTTAAAGATATATGTAGACTGTCCAACTAATTATGTTTCATTAAACGTAGATCGTAAAAGCGACATTCTATACGCACCAAGTCTAGGCGTAATAATTAGCCAATACAAGAATTATTATTAAAAATAATAAAAGGTCTCCTACAAGGGGCTTTAAGATTGTATTTTTTAATAATAAAATACGCCTGGAAGCGTAATCACGGTGAACACTCAAACAATATCAGTTCTTACGATTAATAGTAATCACGTGCACTTTCATTTAAAATAAATAAATTTAATATATTCTATTTTATTAAAAAACAAAATCCTAAAGCCTTTTTTAAAAAATCCTCTACATATATGCTTCGACCTGTGGTTTAGGTTTACTTTGGCGTACAAGAATATAATCTCGAACAGTCATACAGAAAATAGTCAAAATGCTAATATTATATACAAACCATAAGGTTAGAGTTAAAAACAATATCTTTAAAAAACTTCTCGTTTTTAATTCAGTTTTTCAATTCACAAACATTAATAGTAATTCAATATTGGCAATCACCATATCATCCTGTTTACATTACCGAATTGTACCAATCGGAAAGAATACGTAAATTATACAGGGTGATCTAACGATAAATTTACGCACGAATTTACGACGAGGTCGGATGCGACAAGAAAACGATGATCATTCCATTTATGCATGCGAAATCCCTGTTATTTTACCGGGTAATTTCAGGCCCCGTGCGATAAGTAGGTTCCACGATAAACGTAACCTGCACGAACATTCGTACGATGAGTGCGTATGGATTTGTGTGTATGTAGGTATAACTGTACAACAAATACAATACCGGAGGAATAGCGTGTATACAGGGTGTTTACGTATAAGTCCGGACATACGCAGGGTGTCCATTCCACAACAAATTTCCAACAAAAAATTACTCTTAGACATTTTCTTTGTGTCGGCTTATTCTCGAGTATTTTCACTTTTAATTATTTTTCTGTGTTTTCGAATTGACACTCTTTAAACGACCATTACTCCACTAAATTACACTGCAAACTTAAAAGTAACTACACCATATAAAACCAAAATTTATTACGTAGGTTTAATAAGTGACAATTGTGACATTATAAGTGACAAGTGACATTGTGAAAATTTTAAGAAATTTCACTTTTTCTCTATACGTTTTTCGGTTTTAAATACATAGTTGTTTGGCGAGCACTCCTCGGGAAAAACTTCCTCAAAGTCTCAGCTTTTGAATGGTATTGTCAAAAAAAATTCTACAGTGGTATTTTAGGGAGAAAATGACGTTTAAATCCAGAAAAGCGTGGGTTTTTAGGTGAAAATCGATATTTTTCAAGAAAAATCGACTTGTCGCTTTAAAATTAGCTTGAAATCGGATTTGATGTATTTCTTGGTGACACTCCCGAGTCTCCCCAATTAGGAAAAAAACTGTTTTTTTTTACACCTCAAGGTTTTGTTTTTTTCCAATAAATTATTTTTTTCAAATTTAGACTCTTTTATCCGATCTCCTGTGCCGAAAATATCCATATCATTTATTGGTACACTGAGATAGATTTTGATTAAATAGTCTCTAAAAATGAAAATTCTATGGATACATGTTTAAAAACAATTATTATTCACCTCTCACTTAGGCTCTACACGCGGCTGGGAGAGGCTTGAGGTGTCAAAGAATCGTTGTTTTTTCCTAATTGTGGAGACTCATGAGTGTCACTAAAAAATACATCAAACCCGATGTCAAGTTAATTTTAAAGTGACAAGTCGATTTTTGTTGAAAAATATCGATTTTCACCTAAAAACCCGCGCTTGTCTGCATTTAAACGCCATTTTCTCCCTAAAATACCACCGCACAATTTTTTTTGATAATACCGTTCAAAAGCTGACACTTCGAGGAAGGTTTTCTTGTAGAGTGCCCGCCAAACAAACCGAAAGACACAAGACGAAAGACGAATACAGAAAAAGTCAAATTTTTTAAAATTTTCACAATGTAAAGTGTGACCTAATTCTTCACTTATTAAACCTACGTAATAAATTTTGATTTTGCATCGGGGAGACGGAAAATTTAACGCTCCTTCGAATGGTGTACTGGTTTTCAAGTTTGCACCGTAATTTAGTGGAGTTATGGCCGTTTAAAGAGTGTCAAGTCGAAATCACAGAAAAAAAATTAAAATTGAAAATACTCGAGAATAAGGCGACACAAAGAAAATGCCTAAGAGTAATTTTTTGTTGGAAATTTGTTGTAGAATTGATACCCTGCGTATGTCCGGACTTATACGTAGACACCCTGTATATATACGTGTCAGGTAAATGTTAAAAGATTATCTCTTTTCGAGCGATTATCGCCTTTCTCTTTCTCTCTTTCATACGCTCTCGCACACTGAGATGAAAGGTCTTGAACCGTCTGATCCTGGATCTCGAAGGGGACAATCGAACCCTCCATTGCACGGAAGTTATTTCATATTTCAGGCATACTTGCTAAGGAAGAATAAATTATTATATTATTGTGCACGAAATTCTCAAAATTAAAATTTGACTGACTTTACACTCGAGAACTAAAATGAAGTGGCTTTTTATTCCTGAATTTAGCATGCTGGAATGATTCACGTAAAGTTATGCTAGCGGAAATAAAGATAACGTTTCATGTTAATCAAAGAAGCATTGTAGATAATTTAACTTTCGTAAGAATATTAACTCTCTCTAACACCGTTGGGAGAATAAAAGGAACTATTGTGAATCTATTAAACATGCTATGCTAATAAAAACTAATACTGTCTTATCATGACATCATCGAGTGGCTAGATCTGCAAAGCTATCTTTCGCACAGGATTGATTGTATTTTGTCATTTTACAAATTCAGAACGCTCGATTATTAAACTCCCCACTTTCTATTTTCAAAGATCCACTAGTGTGAATGTGAGTTAAGCGTGGGTAGTTTTAGTGTTTATTACTTTTATCTTGTTTCCTGTGGATTTGTCATGCGATGGAGGGTCAATCCCGCCAGAACGAAAATAAGGTGAAATTCGTGCGCGATTACAGCTCGACCTTGTACAAGTTAATTACTCAGCTACGGTTTCGGCGTTCCCGAAAGAACACGTGGAGCGTTACACGACAGAGGCGAGTATATATAAAATATAACATACTTTTTAGAAGCTAGAAGATCACATAATCTCACGAGAAATAGAGTTTCTGAACGTTGTGCATGGCAAACATCTTTTCTGTTCTATTTTTCTCTCACTCTCCTCGTCGACGCTTACGTTCTAGAGTACATAGACGAGGATTGCGGAGTACCTCGGACGATAATGAAAAGTACTTGTCGGTTCACTTGTCGGTGAAATTAGATTCCAGAGAAACAGTTCTAAGAATTAGCGACTCTACTTTTATTGCTCACGCGTTGGATCAATTAATCGAAAAAAACACTTTCATCCAAGGTATTCCATACGTAGGGACGATTACAACTTCGTCACATTAGACTAAATTTTTTGCTTTTTTTTGTTTCTTTTAGTGGCTATTTGAGAAAACGTTAACGCAGTTATCCTTACGGATTATGAATTTACATGCTAAATGTAATTCTTAACTTACATTATAGTTCGCATGAACGACGCTATTAGTGTGTCTGTAATGAAAATACAGAATACACGTTTAAAGTGTAAAATAATATAAACAAAACGACGATTACCTTTGTAGGGATATTATAGAGATTGTAGATGTAACTGAGTATAATTTCAGATTAAATATAGAAAAATTGTATAAATAACAAATATAAGTATAAGTATAAATACTTTCCGTATGCTGCATAAGATATAGACATAACTTTAGGGGTGTATTCAACGTATAAAAAAATAACGAAAATTTTTCATATAGCTGTTTTCAAATTCAGGTAATCGATTTTAATATCATAATTCACTATGCAAGTGATGAGTTAAATCTCTTTTTTACTTTTTTTTTAATTTCCAAGGACTTAATAAAAAGGTAGATTCAAAATGCAAAGGAAACATCACAGAGAAAAATATAGGGTTAGAGCCAAGGTTAGACAGAACAATAGTTTGTATGAAATTGTTTATTTTTCTACGTGTAGAATTCACTCGTCAAGTTACGTCTTTATCATATGAAACACATCCTTGGAATATTACAATCATATTATAATCAAACACTGACAAGAAGTCGAAAAATTTGAAGACAATTAAATATACCACGAAAATACAAACTTTTTAATGGTAAAGGGACAAAAGAAACTTGCAAAAACATTGCAGAGTCAATCGTAAGCGTCGTCGTTTCGAAATCTTAAAAGTCTTCAATGTCCCTGTTTATAAAATAGTTCGGCGCAGTAGCAGCAGTTAAGTACATCGGGTTGAAAACATTAAAACTTTCCTCTGTGCGCGCAACTGATCGACAAAAGTCAGGAATTATTGCGGAGGAAGCAACGAACCGTAAGTAAATGTAATCTTTACACACATTAGCGATCGCTGAATCATCGAAGATCGACAGCAGTTCATTGAAAGATTCGCTGACAACCGAATGACACGAGAACAAATGAAAAAGTAAAGTCAAAATCTATTGGGCTGTCTGGAAAGTCCATGCCGATTTTTAGTAGGCGGTACAGGTCTGAATATATATGAATGGCTGAAAACAAATAACATATGTACATTCCTTAACAGGTGGAAAGGTTGTGGAACAAGATGGTACATATATAATTCAGTAAATATACATCAAAATTCAAATATGTCTTTGAATTTTTCTTAAAAATAGGCATGAACTTTCCGGACAACCCAATACGTAAAATTAATATCTCTTAATAGAGAACACTCAAAGTAATTGTATCTACGATCTTTGAAAGAGACCTTTCTAGTTTCGAGCAAGAAGTAATAAACTATTAGTGACGTTTTTGGTAAAAAATGGAGTACAAGGTAACAAAAGTATTAGATCAAGAATTTTAATCATTTTTTATGTCTCCTGGTTTAATGCTCTTACTATTAAAGAAATATTCCTTTATTTTACCATTTGGCAAACGATGTTCAATTCTCCGAGAAATTTTTGTCTGAGACATTACTAAAACAATTGTAGACCTATACGACAATTTGAATAATAATATTACTGATGGAAGATTTGAAACTAACAATTAGTAAATAATAAAGTTTCAAAGAATTACTAATTATTTCATAGCCAATTGCTCCTTAAACTGGTTTAAAATGGTTTTCTTAGACGTTACAAACACGCTTTAGCAATCCGACACATTTCGTTGTATATATACATAGTGCTGTCAACTAGTCAACTCAATACTATTGTTAGAGACACTAAGAAATCAAATATATTTACGAATCACTTTAAAACTACATTTAATAAAAACTCAAGATATATGCTACAACATTCAAAAAACGAAAGTTTAGATTTTACAAGCAAGTCAAAAATGCAATTGAAACAACTGGAAGAAAATGAAGAAGAAGTGAAACAGTAACTATACCAACTATCTTGTGCTCTAGATGTTACTTCAGATTTACATGAAAAGTGAGTAAAAGTATAGAAGCATTAAGTATTTATACGATTCTTATGACGAACCATTTACAGTAGAGTTTGTAACGTAAACACATTAGTTTATTGCTCCGTACGAATTAGAAAACATCAAATTTCCAGGAAAGTACTTTTAAAAATTGGCTCTAATAGAGGAATTGAAGAAGATTCCACTTCGAATAACTAATAATTTAATTAATTTAACGCTTAGAAAAGTGACAATAATTATAAAATCAAAAGGAAATCCCAAGAAGTATAAATTATTTATAAATTAATGTAAATTTTTGTTTTTTTTTAATCAAGTTTTAAAAATTAAACAGTTGTGCGAATACTTATTGCTTCAATATTTCTGTCGATTAATTGTTTTTTTTCTTGTTAATTTCGCAACTTAGATAAATAGCTATTTTTTTGTAATCTATCTATTCTAGAGATTTTTGGGAATATGTAGAATGACATTGTTCATAAAAAATAAGTTAATAAATTACAATTTTACACAGTTTTTTTGGAAATTGATCGGTGTACGAATACTTTCTACACCGACTGTACGTCATGTGCACAATATTTACTTTTGCTTTATGCGGTATAGTAGAACTCTTTGAAAAATAATCCTAATATTACTACGAACTTCTCCTCAACTTAACGAAAAATAGATTGGGACTGCTTATTCATTTCTTCTCGTGTACACGAACCGTTCTGGTTCCTTTGTCGCTTCGCTCGTCAAACTAAACATGGACGACTGTTTCCATCGAGTGCTTTGAATATGAAAACGCGCGCAAACCAGTAAAAAGATTGAAAGATGTCGCGCGTAGAAAATTCGCACCGAAGACTGTCCTATCAACGGGCCTAAATTATGAAACTGTTTACACAAATCATTCGAACGGAAGATTGGACTTAATTACGCGTAATTACTTCTCTTTCGCTGTACTTAAGCTTATCGGCTTACAGTTAGATACTCGTAGATATCTTATTAGAAGAAAAACTCGTGTGTACCGTTATTACTATATTATAGTGTTTTTTTTTATGTATATATATATATATACTTGTATATGCATTATGTTATTTATATATATCTTCATATTATATATAATTATATCACTGCACTAGGTGAACGGGAACAAATGAAGAGATTGCATATTCGTCGGATTTCTTCTCCGTTCACCTAGTGCTCTGCTGCTTTGTAAAATACCTTACAACTGTTCATATACGTAATAGATGTAACTTTTTTTGTAATAACTTTAAGTGGACCCCAACGGTAGTCGAACGTGCACGCCTGTGCACCGAGAAGATAATTCGACGACCGAATTAATGAATATAATGAGTGCAATGAGGTATGGAATAAACTGTATGTAACGATGGAGTAGAATTCTCAATTTTTCTAAATTTTTTAGAAGTGTACACAATTGTATAGAAATATGGAGAAACGTATCTGAATTTTGATACAAATTATACATATTATTTTATGTTACGTTTATCAAACATTATATCATATTAGAATTTACCTAAAGTTACTGTAGATATATTACATAAATTATATTGAAAGTATTTGTTTCGAAAATGTATAAGTTATTAGTTACTATCATTTTTTTCAAATTATATTAACATCGCTGTGTATAATCTATTTATCGTATAGCTGATAAAAATTGATGGAAGGAGAACCATAAAATGAAAATATTTTTAGAGACGTTAAGAAATGAATAATATTTATGTAAATTACACAAATGCACAGCATATGCTCCATATTTGCAATTCTCACTTAGATATTTAATAGTACATTTGTACTAATATTGTACAATTCATGTACATCCTAAAATCACCATATAAGTAAATGATCTTCAATATTTAATTTTCATTTGATACATACAATATATTTTATAATTATAATTCAATTATCCATTATAATTATAACAAATTTTATTTTATATATAAATTTAAGCTTTTCATTGAAGTGTTCAACATTGGCAAAAATTTGTTATATCTTATTATGGCCTTTGCCTGAGAAAATACCATCATACGCTTTTATAAATTCAACTTTGTATAAATTATTACTACTAATTCTTTTAACACATTATTAAATGAATTAGTTAAATTTGAATTTCAATTCTTGTATGAAAATTCATGAATGGTTCACAGGTAGAGAAAGATTTAAATTTACGTGAATCATTTATGAGTCCTTAAAAAATTGAGAAATGGTAAAGTACATTAATCCATATTGAAGATTTATATAATGACTAAAAAGATACTAATAAAAATTGTTGCACTCAACATTATTTACATTTGGGACATTGTTCCAGCCGTCTTTGTTTTCTGTTACGGTTTTTAAAACATGATAATTTCCTGTGATTTCAGATACTTTAGAATGTCGACATTTTCGTGTAGTTAATCACAAGAAACCATTAAATACTCTCACCGTTGTTTGTAAAGTTTTCCATACTACAACTATGTATGTAATAAGCTAATGTGAGAATCTTCCCGATACACAGGCACAGAAGAATTTGTTTAACTGTTTTAGTATAAATATTGCAATTGTAAATAGATAATTTAAATATTTCTTACCCGAAAGACACATCTAGATCGCATTTACGTTGCGCCGTAAAATCTTTGGAAATACTAGCTACGGTTTTTCTCGTTTAGAAAATTTTCCTCGAAAAAATAACATCAAAGTTGGGTGCAGGTGCTGAGTTACATTTATCGACAAGGTGTAAATATTCATAGCGATGCTCGTCAATTCTTATGTGGTTTCGTATCGTCGTTCTACACTTCGTTTGTTTCTCTTTTCTTTAGTCCATTTTAGTCGAATCGAACGGAGCATCGATTTACGTACAAGGCTCTTCGAGAAAGATACAGGTGAATAAATGTGTAGTTTGTTAAGGAGAAAGCGTTCAAGAATTAGAGTAATTATAGCACTCTCAAAAACGAGTTAAAAGTTGTACTGACGCTCAGACTAATTTTAGAGACTTATAATATGGAGGTATCAAATACACATTGAAATTAAGATTAAGAATATTGGAAGGATACAAAATATAAATTTTCTATATACATAGAAACAAAATATAAAAGAAATAACTTTTTCTTTCAAAGGAAGACAATGTCGTTTTCTTTTTTGTTCAAGACAACAAGTTAGTAAGCAGAACGTGTAAACTTACGGTTAACACAATAAATATTTCCTTCAAACAGAGTTTGTCTTCATTAATTTTACATTTTCCACTCATTTCAGCGTACAATATATATTTAATAATTCTTAACCAGTTTCTCCCAACACTCTGCACATTAGCAAAGATCATAAATGTGTCGCTATTTCTTATCTGTGAACAGGCATGCGACCATAAAACTGTCTCCCATCTCGAAACATATCTTCTGAACACTAAGAAAAGGTGTTTTACACGGTCAAGTAAGAAAATCTTTTGAGAACGAGTTCACAGAGGAAACAAAATTCTCAATTCGTCTAATGATCATCCTTGAGACGCAATATCTTATATCACATAACTACATCTTTGTATATTAAAAGTTGTAAATCATACGATTGAACGGTTTCTGTAAACGTCTAATTGGTCGAGACAGAAATTCATCAACAACGGTAATGATATATACAAAAACCAATCCGATGACTTTCGTACGGAATATTGAGGTGTTACAAACGTTTCATCCATCATCGTTTGAATCTCATTTTGTAAAACAATCGCGACACGTTCTAATAGGCCTTGTACACGTACAATTGGTTGAGAACAAAAGCTCTTCGGGAAGAGCTAAGTTTGGGTTGCTAACTGTTTTTAGAAAGAATGCTACATGTTCTCCCACTGTTAAAATGCTGACGTATTTAAGAGTCATAACAAAATGAATTATTGTAAGAATTCGACTGTTATTTTTTGGAAAGAATAAAAGTGTAAAATGAGAGGTAAACGTAATCTCTTGTGAATAGTTAATAATTTTTGATTAAAATTCCAATTAAGATTCCAGCATATTCATGTCAATGTTCCATGTTTTATATATATTAAATGAATCGTCCACTGCACAAGTCGGTTAACTCCACTTTTTGACAAATCTTAAATTTAAGTGTCAAAAGTACTTTATATAGTAATAACTTTTTATATTTAAAATAACTTTTTTGAATAATAAAGATTAACATCATTAAACGACAAAATTTGTTTGACCATTGAATAATAAATAATTTATTTCAGAGGCCATTTCATCGCAATTCTCAACTTTTTGTTTCATAAAGTTAATCGATTTGTGAAATAAACGGCTCATACATGAATATATTGTAGACTAGTTATCATATATTTAAAAGAAATTATGCTCCTTCGTCATTTCTCACTTCCATTGTTCCTAAAAAAAAAAAAAAAATAAAAAGCTCTTATGACTCTAAAATATACATTTTTGTGTGAGGCATAAATAAGATGGACATTTATTGCGATCATTTTTATAATGGATGCAGTTGGCAACCCCAGTTTGGGTACACCTATCCAAATCGTCTTTCATGAGTAAATACGAAGTGTAGCCGTTAAATAATTTCTTAAGTTTAGATTGTATAAAAAGAAAGAAGGAAGAGTTGTCCCATCAGACCAGGAACCAGTCCTCGAACGTTAGAATAATATTATAATTGTGGGACTTGTCGTAGCATAGATGGAATATCGAGGTTGAACCAGGAACAGTACTTTAGCCGAACCTCGCTTCTTTTGTATAATTAATTATCAACATATTACTTTATATGTTTATCTTATATATACACTATGTCATATCTGTGCGATAAAGACGTCAAATAAAGTAGAATATCAATCTTGAAGCTATGGCAAGTAGTAGAACAGTAGTACCTCGATAATTATACAAATTCTAATTTCTTCTTCATCATCATCGTCGTTTCTCTGTAACTATCGAAGTTGATAAGAATTTTTAAATAAATTAGTATAGTATAAGGTTGTAAGAACAAATGCTCATTTAATAATGAACAAACTTTCGTTCCCATGTAGAAAATACTAATTCAATTAATTATAATTAGAAGTAGAGACGATTAGGCTTCCCAATAAGTTTTACGCAATCTATTTCACTTTTGTACTAACTTTACGCAACGATAGGGAAACTTACGATTAATTTTAATTCTCGCAGATAGATGTACCCAAACTTTTGAGTGATAGCGTCTATTTCATCGTGACACTGTTGTGAACCTTATGAACTGTATTTTAACGACCAGCATCACGAATGTGCTCTGAACGATCAAAAAAATGTCAAAGGACAATTTATTTACAAGAAGTGCATTCACAAACAAACGAGTTAACGCGTGGAGTACGAAGACGTTCAGACTATCATTTCCTGCTTTCGAACAATTTTGTAACGACATTCGAGAAACCATGGTTCGATAATAGCGAATATTTTCGTTCGAGGCCTCTGCGTGCTCGAAGTACACGTGTCACCTCGATTCTCGAGAGCGTATTCTTTTGATCAGTCGCTACTAAATTTTCAATCGAAGTCCCTGAATGTCGAAATTAGAATCGATAACGTAGAAAAACTTTTACAGGCTATCGATGGATAGAGTTCCCTTTTCGTAGACACGTTTCGAATTTCGTTTTGTTTGACTGTTCCTCGTTACCGTTTTGTCTCGAAATTTATTCGTTATATAAAAATCTTTTCTTGTTTGTACGTGGTTTGCTATACCAACAAAAAATCTTACATCGATACAAATATCACAGGTTATCACAAGCAACGGATACGTTTGTCGGCTAAAATTTATAGGCCCACGAATTGAACGTAATTTAGCAAGAGGTTTGTAACATCAGTGATTTCTGGAATTCAAAATATGTCTACGAAGTTTCATCATAAAATCATCGACGCTAGGCCAATCTTTGTTGAACTTGTAACATTTTAACATCGTATCCTATCGTATGTTTGTTTCGTGTACATGGTCATCGCGTACCAAGCTATAGAACAAGATAGCATCAAGAATAGAGAATGTTCAGAGAAAGATTAGAATATGATTACTGCACGACGTTATAAATGCAACAGAACTGACCAGAAGTTGTTGTTCACAGATTGGCATGCAAAATCATACCTAACATCCATCTTCAATTGCTGTTGAATTCGACAGCATCACTCGATGATCTCAATAATTTATCTGGATTTGACTGCTCTTCTTAAAACCTCATCCTCTGCTGCTTTGGCATTCTCAATATGGCTGCCTTCTTATCAATTTTTTTCATAAACTCATATTAGCTATATCCTCGTTTCAGTGTTCAACATTCGTATAGTCGCACGAGAAATATATGCAGATTTAACGTATCTATTCTATGTATATAACACGTTTTTGTACAGAGCTTTCTTTGGTTTTCGAAAAGAAGAAACTTTAGTCTTTCATAATGATAACGAACTGGTTTTGATTGCGTGCAAGGTGTTCGGCGTGAAGGTTTCCTTTCGTTTCGTGCATCGGTACAATTTTTTTTTTTGCGTGGAAGAACATTTCGTGATCAATGAGTTCCTTCTTAGAACCTCGCGAACGGTTAAGAGAAATCGCTCATTCTCTGGTTTTTGAGAATAACACAGACTATCACGTTGATATACAAATTAGATAGGGTAGAGTTGCCATAATCGTGCCGCTGAAGATATTTTATTTTATATTTTTTGTTTGGGATCCATTTATGCGAAAATTAACATTAGAAATTGTTGATTAATATTTAAGAGATCTATTTTTAGATGTGAAACGTTTTACCAAGAAAAACTTAATTTGTTAAAAGCCTTTTCATAGCATCGCGTAGAAAAGGTAGAGTTTAATTAATCGATTCTCAACACATCATACCTGTCGGGGTGTTAGCTTATAGTTCCTTTAAAAAAAAAGTACATTTGTATATGAATAAATAAAGAGTATGGTTAAGAAAGGAATTATTTTGCTATGTAACACATATTTGTATGTGTACAACAAATAAATAGAAGGCCATTGAATACTCGTCTCAAAATTAAACACAAAGTTCTTGTTTTTAATTATCGAGCATTTTTTATTTTATAATGTTTTCGACTCTGTATAGTAATAATGATTAAATAATGCATATTTACATTAATGTAAATAACGTACGTTGATGACTGAATAACGTATTTATGCTGATTTGATAAGATAGAGTGGAACGATAACCGATTTTATGTATCTTTAATACTCTCCCATAACTTTCATGAACCCATCATGTACCATTTATGCTCATGATCATACTTTTTATACGTGGTTCCCTGCTGAGGAAATAAACCCAGTATCCTTTATTACGACAATGATAATTTATGATCCCACTGGTGCAATTTGAGAAACTTTGTACCGATTCGATTTGAGAATTCCGATGACGTTTATTTTTCATGATATCTTTTTGTTAAAATATAATTCAAAATTCAGTTAAAATTCAAAAATTAAAATAAAAATGTAATTCATCCTTTACTGTATTTTATAATAAATATACTTTTACACAAACGTAAAAATTTGGAATGAAACTGCACTGCTACAATTTTGTGAGTTATTTAAATGTGATCAAAAATCGAATGAATCCTACCATGATTATTCGATACAGTTTTGACAGGTGCAGAAACAAATATCACAAATTTTTAATAGAACTGACGTTGAACCTCGCACGTTCAACCTGACATAATCAATATGTTATGCATTTTATTACCTTTTCGTCTTTATATATTCAGTTTTGTTACGGTGCACTGAACATGGCAAATAAATACAGGATAAACCCTGTCGAGTTTTTATCCGCTCTTTCCATTTTCAATTATTTCACATATTCATCGCCAGATTATGTTTACATCCACAACAAATACAGAGATTGAAACGGCACGATTTAGGTGACTCTTTCCTATGAAACAAGCAAGTGAAACTTGTCCTGACTTTTTGACTATTCATGAATGCTCCATGAATTTTCTGTTCGACGAGATTTTTCTGGAAATCAAAGTCGATCGGTGATATTCCATAGCTTCGTGAAAATAGGGACAAAAGAACTCCGAGGAACGATTACTCGTAGAAAGGATACGCATTCTTTTTCCTCGATACTATTGCGCAACGCAATTTCCATGCTCGCGTAACCATCGCGTAATGTCAAAAGATGCAATGCGTTTCGCGCACCCAGCGTGATATCAGCGCCCAGTTGAGAGTTTTACCGCTGATATCGAGGGCAGATAGAGCTCGAACACCCCGCAGACAAGATAGAAAAGTGCACTTTCTTCAGCGAACGTTTCTCGCTGAGTACACATGTTATGCATACACGTTGACAGTATATGTATAGTATATATTGTATATGTATATATATATTTTTTTATATATATAGAAAGTTACAAAAGATAAAAGAATCGAGTATAATGTACACGTACAGACCCGTACCAGGAGACGATCGTCTCCCCAAAACGGATTACCACGTTTTTATTATATTTATTTTATTTTATTTTATTTTTTTTTGTTTTTTCTACTTTCCAAAAGCTTTTTCGTCTACCTCGCGATCATCTCTAATTTTTGGTCTGCGTCGCCGTGGAGGTAACTCCATCCAGCGGATGTACTTTCATCGCTGACTGAGACTGGACTCAGCTGACTCTGGCCAGTGGCTGAATGACGTCGATCATTAGGCTTCGTCGGAGTGGGAGCATTGGGAGCTGCGCTTCTTCTTGTGGTTGTCGTGGTAGTGACGATGGTGGTGATGGTGGTGCTGATGGTGATGATCGGTGTGCATTAGGGCGTCGGTTTCTGGCTGATTCTGATGGCCTACTAGGAGGTCCAGGGTGCCTCGTGGAAGTCCAGGTTGATCGGTGGCTGGCGGCGGGAACGGAGTTGCTACAGGTGACTCGGTTGGCAGAGGTAAGCAGTGCAAGACGTAGCATCTCACACCTGCTAGAATTATACCTGGAAATCGAGGTGCCTTTGTTAGATCGATCAAAATCAATTTAACTCTTTACCGACGACTCGCCTTTCTCGCCGGTGAATTGAAATTATACTAATAACACTAGTTTACAGAAAAAAAAAAAAGTACATTCAATGCCACAAATTTTTCCTTCTGTATTTTGGCCTACTAAACTCGAAAATCGCAAGAAAAAATTTTTCTATGTATAGGTCTTTTTTATATGAATTTTTGAATTTTTTTTTCAATTTTTTCTGACATACCTTCACATTGTAGACTATATCTCGAGTTAGAAACGGCTGATTGGGCCATACAAGACGCCATTTTAAAGGTAATCGAATTTCCAACTATTATTTTTCACATTATTTTCCAATCGGTTCAATAGTTTAAGTGTTACGAGCCAATATATGTATATGAGAAACTTTGATTTTTTCGGCTAAAATAGAACACGAATATTTCTTCCATTGGCATGGGAAAATATAAATTGTCAAATTATGTGCAGTTTCTTATTGTTTACGTATAGATCGCACTGTTACGAAGAAAACAAGCTTTTTGTTGAAGAAAATCTATGGATAAATACCGGAGTTAGGAACAATTGAGTAAAGATACAAAAATCTCAATTTTACTCTGTTTTTGTATTTGTTTCCTATTTATATAGAAAACATTTATTTAATTAATTTCGATTAGAAATAATTTCGGCCTTTGCTTTGTCTTCTGTTATTCATTGGGTTCGTTTCTCTGATAAGGAACCAAATGTAGTCTATTAACATTCTTTCATCCCAATATCCTTGATAGCGCTCCTCAATAGTTTTTATATCTTGGTGAAACCTTTCGCCGTGTTCGTCAGTTACATCGCCAAGATTCTCCGTGAAAAAATGCAAGTGAGAATGTAAAAAATGAATTTTGAGCGACATATTTACGTCTGTTGAAATTAAAATTGAAATTAAATGTACAAATTTATCCATTTTGTCAAATCAAATAGAATAACAATATACATTTCATATCCATATCCATTTTTCCATAATTTATTAGCAAATCTTCAACAACTTCCTTATAATTTATAATCTGCCGAGCCACAAGCCCTAAACTATTGAGCAGCGCTATCAAGGATATTGGGATGAAAGAATGTTTGGAGACTACATTTGGTTCTTCATCAGAGAAACGAACCCAACGAAGAACAGAAGACAACGCAAAGGCTGAAATTATTTCTAATCGAAATTAATTAAATAAATGTTTTCTGTATAAATAGGAAAAAAATACAAAAACAGAGTAAAATTGGGATTTTTGTACCTTCACTCAATTGTTCCTAACTCCGGTATTTATCCATAGATTTTCTTCAACAAAAAGCTTGTTTTCTTCGTAACAGTGCGATCTATACGTAAACAATAAGAAACTGGACATAATTTGACAATTTCTGTTTTTCCATGGTGATGGAAGAAATATTAGTGTTCTATTTTAGCCTAAAAATCAAAGTTTCTCATACATATTGGCTCGAAACACTTAAACTATTTAACCGATTGGAAAATAATGTAAATAACAATTGTTGGAAATTCGATTACCTTTACAATAGCTTCTTGTGCGACCCAATCGGACGTTTTTAACTCAATATATGGCCTAAAATGTGATGGTATGTCAGAAAAAAATCGGAAAAAAAATTCAAAAATTCATGTAAAAAACCTATCCATAAAAAAATTTTTTCTTTCGATTTTCGAGTTTAGTGGGGCAAAATACATAAGGAAAAAATTGTGGCATTGAATGTGCATTTTGGCTGTAAACTAGTGTAATAGTCCTATGAATAACATTCTAACGTTGGAACTCAGAAAACAACCCTAGAAACTCAATTTATAACATGGAACGCCTAGAACTCATTCGTTCTAAGGATACTATTTTAGTTCATATCCATCAAAATGTTATTTCAATTTAACCCATTCACTGCCAATTTACCAGATGTCTCGTAGTTCAAATTGGTTGCAAGGGATAAGCTTATAGCCTTTTGTTTCACGATTTATTAAAAAATTTTCTTTAAAAAAAAAAACAAATTCAATATCACTTTTTATTATTAAAATAATAACCTAGGTTACACATCTGTATTCTATCTTGGCGTCAAAGGTAAAACGCTTTAAATTTGGCTGTCAGGGAATGGGTTAAACGAAAATAGACTTAACATAGTATAATCCTTTACTTCTAGACTACTTTTATAAAGATCTACTTGCCAAGATAACAATAAAGTAGACTTATTTATATTTTGTTTTCATAAACTTTGAGCACTATTTAGCAAGTTCGAAAATTGAAAACATGCGTTGTCATATTAGTGTCCCTAGCACTAGTTGACTGTTTAATTCGACTCCTAATGGTGGATACGATTACATTTAATGTCATTGAACAGGACTTCACTAATATAAATCCCTAATTGGTCGATTAGTGTTATTTTACAGGAGCTCGAAGATCATGCAACGTGTGAGACCCATCCCATGTTAACCGTCTCTACTCGGATATCCCTTCTGAGAGGATATTGAAAGTTTGGCATGCTTTGTCATTGATTCTATGGGAGTACGTGAATGCAAACACTTCAGAAATATTTTCTTGAAGGTTTCCATTTAAATGGTATGAAAAAGCAAATCAAAATATGATATATGTACTGAGATGTATAGGAAATGAAATATAAGTAGGTTGTTACGTAGGAAGAAATCGTGATGTATGTTTATAGTGGTGTTGACATTTAACGAGAACAACGAGGAGCATTTATATAAGGAATGTAGGTGTGATTTTGTAATATATCCATTATTTAAGTAGTATAATGCAAATGTTATTATTCTTGTGTACTTTTTTCCTTTGATAACGTGTATTGTAACATTGTATGCTGTATGAAATATATCAGAAAATGTTTCTTAATACAATTTAAAAAGTTTAAGTTATCTTACTATTGCTTCCAACCAGCAATATATAATATTCTTAATAATAATAGAATATACTGTACATGTAGTTCATTAATATATTGAACATACCATGTACATGAAATTTACGTATGTTTAATCAGAAAAAGGTATATGCTTTCTGCATATCTTATGTGAATGGTATATTAAAAGTATTAATGAACGATTGACCACTTTCGTTCACATCTGTTGGAAGGACAAACAAAGTGACACCTTTCCTTGAATTACAAATTCGGCTATTTGTCCAGCTTGGGCCAAAGTATTTTATTAGAATTTAAGAATTTCCTCCGAGTACTTTCACCAAAAGTAAGCAAAATTTTATTCGAATAATACATGATAACTGAAAACACCATGCAGTGATTTATTATCAACGTTTATACCGTTGGACAGTTATCGATACGTGCTTTTGTCTATTCAACGTGAAATTTAATCATTACATCATTTTGTAATTCAAATTTGGATTTTTACCGTATAAACAATGGATTAAAGGATATGTATTTATCATTCGTTACAACCTGAATTACCTGGTATTGTTCGAGATAGCATTGTTTGTCGTTTGTAGTACTATAATAGGCAGGAAGAGTTTGTATTTCGATTACCATCAAACAGGCTGAGAATTTGTATACAATAGGATTTTCATATTCAATTTTGAGCAACTTTGGTTATGCACATTTTTGCAGTCAACGGAGAGATAGGCGAGATATCATGCACATCTGGCGGATATTTTGGAAAGACGCCTAGACGTGTACAACATTCAAACAGACAGGCAGGCAGGCAGGTAGGCAAACAGACAGATAGACAAACAGATGGACGGACAACCAAAAATTCTAAAAATATAATTTTTCACATACGGTACTATTAAATGAAATTATAAATATCAGAGATTTGGAGAAAAAAACAGAAGTATATGAAAATAGAGAATAATGATCCTCAACGGATAGTATTCAGTACGACTACTCTTTCAATGCAACATGCAAATATCTTATAGATCTATTTATATCTATACAAAATTCTGGAAATATTCTTCTTCGCTATGCTATTCCTACATAAACTCAAATATCTCAATTTGAAATAAAAAATAAAATTATAAAACCGCCTACCTTCTTGCAAATTTATGTATTAGGTTGTCCGAAAAGTTTCTTTCGCGACTTACATTCAGCTGTTTTGTGTGGCGGTGTTTCTATAAATAGCTACCTTTATCTCTTATAAGTAATTGATGTTAAAACAATAATAGAGCAAAATGGACGTAATTGAATAATGTAACAGAAAAGATAAAATATTGTGTACTACTTACTAATGCAATGAAAGAAACTTTTAGGACGATCTAACACACGTATAGGTTCGAAATCTTTATTTAGATAAGGGACTCGACCATTTGAGTCTTATGCACTGAGGAAATGGTGCTCACCGAGGAGAAGCAGAATAGAACCCGCCACGAGTAGAGCGAGTCTATGGTCGGTGGTCGTTGCGCCTGGGGCGAGTTGGACTAAACCAACAACTAGCACCACTGCACCCAACAATAGGCACACCACCACTGCGTGAAGACCCGATATCTGTTGAACGACAATGATTTTGTTAAATAATTTTCGGTCGCTGACAGGCATGAAAACTCATCCTTAGGCGATTCGGTCCAGAACTGACGTAATAATTAATTTCCCAAAATCGAACAACTGTTTCACAACTAGACAATCTTCGTCTGACAATTTTGTTCCTCTACATTTTAAATATAGCAAACTATATACAGGGTGTCTACGTATTAGTTCGAACATACGCAGAGAATTCTTCAACAAATTTCCAACAAAAAATTACTCTTAGACATTTTCCTTGTGTCGCCTTATTCTCGAGTATTTTCACTTTTAATTTCATTTCTGTGTTTTCGACTTGACACTCTTTAAATAGCCATAACTCCACCAAATTATAGTGCAAACTTAAAAATCAGTACACCATTCGAAAGAGCATTAAATTTTCCGTCTCCCTGATGGAAAATCAAAATTTATTACGTAGATTTAACAAGTGAAAAATTAGGTCAAACTCTACATTGTGAAAATTTAAAAAAATTTGACTTTTTATCTATCCGTTTTTCGGTTTCAAAGACATAGTTGTCTGGCGGGAACTCTTCGGGAAAAACTTCCTCGAAGTCTCAGCTTCTGAATCGTATTGTTAAAAAAAATTGTGCGATGGTATTTTAGGGAGAAAATAACGTTTAAATCCAGAAAAGCGTGGGTTTTTAGGTGAAAATCAATATTTCTCAACAAAAATCGACTTGTTACTTTAAAATTAGCTTGACATCGGGTTTGATATATTTTTCAGTGACACTCCCGAGGCTCTCCAATTAGGAAAACAACTGTTTTTTTTACACCTCAAGCCTCTCCCAGCCGTGTGTAGAGCCTGAGTGCGTGGTGAATAATAATTGTTTTTGAACATGTATCAATAGAATTTTCGTTTTTAGAGACAATTTAACCAAAATCAACCTCGGTGTATCGATAAATGATATGGAGATTGGAGCACGATCGTTTTCACAAAGCAAAAAATCAATGTTGTCGACGCTGGAGAATCGATAAGTTTTGTTTTAGGAGGCGGACATTTTGAACACTTTTCTGCATTTAAACGTCATTTTCTCCCTAAAATACCACTGTAGAATTTTTTTTGACAAAACCATTCAAAAGCTGAGACTTCGAGGAAGTTTTTCCCGAAGAGTGCCCGCCAAACAACTATGTATTTAAAACCGAAAAATGCATACAGAAAAAGTCAAACTTTTTGAAATTTTCACAATGTAAAGTTTGACTTAATTTTTCACTTGTTAAATCTTCGTAATAAATTTTGGTTTGGTGTTAGGGAGATGGGAAATTTAAGTACACTTAGTTTTAAGTTTGCGCTGTAATTTGGTAGAGTTATGGCCGTTTAACGAGTGTCAAGTCGAAAACACAGAAATGAAATTAAAAGTGAAAATACTCGAGAATAAGCCGACACAAAGAAAATGTCTAAGAGCAATTTTTTGTTTGAAATTTGTTGTAGAATTGACACCCTGCGTATGTCCGAACTTATAGACAAGTAGACCTCTGTATTAAAAGGACACGTTTTGTGTTCCTTTTACTATAGAATTTAAATCATTAAAGTAAAAATGAATAAAAATCCAGTGTACCTAAAAATAAGTTTAGAGAAAAATAACACTAACTTATGTAAGGTTATGCAGCCCACATCGATATGGTTTCAATAGATAATTTAGATCAGGCCACATTTTTAGATGCATTTTTGTAAGTAAATCTGTGATAAACAACAGTTCTTCATCTTCGATTTTTTATTTTATTCTTCGATGAAAGTATTCTCAGGACACTAGTAATTTACAATTAAAATACAATTTCAGGGTTCATAAATATATCGCAAAGATGATTTTGCTCTTCGACTCAACGCGAGAATGCGATTATCTCGCTTAAATGTTTCACGATGCGTTGGGTATACTCACTTAAAATCAATAAATAGTCGCGTTAGCTCGACGATGTTCGTTATTACGGCGTGAACATAAGAAAAGAATTACCTTGCCACAGAGATACAACTCGGGTAAAGGCTCCAGGTGGTTGTTGTGCCCATGAGGACTAGGGGTGGGCGGCGAGCCTTGAGGTGGTGGCATCCATTGGCCCCCTAGGTAAAGCTGGCTGGGGCGTTTTAACCTTTTTTCCTGTCGTTTACGTTCGTGGCGAACTGCCACCGCTGGCATGGCACCGATCATACTGCAAAACAATCGCAGTGTCACCATACGAGGCATGAAAATATTCATTTTTAATCGTGCAGTTGAAAAAACAGCATTAATAGAATAATTTTATACCAGCCTCGAGGACAAACCATTCGAACACACAAAATGGAAACTAATATTTCCAATAAAATATCTTTTTTGTACAAATAGTCCAAATAATTCACCAAGGATAAATTATTGCAGAATAATTTCAAATTTGTAATTCTGTTCAGGAATATTATTACATCATATTTTAATTAATTTTTAGCAGTATGCGCCAGGATGGGCAATACAAATTTTATATCGAATAATTTTTTTTATTTCATTTTTTAAATGATGAACAACATTAGTTTGAGGAAATGACAGGCTTTTAGCATTTGTTATATTGGAACTAAGTTTGGATTACGCGTGCTTATGTTATTTAAACATACATTAGGTATAACCATTTTAACCATTATATATTTTAAGAATTAGGTATAGGTACAGGCATAACATATTTCTTTACATATTTATATATTTTACATATTTTAAAAACCAGGTGTAACTATGTTAAAAATCAAATCAATTTATTTTTCTTAGCATATCGTTTGCGAAATGAAAGAACAAGAAACCTTTTTACCATTTTATTATCTAATTTTCTTTTGCCCTTCATTATGACTCTATTACATAATTGAATTCTTATGCAACGCTCTGAATAGTGTATTTCATTCGTTTCTGATATTTAAGTAATTTTTCATTTTAAAATTCAGTCCATTTCACTCGTTTCTGTATTTCGAGATCTCTCAGTTATATCGAGCAATGTTCTTTCAACTTTGTACTTACAACTTTCATGTCTCTTTTTTGATAATTGCTGTTTCGCGGTACTGTATATTGTTTTATTTGTTTTCTGTGGTTGGCAAACCATGACGCTAGCAGATTTTTAATTCTCAATATTGGAAAATTGTATGTTGAACGCTGCAACGCACATGATCCCGTTTTCCTAACCGTGAAAGGATCTGATGCGTGTCAGTTAATCAGTTCGCTCCAATTTCCAATGTTTACAGAAGATTTTAACGTTTATCTTCTATATACGTCACGTAAAAATGACATATCGTATTCCAAGGGAATGGGTGATGATAACAGGAGAGATTGGTTTGCGTTTACTCGCAATATACCTGATAGTCTAATGGCCTTACCTCAGTAGTATTTATACAGGGTGTCCCAGCCTTAGTGATACAGCGCTCTAACTCCAAAACTATCGGCCGAATGTGAAATTCCAAATATGGAAATTGCATGGTGAAATGGGGCTCATGTTTCAGCAAGAAGGAATTTTTGTTAACTTTGTTATTTAACAAGATATGATGGTCAAGTTTCGTTTTTCAAATGGAACTATATATTTTTTTGTATACCATGCGATAGTACTTTTCAAGACGAATTCATTAAGCTTTAATGTATTTACCCGATTTTTATTAGTTTTCAAGCTATAACGCTTCAAAGTTTGCTAATTTTCAAGGAAAAACCTCGATTCGACGCCGGGCGGTCCCATTGATGCGGTAAGCACCATGGGGTTCTTGAAATCGATACGGAGGGTCTCGCTTGCGATCCCAGGCCCAAGAAAGGAAAACGAGAAAAGTATTGACCGCTACTGATGCATTACTTGTAGCGCCGAAAATTTTCTAGGTAAGTAATACTTTTCCTGTTTTCCTTCCTTGGGCCTGGAATCACAAGCGAGACCCTCCATATAGATTTCAAGAACCCCATGGTGCTTACCCCATCAATGGGACTGCCCGGGGTCGAATCGAGGTTTTTCCTTGAAAATTAGCAAACTTCGATGCGTTATAGTTTGAAAACTAATAAAAATCGGGTAAATACATTAAAGCTTAATGAATTTGTCTTGAAAAGTACTATCGCATGGTATAACAAAAATATATAGTTCCATTTGAAAAACGAAACTTGACCATTATATCTTGTTAAATAATAAAGTTAACAAAAATTCCTTCTCGCTGAAATATGAGCCCCATTTTACCATGCAATTTCCATATTTGGAATTTTACATTCGGCCGATAGTTTTGGAGTTAGAGCGCTGTATCACTAAGGCTGGGACACCCTGTACACTCTGGGTCTAGTTGGTCAATCTAAATAAAACACGTCCTGCGATCCAAATTCTAAATTAAAATGTATATATACTCTAAATTATATAATTAAATTTTAATGTATATGTACTCAAAAATTTATTAAGATTATTATTTATGAAGTTAGAGTTGAAGAATTATGTGAAATCTGTGACTGGATTTTAAATACTATCCTTTCTTTAAAAATTCTTAGTCTATTCGGGTATAATTTGTACAAGAGCGCCCTCATTTGGTATTATAAACGAGGTGTATTCAGATTACGCGTAACTTAATTTATAGTTTACGTTGCACAACGTTAAATTTTAATTGATGGTATTCCATTAATTAAAGCACCAAAATCAAGCATCTACATATTTGATTAATATCGTTAAATTTTGATGCACTTTGTGTTCTAAAAGTACAAAAATATGAATTATATTCATTTATGAAGTTAAATGTGTAGTGTTTTGTATTGTAAGCCGTTGATTAATACTCTATGAGTTCGATAATTATTTAAGTACTTATTTTCTTAAGTATTAAAAACAACAATTTCAACAACCAAAAATATACTCTGTTATTAACTCTAAAATTGACTTAATCGTTTAATCTTTGCTTATAAATGCATCAATGGCTTTCGATTTCTTTCCTTGCAACTCAGAAGTAGAATATGTCGTCCATGGTCAGACATACTTTCTGTTACTACTCCTATAAAGGAATTCGTTATGAATTTTCAACACGAAAACAAGATAAAGTAAACAATCTAAATTTGTATGTACGAAAATGTGCACTTTGAAGTATATCTTGTAAAGTTTCTATTGAAAAATATTCAAAAATGGCGTCGCATTAATTTTGTCTCGAAATGCCATTACATATTTTTATTTGGCCGCCATAGAATCTTCTAGACTACTAGTCCAAATTTGTACAGTATATTGTTGTATATATGGTCTCAAATGTAGAGTAGAATTTTTGTTATACCTTTGTTTACTCGATAATAATACAATTTTTAGTCTTGTACTCTCACTGGAAAAAGAGGAAAAAATAAAAATGTTCAAAAACGATTACGCTATTGTATAAAAATATTCTGTGGAAATTTTTAAATCGATGTCAACTGAACAAATATTATTAACAAATAATGCTGCACCATCTCCCAGTATTTTTCAATTCTACAAGATAGAGATAAATATATAAATATATATACATTTACGTATTCAAATTTGAACATGTCAGATGATATAACCTTTATGTCAAAAGTTTAAAATAGTAATTTGCTTTTAGACGAGTCAATGTAGTTGTACTCCTTAGCCTTTTTATTCGTTACGTGTCAAATTTTGCATATTGAATTTGACATTTTAATACAAACTGGAAAGCAATTTGACCCGTCATTTCACGTTTTCCTACGTTTTATACGCGCAGTCCAATTACATTAAATACTGGCATGCAGAGATGGTTAATATTTAATTCAAATCATAGATACCAAATAAAATTAAACGTATAACAATCTATTCATGATGTTTATTGGATTGAATAATTGTACAGATAACTTTTTATTCGCTATAATTTAAATTCTTATTTTTATTAAATCATAAACGAATAAAAAGTCGTGTATTTTTTATTCGTTTATTCAGCTTTTCATCTACAGAAAAAGTATGCCAACAAATGCCATCGTGTAGCTTGTAATAGAAAAATTGAAACCAAACTGTAGCTTCGCGTTATGTTGATAGAACTAATCAGCTAATGCATCAGCTCAAAAGAAGCCGTTACCATGTGTGTACTTAAAATTTTTGTTTTGTTTGCACAACTCATAGCTGCTTGGCTTAATTTCGATTTATTCCTAGATAGTGATAGTCAGAGTTACTAAATAGACCAACGTAACAATTGAAATCCAAAGTTACATAATTTGAGTAACGCAATTTCAGTCACTACAACAAAATTTCTTCTGAACTATTATTAAGCTAGCTATTATTAATTCCATTACTGAAGCAATGTTTTCACGAGTATTCGTACTCATCATGTGCATTAAAGAAATTTATCTGAATTAAATAATAAATTAGACGTTTCCAAATAAATTTTGCATTATCAATAAATATACACACGTAAAGTTTATTCATTTACATGTTTATAATGGAATATTCATTTGCAAACGTCAATCCTGTCATTTATTTTAGACTTTCTTCAATGGAGATACAAGATACAAATACTTATGGGACTGACTGTATGCTTGTTTCATTATGTGGATAAAAGTCAGCATAAATGATTGATAAAAAACGTAAATGGTTTCTGTAACTTTCCATGTGCAATTCGGAATTATAAAAAATGCTTGTGCTTTGTAAACCTAGTGTTAACTCTATTAAAAATGGAGAAGATACCTTCATTAGTTTCTAACAAAATAACTCGTACCACTTTATACAGAATATATCGTACATAAGTGCTTGTGTCTAAGTAGTGTGTCTCTATTACTTATTAATCAAGCTCGCACCGATTCTTTGCCAGTAATTTCACACATTTACTGAAACTCGTGACTCGAAGGTGTACTTCTGACGCGTCGTGTCGTTCAGACTTGTTTCGCCAACAAGGGGGCGAATGATCACGCGTGGCGGTGGATTAATTGCCGCTGAAAACGTTGGAACGGGTGTCTCGTGTGAAATGGGTCGATTTTTACAAAACGGTCATTTAACAATACGGAACGGCGGCTGTACTTTCGGCGAGTTCGTGAACCAAGAGACGCTGTGAACTTTGGTGACCCCAGGTGACCCCAGGCAACCCCGTCGGTCGATACGTCACTACATCCACCTCGTTCGCCCGCTGGGCTCGCCAGGTCGCTCGAATATACGCGAGTTCCATGGGGGTTGGGCGAATCGACGGTAAAAGCAAGCCTGCGATCTTCACCCAAGAAAGAGGCACTCGTTTCTTCCTCCTGTTACGGCAGGTTAATATTGTGTGACTGACCTGATCTACCCTCGATAGATCTGCGCGCGCGCACGCCAAAGGGATTGTTTTGGTTCTACGAAACGTCGATCAACGTTTCAAGCACTGGTAAACCAATTACTGGTATTTGGAAAGTGGAAATCAAGGATTAGTGGCAGTCGAGGATAGCGTAGAATTTTTGAATTTGACGATGTATATGGAATATCTAACAACATTATTAGCATATTTATTATAATTCAACCTTTTACTTTACTACGAAAAAAAGTGTACTGAGAATCTACATACAAGGTATATATCTGTCACTGCAGACTTTTTGGATTTGGCGATGTATATGGAATGTCTAACAATATTGTTGGAATATTTACTATAATTCAACCTTTTATTTTGCTACAAAAATAAGTGTACTGAGAATATATGTACAATGTATATATCTGTCACTGCAGAATAAGAAAAGAAAAGGTTTAGGATATGGCCTGCCCTCTCAAGTGTCATTGAGGACCTTTCCCATTATTTCCTAGATCCTAAACAGATGTGTGAAAACTGCAGTGGATAAAACTAGAAATTCTTCTTACCTTTTACTTATAACGTTTAACGTTTGTCTGTTAGTCCTGACCAGCTCCTCGTATGCAATAAGAGTATGATGTTATATCACTTCAAAAAGAATACGTGTATTTTCGAAAGATTAACTCTACTTCACAATACAAATAATTCAAATGAATCTCGTAAATTGAAGTGTATGTAATATTGCCAATTGTTTTAACAAATCTTCATAATCAACTTTTCTTAAAAATTCACCATGACCATCACTTCGAACTTCGAGCATATATGTATATGGTAAATAAATTATTTTGTGCACGTAACGTTACAGAACTTTGACAGATTTAACCCTAAAATTTTCGTTATGCATTAAATTTAAAATTGAATTAACTTTTCGTAACAGTTCGTATGTTATTATAAAAATAAAAGAACTCATTCTGTTCTAGTATGCATATTTAATAAATGTGTTGAACCTCACAGAAGGACCTATGAACAATGAACAAATAAATTCATTTCTTTTTATTGAACTCGTAATCTGACCAAAGATATAAATTTTGAAAAAGATCCAAAAGTATGGATTGAAAGGTTGAAGTTAAAAATGACCTGTAATATTATAAATATATTGCTCTGCAAAGTCCACTGTTTTCATATGTTTCAATAATTCAACGAATTATACCATTTTGTTAAGCAGTTTAATTAAGCCGTCATCGAAATCCTTTATTTATCGTTGGTGAGCGCGGTTTTGTTTCAGCGTGATACCTTAAAAATTTAATTTTTAACGAATTTATAAATGGTATCCTGTTTTTGTTTCGCATGCTGTCTTGACAGCTATCGCAAACAAATGATTCGTGGCTGCGAGAGTTAAAGCACAACTAGTTCTGCGATTTAAGAGTTAAAGCGACTGTGTGGAGCCAACGAAAGGATCGATTTGAAAGACCTCTCACCAGTTGCTTTGTCAAGGGGAACACTGGCTCCTCTTGCTTCGTTAGCCGGTGGTTCGGATACATAAAATTCGACAACATTGAAAGTAGGGATGGAATCGAGTATATCACATGAATTTATATCAACAGTATTATCTACAGTTAGACAGTGATTATTTCGTGATTACTTTTGTAAATTTTATTAGTAACTTTTTACTTGTAACTAGGTTTATAATTTACTGTCATAAATAACTGTATGTGTGTCGCAGCGTCGACAGTCTTTAGCGACGATTAAACGACGCGTGGAATCAGTTAGGATTCCTGAACAAATGGATATCAGTGGACTGTAACTTAGTTAAAAATTGTTGAATGCGAGATTGTATTTTCACTAACAGACTTTATTCGGACGTTGTGGTGTAATGGCTAGTTAGAGACAGAATGAAAACGCTTCTACGAACAGTCGAAGTAGGCGTACAATTTTTGTGTGTTAAGGGTGAGGGAAAACAGTTTCTGATTGGTCTATTGGTTGGCTAAAATTCGGGTGGAAATGGCAAATTACAGTGACGTGGACAGAAGGTCTGGGTTTTCCAAGTTGACCGTAGCAAATAATAAAGCCAAGCCAATACCTCGACGTGAGAAATGCAAAACAAAGACTTTACTGCTAAGGCTAAAGGTTCTGGCGACCAGATGTGAGTAGTAATAAACGAAATGATTCGACGGTACGTATTGATTCCTTGGGTCTTTATTGCTGCTACAGGTAAAGGGCCTCACAATAACTAAAATTAAATATATGGAAGTAATCTTCATTGTTACACATGATTATATATCATTCTAAACCTTATGTTCCTTTTTATTATTGTACATATATTTAATGTGTTTCTACAAAGAACCTAAAGTAAGGTCGAAATGTAGAATAATAATATTATATTTAGGAAAAGAATTTTTCCAAGTAGTTAAAAAAAAAATCAGTAATTTGTAACCTTTAAAACTAACTACCTATAATTATTTATTAATCACTAATCGTGTTTAACTATTCGTTATTCATTAATTGTGTCTGATTACCGATCAGTCATGATTAATCACACTTACTGATTATTCAGGAATAACCTTAAATGAAAGAAAGAAAAATTCATCTTCTGCTATATAAATTTCATTTCACCCTTCGAATAAAAAATGATTTGCCAGTTATTTATACGTCTATGAATTAATTAATACTCAATCTAAACGATAAGTGGCTGAATATGCAGGTCTGTTGAATGTCTCGATAAGAAAACATTATGTGCTAATTTTATACAACTTCCTCAGCAAACTTTACATAGACTGTTTTCATTGGGCTACCAATCTGCCACTTCACGTAATAGAAGGTTGATAAAGAAAACATGATTGTCATGCGTTTAAATTGTCGATGCGTTTGTTAGTCTAATCCTTTGCAGATTTTATTTTTAAATAAAAGCGACTAGCAACTTCAAGACTATTTTGTAGTCTCGTTTCTGATAATTTAAAGTGTTTTTTTTAGAAAAGATATTTACATAACAGTCATAAAGAAATTACTAGTCGTCGTTAATATTTGATATCGTCATACTTCGTTCTTTGATGAATATACCATGCATATAATTATTTAAATAATTTCAACTAATATTCTTCTTCTTCTTTCATTGAGTAAATAGAAGAATGGTTAGTAGGTAATACCACATTTCTCTTTTAGTACTAAGAGCAAATTAATTCTGTAACAATATCCTCCATTCTTTCGTAATGAATCCTTCTATTATTTGAACTTTAATACCAGTCAGTGTAGACTATCTTCATAAACGCATGAAAAAACTAAAAACGACCTACATATGGTAATTACAAAAATTACATAGAAAACGGCCAGTATTCAAGAAAGTTATTTAATGTTTTCCGTTCATGTCAGTATATTCACCGCTGAGCATCCAGAAAAGATTATTTTTCATTTTAGTATGAGAGGAAATTTTCTGTTATTTTTCACGTTTTCATACGTTTTTCTGAGTTTTGAAGAGTATCAATTTAGTTCAAATAGGGGAAGGGTTGTTGGGTCAGTCTCATTAACCGATTCACCAGCGAACTCCGAATGAATGGCCGTTTTATTTCCATTATTATTTCTGCGATAATTGGTAAAGAAATTATTTGTAAAAACGTCTGGCAATACCTTGCTATTGTGCAAATTAATCTTGTACACAATATAAGTATGTACAATGTACTTATGTGAATAATAAAGATGTGTGTAAATAATATTGTAATAATTATTATTATATAAACATATATGTAATCATATGTTATATAATAATAATATTAATTCATATTATAAAATATATTTATTGTTCACATAAATACATACTACATACTTATGTGTATTGTATACAAGATATAATACATGATTACATATATGATTATATGATATTATATAATAGGTAATTATTAATTATTATTATTATTAAGCGTTTTTATATACAGTAGTGCTCAGAAATAAAATAGCAATGAAAAAAAAATAATAATGTATCGGCAACTTTTAGTTTTGTATAAATTCGGAGAAACAGGACAATGAAAGGCAAGTAAATGGGAAATTGGCCAGTATTAAAGAAGTAAATTGCTTCTCTTCCACTGAATCTCAGCCTCGCACTTTAGCAGAACCTTTAAATCAGATCCTCGTAAACCATAGCCAACATGTGGCTTTCCCTGTGGTTTTATGTGATGCCTTCTTCCCTTTTTTTCGTTTTATACGACGTAGGGCCCGCTGCTTTCTATAAAACAAATTAATGGGACAAAGATTCTCATTGGCGAAACAGTAGATCCACCGCAGCGGGTTTTCAATAAATTGCATGCTAGCTCCATCTTTACATATTTTTTTTTCCAGGAAGCAACGACTTTGTCTTTCTGGAATTGAAAACGTATTGTATATTCTTTTCTTTGAAGATTCCTCTATTTCGAACCGTTGAAAGTCTCTTACGTTAATGCGAAATCCGAGATGTCTTTTCAGCGTAGCGCTGTATAACGATAAAGATATTCAATAGGTAGAGAGGAATAAAATATGCATTATATAAGCATACGCAGCAGAACTGTAAAAATAGATGGAATAACGACGCGAGAAAATTTTTATCGTTTATCTTTAAATTTTGTGCTTCGAAATGTCATTCGGTCAATCAATACAATTCCCAATCTGCGCCCCTATGAACCTATGAGCATTGCTCTTTATACGTTAATTTCTAACTTAAAGAGCATGAGATTAATTCAATGACCTTTTTAGTAAGAGTAACAATTGGGTAACTATACATTTATATTTACATTATTCAGCAAAATAGGAATCAAAAATAAAATTAAGATGCAATATTAGTAATCACTTGTGTTAAAGTTAGTAAGTTAGTCTTGATTGTAACAGTTATTAAACGATTATAAACAGATGTAAATAATAGGTATAATTTTTATAATTACTTTTAAACTACGTGGTTAGTTACAAATCCATCTTTTCCTCTTTCTTCTGGAAAATGGTGGCTGAGAATAATTTTTTTCAGAAGTTAATGCCAGTTAAACATATTTTACACAAATTTCGAAGTTCAATTTTTTTTTTATATGTATAATTTGAAGAACTACTTTTGTTCTTATATAATTACACTTGAATTTCTATATTTTTTTTTATATTTTAAGGTGACCAATACTTACGATACCAAAATTAATGTATAGAAAATTTACTAAATATCAATGGTATATAGTTCATTGTTAAATTACTCATAAACTGACAAAAAAATTGTTATTTAATACAGAACACATCTTCTTTACAACACTTCGACTCATTACAATTCAGGTCTACTTAAAAATAAAAAAAAAACAAGTCATTTTAAAAATTGAAATACCAATTGTTTTGATTAATCTTTATTTAACGACTGAGATTCCGGATAGAATCAACCCGATGGAACGAGGAGGAGCGATAATGACTGCCAGTAAAGAACATGGGCGATCCTTCGCGGTCGAGTCTGCATCTGCGTGAATCGTTAGGGCGATTCACGGCTATCAGGCTACTCAGTGGGGGCATGGCTTGACCATCCCCTGATTTCAACAGAAATCGCATAAGGATTAGGCCCTGAACTAAAGGTCGACCTCGGCGCGGGAAGGCCCAAAAGCCGACCGTGGCTGCAAGCCAGCAGACAAGTCCGTTGGGAAACGTTTCGGGTATACACAGTGTACAATTGGGATGTTTTGGAATAGAGTGCGAACAATGCGCGCAGACAGTCATTTGGGGCGCTTCCTCAACTTCCATCAGCAAGACAAAGATGTTGATGAATTTAGTACCGCGATTGCTATTCGGAAATCGTAGAAATAAGTCTTTAATGTTTTTATTCGGGCGATGCGGAGAAACAGCGAAAGGTGACAATAGTTTACGGCATGCTAGCGAAGCGAGGCTGTTTCGAGCCGATGGTTGATATTGCCGGCAATATCCATGTAGGGTTGACCGTTTATGAGGTCTTTAGAATTTCGCGTAGTCCCGAGCCTCGGCGGTCGAGCATGCCGTGGGCTTGGAAAAATCCATGAGTGGCTTGGGGCTTTTCGCGAGACGCCAAGCGACCACCTACCCTTGCTCCGCGATACCGTTAATGGGAGCGCGGCGACTGGGGTGCGCGGCGACTGGGGTGCGCGTGGGAACCGGGGCGCCCTGATTGGGCCTTGGTCCCAAAACCAGGGCCAATGGGCGCGCCTCTTGGACTCGACGAGGGTGGCATCTGAGGTGAGGAGTGGTGGTGCGAGGTATCTTTGATTGTTACACGGCGAGGAGAACTCAGATTTCGATTTGTAGAACTCGAAGACGCACGAGCGATTAGAGAGAACATTAATCGTTGTAGACCTTGCTACCTTATAATAAATTGGCATTTTACCTGTTTCAACGGAGAATTTATATCGTGTCCACTTTGCTTCCCGAACAACCACGTTTACAGACATCAATCCGAAAATCAAAATTTTCGATAGCATTTTGGCATATTTGCTCGTTTAATTCACCAATTTCATTTCTAATGTTGTTTTTCAGGTCATGAATTGTTGCTCGTTTGCTGGCATAAACTTTACTCTTCAAATAACTTTAAAGAAAAAAATCTAATGGGGTCACACGATCGAGGTGGCCAGTTCACATCACCATTCCTTGAAATTAATCGACCATTGAATTTCGATCGCAATAAACTGATGTTTTTACGCGTTGTGTATGACGTAGTTCCGTCTTGTTGAAAATAAACATTGCTTATATCGATTCCATTTAATTTCGGTCATAAATAATCAATAATCATTTCATTATAACGTGCACCATTTACTGTAACTGCATCTTCATTTTCGTTTTCGAAAAAGAATGGACCGATTACGCCTTTCGACCAAAATCCACACCAAACAGTAACCTTTTTTGGATGAAGTGATTTTTCTTTATGGGCTCTTGGATTTTCATCTCCCAATATGCGACAATTTTGCTTATTGACGTGTCCATCCAATGTGAAGTGAGTTTCAACGCTGAAGATGATTGCGTGAAAACAATGCACCAATTGAACGATGTTCTAACAATCAATTAGCGTAATTTCTGCGTTGCAAATGATCACGTTCTTTCAATTATTGAGTTAATTGAATTTTGAAAGCATGCAAATGCAAATTTTTATGCAAAATTCGCCACAAACTGCCATAAGAAATACTCAATTCTTGAGAACGACGTGGAATTGAAGTTGATGGATCATTGGCAACACTTTCACGAACAGCAGCAATGTTTTCATTCAACCGAATTGGTTTTGGTCTGCCAGACTTTGGTTTATCATGAACAGATCCAGTTTTACCAAATTTTTTAACCAAATTTCTAATTGTTTGCTCTGATGAACGATTATGTACGCCGAAAAAATCACGTAATTTATGATGGGTATTTTTTATTGACTCCATAGTTGAAATTGTCTATCATTGTAGGTTAGAAATAAAAGGAAGTGACAACAAATGAACATGCCGTTTGATAGATGTTCTCATCAACATCCTAAAGGTACTTTTGGATAACCCTGTATAATGATGTACTATTGATCTCATGACGACGTTCGAACATCTATTCTATAGTTGTTTGGCCTTTTAACGATTTTGGAAGAGAAAGAAGTGTAAGGCGGGTGCTCTAGGTTTGGATGTTAGAGTCTCAAAGCATCAATCAGGATTCCGTGACACAAGGGCTAGCTCGATGCAGGGCTTAGATGCCGTGGAATTCAGGTGACGCAGGGGTTGCTTATCTTCACGTGAAAATATTGGGTTGTCCGGAAAGTCCATGTCGATTTTTGGTAGGTGGTACAGGTCTGAATATATCGAAGTGGTTGAAAACAAATAACATGTATACATCCCTTAAAAAGTGAAAAGGTTGTGGAACAAAATGGCACCTATGTAATTCAATAAATATATATTAAAATTCAAACGTGTTTTTGAATTTTTCTTAGAAATTAACACGAAGTTTCTGGACAACCTAATACGTACAAGGAAAATTATTGAACAAAGGTATTGAACAAGTCTTACACAAGTACCTTTCTTAACAATAACAATTGCCATGATGGCTCGATGAATAATTAGACAATTATCAAGCATTTGGTAATAGTCTTCTAAAGCATTTTACTATTAATTTATAGTAAAATTCAAGAGTCGAAGCGTTGTTAAAAATGATTCATTACAATTTTATTGAAATTGTATGATAAAGTGCATGAAATAATAATATTCTCTAATAACTGTGTCTCGAGTATCCATTGGCAATAATGTTAATAATCGTTTAATAATTTTAATAATGTTTGAGTTTACCAAATAATTTTTTTTCACCCTTTATACATATACTCTCTAGTAACCTTCTTTAATATATTACTCTATATTAATTTTTAATATCTGACAATAATTTTCAACATATCACATTAGAAGTTTGCACATTGAAATCAATAAAGATTTATGAAAAGATCAAATATATTTATATCTTATATTGAACTCGTGTTGGCGAACTGTATTTTATATAATTCATGTTTAGTTAAATAATCAATATTTAATGCTTAAACGCGTGATCGAATACTTCACAAATACAAAAGTGGATTCGAAATATTGTGTTACTGACTGCTTCTTGCTGCAAGCCCAGATGTTAAAATACGATGCTCCCTATTGACTTTATTGAAAATATAAAGTCCTGGAGAAGTGGATGTACACGTTTGCTCGTATTCAAGGAGTAATAAAGCACGAGCAGGCGAACGAAGAAACTTTTTCATCCAGGTCGTTGAATTTGTCTCATTGCGCAGTACTCAACCAGCGAAAAATCTATATCACGTAAACGTCCTGCGAAAGGTCTGAATATATAGGGTATTCCGCAACCGACAAGATAATTTCCACGTGCGAAAATATACAATAAACTTTGAAAATGCAGTTGTAGACGGATAGATTTAAGTAGAAATAATGTTCGTGTTAACGTTTTTACTATTTCGTTTGACTGTCTTCAGACTAGAATAGAATATACAATCTTCAATAAGAGTTCACGAAAAGACTGAAACGTTCTGGGCATGAACATTGTTTTTTATTAAACTGCTTCATCTATTACTGTATTTATTTTTACTCTGAAACGTCAACAACACTGCCCTTTTTTTTAGAGAATTTATACTGCATGGAGTAAACATAGAGTAGAGAAAGGATTTTGTTATATGAATTTATTAATGTCGAATAAATTGTGCTTATACAATGGTTCATATTCGTATAATAGTATTTAATACCTGCACAGATACCTGCCCTGGTGTTGAAAAGGATGGTTCGAAAAATTGGGGACTATACAGTATAAATAAACCTAACTTAATAAACCAGGTGAAGGAAAATTTATTAACAGGAATTGTATACAGGGTGTCTACGTATAAGCCCGAACATACGCAGGGTTTCAATTCTACAACAAATTTCCAACAAAAAATTATTCTTAGACATTTTCTTTGTGTCGCCTTATTCTCGAGTATTTTCACTTTTAATATTTTTTCTGCGTTTTCTACTTGACACTCTTTAAACGGCCATAACTCCACTAAATTACAGAGCAAACTTAAAAATCAGTACACCATTCGAAAGAGCATTAAATTTTCCGTCTCCCTGATGGAAAATCAAAATTTATTACGTAGATTTAACAAGTGAAAAATTAGGTCAAACTCTACATTGTGAAAATTTAAAAAAATTTGACTCTTTATCTATCCGTTTTTCGGTTTCAAAGACATAGTTGTCTGGCGGGAACTCTTCGGGAAAAACTTCCTCGAAGGCTCAGCTTTTGAATCGTATTGTCAAAAAAAATTGTGCGATGGTATTTTAGGGAGAAAATAACGTTTAAATGCAGACAAGCGTGGGTTTTTAGGTGAAAATCGATATTTTTCAACAAAAATCGACTTTTCACTTTAAAATTAACTTGACACCGGGTTTGATTTATTTTTTAGTCACGCTCTCGAGCCTCTCCAATTAGGAAAAAAACTTTTCTTTTTACACCACAAGGTTTTGTTTTCTTTCCAATAAATTATTTTGTCCAAATTTAGACTCTTTTATCCGATCTCCTGTGCCGAAAACATCGATTTTTTGCTGTGTGAAATCGATCGTGTTGCAATCTCCAATATCATTTATCGGTACACCGAGGTAGATTTTGATTAAATAGTCTCTAAAAATGAAAATTCTATGGATACATGTTCAAAAAAAATTATTATTCACCTCTCACTCAGGCTCTACACGCGGCTGGGAAAGGTTTGAGGTGTAAAAAAACCAGTTTTTTTCCTAATTGGGGAGACTCGGGAGTGTCACCCAAAAATACATCAAACCGATGTCAAGCTAATTTTAAAGTGAAAAGTCGATTTTCGTTGAAAAATATCGATTTTTACCTAAAAACCCACGCTTGTCTGCATTTAAACGTTATTTTCTCCCTAAAATACCATCGCACAATTTTTTTTGACAATACGATTCAAAAGCTGAGCCTTCGAGGAAGTTTTTCCCGAAGAGTTCCCGCCAGACAACTATGTCTTTGAAACCGAAAAACGGATAGATAAAAAGTCAAATTTTTTTAAATTTTCACAATGTAGAGTTTGACCTAATTTTTCACTTGTTAAATCTACGTAATAAATTTTGATTTTCCATCAGGGAGATGGAAAATTTAACGCTCTTTCGAATGGTGTACTGATTTTTAAGTTTGCTCTGTAATTTAGTGGAGTTATGGCCGTTTAAAGAGTGTCAAGTAGAAAACGCAGAAAAAATATTAAAAGTGAAAATATCTAAAATGTCTGAAAATAATTTTTTGTTGCAAATTTATTGTAGAATTGACACCCTGCGTATGTCCGGTGTTACGTATGCACACCCGTTCTTTTCGAAGCTCACGTTCATTTATTTTATCTACCCCTTGGAATGTGGATTCTTACCAAAGTGCACCCTGCAGCTGTGCCATACTTTTCTCATAATCATCTTTTTACTCGCGTTGCGTGGGTAACCCTTTATCTAAACTTTCTCTAAAACCCCACAGATGTTCACCTCTGAGTAACGAAAATCTCAACCGCCAAATTTCCATATATGGGAATCACTGACGTATCCCCACCAATATCTAGGGGTATATAAACCCATGATTTTCGTTACTCGGGGGATTAGTACGAAAGAGTTACTTGGTAAAGTCACGTCGATCATCTTCAGAGTTGCGCTTCAGTGAGATCGGGCTTCAGATCCCTTTCGATCAACATTAACCATATAGATCCGCGAGGACAGTACAAAATCTATTACATAGTCAGATAATCACAGGCATAGAAGCATTCTCGACCCCCGCATCGCCAGTGCGTTAACACCGTGCAACAATTAGGTAATTAAATTCATACACTAACCGCGACAACACGACACTGTACAATTGTATTATTAGAATTATTCAGTTTTGAATATATATTCATTTGTTAACCTTAAAAGGTCTGTTAAATCGTTATTAAACCTTCACCATTGGAATAAGCAATCCTAACCAGTGTAAAGACCCCATAACATAATAACTTTACCGCTCGAGTTATTATTTGTTTAGAATTAATAGTTGCGAGGCTTTATCCACGACGCGTATTATATTCCAACGATACGATTCAATCCTTACCTAACCTCCCCAACGGTTACCCTTTACCGGGAGATACCCATCCTACGGTTACCCTTAATTGGGAGATACCAATCTGTCCTTTCTTATTCTTCACCTAACCTTCCCAACGGTTACCCTTTACTGGGCGATACCGATCCTACGGTTACCCTTAATTGGGAGATACCAATTCCCAGCAGCTATCTGACTTCGTGTCAGAGTCGTCTGTGATTTCAACTCCATCCTCAATCTTTGGATCCATTGAAATAAACAGGACTAATCGTATCTTCTTCGATTCTTGAATTCAACCCACTCGCAGGGCTCACACGCGCGTCGCTATGGGGCACGGGGCACGAACAAGATTCGTTACAATCGCATCTGGAAGAAAGTATTGCGATTTATCGAGAAATTGATCGTTTTGGTTCTTTCCAGACGTTTCTTTATTGGACACTGATGCATTGACCAGTGTCCCAGGTGGAATTAATCCTCCACGGAATTGCTTTTATTCAAGAAGAAAGCCCTGTTTACCGCGACGTGCATACAATTCCAGAAACGTGTCAGTGGCTTTGCCACTTCGATTGGTTTCTACAGAGACTTCACAATCAGACAAAAATTTTTAATATATGAAATCTGTACAGTGTTAAAAACAAGTATTAATTCATTCGGTACTTTTCAAATCTTAAATCTGAATCATCTTTGGTATCTGTAAATATTTTAACTGTCTATAACTTTGTAATCATTTACAAAATCGAATGGAATCCAAAATCATAATAAAAAAATTAATTGTTGTATACATGAAATTAAGAATTTTATTAGGTGGACTGGAAAGTAATGTCGTTTTTTCAATTTGAAATACTTGTTTATCACTCACTAGCTCATTGATTTTTATAATTGCAATTGATTAAAAATAGGAATTTATTAAAAATTTGTTTGAATTGAATGTAAAATAAACGACATTACTTTCCAGTCCACCTAATATAATGATTACCTAGTATAATGATTAGATTAAAAATTGTGTTCCAAAATTTTGCTCTTTTAAATAAAAGACTAAAGTCCCCTTTGGAAAACATGTTAGTGTCCAAGAAAATAGACTTCGACAATGCTTAAATTTAACAAAGATAATTTCAAAAGGAAGAAATTTTTAATGTAGAAAATGTTGAATAACTTATATAGTTCTTTCTATATCGATACATTTATCGTTCAACAACTGTAACAATATGTTTTTCTTGTAACTTTTTAAATATTCCACTTATTTAAAAATTATTTTCCAGTCATTTATGCGTCTCTGAATTAATCAATACTCAATCTGAACGCTAAGTGACTGAATATGCAGGTTTGTTGGATGTCTCGATATGTTTTTCTCGTATTATTTTAAATACTCTACTTATTTAATTTAATAAATGCACTTTGAAAAATCCTGTATGAACACATGCAGACGAAAGAATTATTTTGTCGACGAGATAGCGCCTCGTCGCAGCATATTCCGGTGTAAATGAAAGAAATGATGAACAAAAAGTGGAACGATAAACTCATACGACAATTGTAACCGTAATTTATTTTAAAATCCATTAAAAACTAAGCGGATCAGCGATTGAACGCAGGTTCAAGATTGTCCTCCACGCATCAGGGACCAGAAAAATCCAGATAGAACAGCCAAGTTACAAAAGACTGGAGCGTTTCATAAAGATTTATTCTCGAAAAGTCGTGCAATTCAGGTGTATATAAGTGGTACAATAGAGAAACGGCATAAGAAAGCTTAATAATTCCTATTCATACAATAGTTGCAGTAGTAGTAAGTATTGCAATAGTGTACGCAAGAGCTATAATTATAACAATGATAAAGATCGTCGCCGCCCACCTTAGCCATTCCTTCCTTAATCGTGTATCTTAAATCCTAGAGCTTGCACATACAATAAGATTATGCCTTAAATTACTCGTTCAAATGATTTTGCTCATCTGGCATGCATCCTCGAACATCGATGCCCCCGTTCGAACGAACGTTCGCTTGTTTCTCAAAGAAAACGCCAGAATCGCTACTCTTAAACCTTAAATTTTCGTCGCTTCCAACGTCCAGAGTTCGACAATGGCTTCACAATAACTCTTCAATAATCGTTTACAACTTTCAGATCTATCGTCGATAATTTGCAATACTTCGGGCGAAATCTGATGAATCATCAGTCACGATTACTGATTACAAGGTAACCAAAGCCGTATTTTCTCCCCAACCCTGTCGGCGTTGTTTCGCATGTCTCGACCGCATCGATCTTCGTCGCTTTTGGCATCAATCTCGTTCAACTCGATTACCGAAATGCAGCCGACGCGGGAACGACGATGCAGCTTATACTCTTTAACGATCGACAGATTCCTTATTACTACGAAAATTCCGATACCGAGTACGCGAGGGAATTCGTTCCCCTCTTAAGACTTTTTCTTCGCGTCAAATCGTCGCGCCTTCGCCTCCACCCTCTCTAGGGGTTGAATCGATATGCCGCGCGCGGAGAACATATGCGAGTCTATTATCGTCCCGATGGGACCGTTCCCATGCGAGGAAGAGTCGCGTCGGACGTTCGTTTCGTCGACTCCGACGCGGCGGAGTTGTATCTCGCACTGGGAGAACGAAATCGTACACGAGTTGCTGTGGTTGAGGTAGACTGAGAATTGAAATTGGCTTGCCAAGGTCGTTAGTGATAGCGTAGTAGATCGTCGGAATTTAGTATACGATAAAGTATGTAATTATAATAAAGTGTTGGAGGTTGATAGATTCAATGCTGGGTGCGAACATCATTAATTTATTAATTTTATTTTAATTTCTATAGCGTAGTCATTGTCAAAATTATTGCCGACAAGCCGCTAGGAGCTCACAGTAATGGATTTAGTCGCTTCCATTGACTTCAAATGATAGACAAGGGAGTTGAGCTCACCATTCAATTTGTTATGATTCTTTTTTCATCAACGTTGCTACTGAAAATATTCGTAATTGCTTTGAACACCACTTTCAAGAAGATGAACCAATAAAAAAAAATTTATAGTTTTTAATACGAACATTGCTTCGAGAGGTAAATATTGCGTCTTGAAGATAAATATCCAATCCTTGGTTCGTGTTACGCATCGCATGAAGCATTCATTTATGGTAAAATAAGAGATATCGAACTCGTTCGAAACGAGTGTTCTATTTATTTTCATTTCGATATGAATAATGGGGTATTTTATTGCACCAGACAGAGAGTCTGCAACTTGAGAAAACAAGTGCCTAACGTTCTTCTATCTTTCCGCAGGAGTTACAGACGTAACAACTTATCATACTGAAAAGTCAGTTTGGCGAAGTGTGATACAGTAAGTTTCATAAGTATTTGTACCCTCTATGCTTATTGAAGAAGTTTGTTAAAATTAAATGATGAAGGTTTGACGTTTCCACATAAATGGTTCATAATAAATACATATGTGCATGAATAAACTTTACATATGTCTATATTTGTTATGAAAAATTTATTTAGAAATATCAACTTGTCATTTAATTTAGACAAACTTCGACAATGAACATAGAGGTTACAAATATTTATTGAACTGACTGAATGCATTAGTTGTATCTGCATACATGTATGCCATTTTTTTACCGTAATTAACACTTCGACCAGTTCTTATATTGTTGGATAAATTAATTTTGAATATTCATTCACTATTTTAGGAGCCACTTTGATATCACTATATTCAAAATAAGAACTAAACGTATGCGCATGTATTAGCATGTCTGAGAAATTTATTTATGTCTATAAGTGATTGTCCGTCTATCGACTGCGTTGCAGACGACCAGGGGAAAGACAAGAAATTCAACTGCGAAGGAAATTATGGGGAGGATAGCCTGTCACTGACCTTGGCATGTCAATCGATTGTATTTCGACCCCAGTAGCTCGAGACGTGGCTCATGTGCGAGCGGGGATAAATAAAATTTTATTCGAATAATAATGATGATGTTTATTCGATTCACCAATTAAATTTTCATTTGCTCATTGTAAAATAATAGAGTATTTAATTCAAATTCAAATCTTTATTTAATGAGAAGTGTATTCAAAGATCTTTTATTTATTATGCAAGAGTTTTATCCAGATGCAGTCGAAAAAATTCAAAGCTTTGCAGAAATAAACTACATATACATCTAATCAAATTCCTATACCATCTTATTTAATCTTATTTCAAATTATGAAACTAAACCAAATAATTTTCATATGTATGATTTCAATAATATGATAAGCTCAATCTGTCGAGAGTGCAATTGTACGTTCGTTGGCAATTTCAAGAATCTTTGTTTATTAAATCAAACAATAAATAAAATCAATGTTTCGGTCTCACTATTTTAAATCTACTTCAGATTATGTATGAAAAAAATATTTGATCTTGAAATTAAACATAATAGTAACATTGAAAAGCAAATTGATTTTTTACATTTCTATTAATAGCTTTGAAATTATATGAGGCACTAAGAAATATTAAATATAATGTTATTTAGATCACGTGTAATTATTCTATGCCTGCAAAACTTTAAATTTACGAAGTGAACCACACCTTCCTTATTAAAAAATGATTTTATCGAACTCTATGTGCAAGACACTCCTACACGATGGAGTCTCATGTTAATAGCAGTCCAATGATTTTTCCGCGACTCTCAAACTCGCAATCACGAGGTATAAAATAATCGACCGAATGATCAAATTCCGTCGAAGACATGAAGAAATTCCTCGCGGTTCGTTCTGTGCTCGAGGCTCCCTTCGAGGGTGTATATCGCTGCCAGTTTCTTCTCCATCTTTCTCTTTTCTTTGATTAGTAAACGCGGTCAAATATTTTGATGGGAACCTTAACTCTTTCCAGCACGGATGACCACACCCAGAAAATGTCTAATCAAACACTGTGATCAACAACAGTACTTGTTTCAACATTTTACTTCTCGCGTTTATATCACCTTGCTGAACTGCCACATTTTCGTAATAGCCATCCTTGCCAAACACTGTTTATTTATTTATTTGACATTTTTAAAAATATAACTCCTCATCCCGAAATGTATTTAAAGCTGAACTATGTTAACTCCAAATTTTGGAGATTCTCTTAAATATAATAAATTCCAATGAGAAATATAATACTAGCTAGGCGTACTTGACATGTTTATTTCAATTTTCGAAAATTTGGACTTTGCATAGTTCGCTTCTGAGGTGTCTTTTACATATGAAACTTTAAATAAGTCGAATTTATCACATTTATACGTTTTTACCTTTCCTATGCAAGGAAGGTTTCAAAACTAAAATCCTCGTGCCGCAAAGAGTTATTATCAGAACAAAGTTGAAAATTCTAATAACTATCACGCGGAACGTAGTACACAAAATTAATTCCACATTATGCGAATAAAAATACATTCTGCTGTGCAGCGTCGCGATCGTTATATTCATTCTAGTAAAATCTGTAAAACGCAACAATTCTTAATGCCCATTACAGCGAAAGCATTGTGTCGATATGAATAGACACAGTAAGAATAGTAACTGTTTAAAATTAACGAAGGGACGTATTCGAAGCAATGCGTAGCTTTAGAATAATCTTTAGAATAATCTAAAATAACAGAATGTTATTTCTAGACTGAAAATGCGAAAGTTTTAATTAGCCAGCAATGCTTTTCTGCGTGATTAGTGACGCAACCAGAAATTCCAAATGAATTGACACAGTTTTCATTTTATTTAGCAAGAAAACAAGAAATTCTTGTTATATTCAACAAATGTTAAATATGAAATAAATGATTTAAATCCCTTTGTAAGGACTGGTTGCACTACAGGATGTAGATATTGAAAAGAGTACGCAGGCTACAAATAGAACGCAGTACAAGAACATGCGTAAATGAAAAAAAAATAAGAAATTTTATATTCCAGTGGAAACAACGTGTACTTATTAACACAAAATAATTCCCATCCTTTTCCATTGCATTGTAAATAGTTCATATTCTTGTACAAGCTTATGTTTGTCACTTTTTACATTCTCTTACTAGTGTTATTATACTATCTTGGATCGATGCATTATTCGACGAATAAAATGCAGTAACGCTAGAATTAGTGTTTTACTCTGTAGTTCAATTTGTTTGGTAGGGATGCAAGATAAGAATTTCGTTGTTTCGTAATTCTTTGTCTCGTAGTTGCTACACGTAGCGAAACTTGATAGAAATAAATACTACGAAGTTGAAATGCATGTATCTTACTGGCTCGATAATGTCTCCACGAAGAGACCTTCGATCACAGCACCAAGTCTTTTCCCTTTAAAGCTTGAAGCTTCCACACTCTACAAGTGGGCGCATGGTACTATGTAACAGTAATTGTACCACTTACTTTAGAACGTTTCTGTATACCCCACAATTGAACGTGCCACGGAACCCGTCAATTTTAATGTTGACTCCTCCCCCCTATCCCCCTACCGATGAGTAGATACAGGTATATGTAATATATTATATTTATATACATGCATTCTTAACAGGAAATCTGTCGTGCATTAAAAATTCATTACAATATACAGCAATAAAAAAGTTACAATTGGTACAATATAGAATAAGTTCGCCCTTCGGAGAAGGTAAATAGATCTTGAAATTAAAACGAGAGAAGTACAGAAGTATACCTATCGTTAAAGTTAATTTGCAATTTCAGCCTTTCAGTTTCGAAGGAATGGAAGAAGTAAATCCAATCGTCCAAAAACGAGACGCGCGTTTGTAGGAATTAATAATATTATAATAAATTAATTGCTACGTGTCTTTTGAACGTTGTCAAAAATTCGAAACAAAAGGTGTACGGTTTTGTTAAGAGGATGAGATGCGAAGATCATCAAAAAATATTCTTTGTGAGCAATCAAGGTTATCAATATTTTCTGGATAACTTACGGTACGTATTTCATTGTTAAATTATTTACATGTCAATTAGTTAAACCATTGCGAACGTAAACGAATAGTTTAATTATGTCGTTGATTCTCTCGTTTGACGAAAAGGAAATACAACGTTTTATTTTAGGAAAAAATAAATAACTCCAAGGCTCAACAAAATGAATATTTTAAAAAATTGTCTTTATACCTGCTCCTCCTTGTGCAACTGTTGTCTCGAACATTTCTTCGTACTTTTAATAACAAGGAAAATTTATAATCAAGAAAAACGTCGACTAGTACAAGATATAAACTGAGCAACTTCAATATTCAATGTACAGTGAAGCCATTTTTAATTACGAAACATTGAAAGACAAACAACATGGGCTAATTGGATCTCGGAGTTGAGATTTGTATCTTTTTACTTCTTGGGCGACTGTTTGTTTAATCAAAAACTGTCGAATTAAGAATTTATTGTTTCCTAAGTCTCTCATAAAAAATGATATTCATTGATATATTAATTCTCTTCATCGTAAACTTAATTACAAAACACTAAAATATTAACTAATATTTGAATATTGAAGTCGCTCGTATACACTTACAGAGTGTGATGTAATTCGTGGTACGTTTAAGAAGAAGGTAACTCTTTGTGACATACTACATTAAATTAATTGTCTATATGAGGGAGTTCAACTTAAGACTATAAATAAAACACAGGTAGCTGAACTTAGAATCTAATTGTACATAACGTAAATCACCGCACGCAATATGTACGATGTCTCGCTTACCTTTTTTTTTACAGCAAAAAGGTATACGATAGGAAGTTGTTGCAATTGAAATTTAGAAACTTTATTGTTCTATACAAATTTTCGATGGAATCGAGTTTAACCGAGACATCGACATATTAATATCCTACGAATGTAAATAGTAAGCGAGCCTTGTTTATCTGTACTCTAGGAATTAAAACGGAAACTATCGCATATCTAAAATAATTGTTACAATAATCGTAAATTACGTAGAGTGAAGTAAAATAAATTCGCTGTAGTGTTTACGTTTTAGAAAAATGACTTAGAAAATCATTAAATTCATAGATTATGTGGTACACATTAAAATATTTTTTGTTGAAATGGGCAAAAGATTAAATTAATAGAGGCTACATGAGACTACATCATAATTTAAATCTTCATTTTTATTTAACAGGTGACGAATAAAAAGTACTCTATCGTTCGTTCATCAGTCAAAACTGTCATTTTACCCATCTCTGAAGAAGCTCACGTTCATCAGATGTTTTAAGTCAAATTTCCCAGAACCGTATGAAAAAAAAATGTTGTACATCTGTTATAATAAATAATTCTTGTAGTCAAGTGTACCACGAATCTCGTAGTAGCCTATGTCCGACTTAGTAACAAAATATACAAGAAATTCTTGGGTTGATTTAGTATTAGAAATTAAGAGAACTAACGGTTCGATATTCTTCATTGAACCTATGATAAATATTATCAATTCAAATGCGTTGTCGTTATCAGTAAAGGTGGCAAGCGAGAACACTACGAAAACGACAATCGAAAGCAACCGGTTCCCTTCAATACCGAAAAGCTACAGGGAAATTTGTAACATATCGCAAAAGGCACTTTCACTCAACATTCAATCGAACAAAATCACCTAGCATCGTTTTCTTTTTCAAAACTTATTGTTCATATTTGTCTCGTTTGGGAAATTTCTTGGACTTTGTTTCGTAAACTACCTATTTGTATATAAATACATATTTGGATTTTTGTCATTAATTTTTCCATAAAATTATTGCAAATATTTCATGTATTCATATATGTACAATCAAAACATCTAGAATTTACATACTGAATTATTATGAATATTTTGTAACTATGTTTCTAGGTAATTCTGGTTCCCCTTTGTGATTATATTCGTTGTCTTTAGGGTTTAAAAAAAATTGTCATTTGAAGCTTTCCGAGAACATTTTCATTACAGACAAAGTCCAAGAAAATTTTTTGTATTTGTTTTTTAGTCATTTTTCGAACTCGCTTCGCCTAAATCAATCCGTGACATCACACTTACAAAAACATC